>NC_046374.1:4648359-4958151 GCF_011125445.2 Fundulus heteroclitus | reverse complement strand
ATAGGAAGATATGGTATGTTTCAAACCAAATTAAGGGACACTAAAGATTGTGTTAAATGCAAAAAAGAGAACAAGACTAGATTTTGGCAAAAATTATATATTTGTAAAGAAACAAATGTTTTTTTGCATAATTGTTGTGACATTGGTAAGTATGGTTTTTATCTTCTGTCTCCAGAATGATGCTCCTCTTTTCCAAGGCTCAGCCCATGTAGTTTGTAAAGGTTAAAGTCAAAGTCAAAAACATGATGGCAGAAGATGTACGGCAGCAACGTAATTCTCAGGAGTGTGAACTGACTCTAGGTCAATATACATAACATCCTGCTATACCAAACCTCCAAATTTTAAGATACAGATGCAAGTCAAAAACACATGATATGCAAGACTTAATACTTGAGTAATTACCTGAGATTATAGCTCAGAGAGATTTATGAACAACTAATACAGAAAGTTAGGGAAATTTATGGAGTAGGTCTTGTCTAAGGATCATCAAGGACAGGATCATTTTGTAGCTACAATTAAAATCTGAGAAGAATTTGTTTGGTCAAAAATAATTTTGTCTAATTTATTACTAGTCTTGACAATTATTCACTTCCTTATTTTATTGTTTATATAACAAATGACTTTGAAATTAGGACTTTTTGTCATTCAGTTTGCATTTTTGAATATTTTTTGCAGTGTTTTATTTAAGTGAAAATCTTTGTTTTGTAGATTAGTGTTCCATTCTTGGCCCCCTCCTTTTTTACTCTCTATCTGCTGCCATTCAGAGCAATTATAGGTCAGCACCACTTTAGGCTTCTGACATTATCACGCAAAACAGAAAATACGTTATCACCTTTATATTTATATATATATATATATATATATATATATATATATATATATATATATATATATATATATATATATATATATATATATATAAACTGGGTGCAGTTTACGGTGCAATAACCTGTGATAACTGCTGAAAGTAGATTACTTGGTGCAGATCACCATTTTTGAGCAGACACTGGTTCTGAAGTTGAGTTTTTAACATGCTGATAACATTGCAGAAACCCAACCCATAACCCGTACTTTAATGCTTATTAATTTTTTTTCTCTGTATTTGACAAACTAATGCTGAATTACGTTGCCAAACGAAGGACCTGGAGTTACTAAACAGTTGCTAAACAGTCTCATTCAGGGTATTAAGCTCCTGCCCAGTTGCAAGCAAAGTGTAAGACTGGAATGACCTGGAAATTTAAAACCTTTTTCCAGGCTTAAACTGTATGAATATGGATATAAACAGCAAGCAAAAATATTGTTGTTGGTGTGAGAGCTCAGAATTAGATGTGTGTGAGAGAGAGAGTGAAAAAACGAACAATAAAACATGACTTTATTGAAATGTAAAATTTTTATTGATTTATTTGATATGCCTAATACCATCTATCTTTGTTTAAGAGGCAAAGAAATATATCGGCATGAAAATAGGTATTTGTTTACAAATTTATTTACACATTGTGTAAACATTTGGGCGTCATGATTAGTCATTTAGCCATTATAGTCCAGAGTTTACTTTGGCACTAGGATGTTTTATTCCAATTTTCAAAAGTGCTTGAAAAATAACAAAATAAAAATATTTTTTGTACAAGCATCTATTTTATTAGTGTCATTTATTGCAAAATTGCACATTAAAATGCCCAAACAGGCTATTACACTTTCAGAAATAAAAGGATAAAACATGCGATTAATTTACAATTAATCTCGAGGTAACAATCGACATTATGTGATTAATCGATTCAAATTCAATCGTTTTAATCGTTTGACAGCCCTAATATAAATACATGTCTTGTGTCCTTCACATTTGTTAATTTAATTTTTTGTTGTCTGTTTTTAAAGAGTATTAATAAGTTTTCTGCTCGAAGCGGTTGAAGTAAACTAATATCCACTTCCGAGTTCAGAGAGTAGATGGCGCAATCTAACCTACTGAATCTAGCTATTTACCTGAAAGAGCAGCTGCTAGCTAACCAAGTAATGAATGAGAACGTGTGGCAGCATGAACGTCAACATATGACAAGTATTTTGTCATATTTCGGCCCGAAAAATCAACAGAAAAGGTCAAGAGTAGATGACAGGACAAACAGCCATGGTAATGTTAACAAACTTTTTGTGGATGATGAAGATTTGCAGGCATCGTCAAAAGACAAGAAGCAGCAGCAGCAGCAGCAGCCGATTTCTCCACCCTTCCTCCCAGGACAGGTTACATGCTGTCACGAGCCAGACAGCATGCAGGCTACATAACCTTGTTGTTAGGTTCATTTATAAAACACTTGAAATGACCCCCCCCCCCCTCTGTTTTTTTTTTTTTTTTGCAAATCGCACACTGTATGTATATATATATATATATATATATATATATATATATATATATATATATATATATATATATATATATATATATATATATTCTTTGTAAATTTCGTCACTTTTTATTAATGATTATTCAATATTTTTCCTATTATTTATTTATCCTCAATAAAATTACGTTACTAAAGCTGCGCCTTTAATCCGTCGGGCCACTGAAACAAAACAATTTCCCTCTATAGGGATGATAAAGTTGATCTTATCTACATATTAACAATTGTATGATTGTTAAAACAGTTTTTGTGCTCATTTCCTTCACTGTTTAGGTGGTGGATCAGCCAAACATCTCTTAGCCTCACTAAATTTCCTCCTCACTACTTGTAACATTTTATCACTTTAGGAGCTCTCTTAAGGCCTAAGATGCTTTGTCAATAACTTTCATCTTACTGAGGTAAAATTCTAAGAAAAATTTTAGAATTCTGGAAATTCTAAGAAATTTTCTAAAATGACGTCCCAAAGGAATCTTTGTGAATACGGGCACATGTCTACTGGTGATTCCTAGAGTCTCTAAAAGTATAATGGCATGCATATCTTTTAGTTGTCAGGCTCCTCTTCTATGGGACCAGACAAACAGGCTTAAAACTTTCCTTTTTGACAAAGCTTGTAGTTAGAGTGGCTTAGGTTACCCTGAGCTATCTCTGTAATTATGCCGCTATAGGCTTAGGCTGCTGGAGGACAGAAAGATCTATTTCTCTCACTCTGCTGAGCTCTCCTGCATTATTTGTTGTTATTTCAGCTTTTAACTTTATGTTCTCTCTGTCTTTTTTGTTCTACTCATAGTAGGTACATCTCCAAAAATGTTACATTTCAAGACAATCAAATTTTCTTTAAATTCAATAAATGGGTTGTTTTTCAAACTGAATAAAAGGTTTCAAATATTCTGCATATGAATATTGGCCAAAATAACTGACTATACGTTTTTTTCCCCCATAATCGAACAGACCTATGATTTCACAAACAGAATGTGATCCAAAATATTTTATACATAAATCCAAATTTATGTATAAATAGGGCTGCCTGTAATATTTAAATTAGTATTTTAATTGATAATTCTGTTTTGAACAGTGCAATAAAATTCTTGTTGTTAAGCTAATTCCCTCTTAATTGTATTGATTTTATGCTGCGCACAATGATACATTTTTATGACACACAGGGGAAAAGTCTTAAACAAAAGCTATACAATATGCAGGAGGACTCCTACAATGGAGAACAACATTTTTATTTGACCAGTTTCCTTTTTATTAGGGGTAATAACATATTTGGCATAGTTTTGGCACATTTGACTAAACTCTGCCAAAATCACAGCTCTGCCTGGCACACTGCCCACTAAAATATTTGTGGAACAAATATTCTTCAGCTGGTTGAGTCCAAATTTGCTGCAGTTGTAGTCAAGATGTGGATATATAAAATCTTAGGCTGCTCCTATATTTTTAAAAGCGTTTTCATGGTGTTTTGCATTGTTTATTTTGAAAGAAAAGTACACAACATAAAAAAGTAATTGATAAATTCTTTGCTTAATCACCCATAAATCAGTCCATCACATGTTAAATTAAGATTTCATGCTAATTCAAAGTTTTCTCAATGCCATAGACTCTAGAAAAGTTCCCCGGGTCTTTGGAAGAGGAAACAGATCCGCAGTATCACAGCCATTTAATACTTAATAGTAAGCATACAGTGTTTTTCCACCCAGCACACATGTTGACATTTGTGATGGACAGAAAATACTTTATTATTACTTCTAAAAACCTGGTTGGCATTTAAAGTGCAACAAGTGGATGTTATGGAAACTTGATAACCCCAATATGCTACTCTTTGTTGCAGTTCTCTAACATTGAGTTTTGATGATTTTCTTTACCTCATTACCAGTCTGATTACCGTGCATGGTCAAAAGATAACTAAGGGTCCTTGTCAAACCAAATGACCTTTGTGTCGCATCTTTATGTTTCCCTTAGAAAATATAGGCTCCATTCCCACTTTAGACAAATGTGGACCAATTTTGATTTTTTGATTTTTTTGAAGCGGGGGGGGGGGCAGTCAAGTGGCCAGGCCAGACTTTTTAGAACAAGAATGAATGCTCAGATCTGGCCCAAATCAGATTTTTTTTTTCAAGCCAGATTTAGGACCACAGACTTCCATGTGTGGTCCTGAATCGTATCAGATATTTTTGAATGTTACCCCAGTTGGAAAAAAAACTATATGGATTTTATACAACTTTGACACCACGTTCCATCGGCATTTGTCAGAACTTTGGGAAGTGATAGTAGATAGCAAAATGGACATCAGCTGCAACAGTACTGCACAGTGGAGGGACAGCGAGATGTTAGACCTCATTAACATATGGAGCTAAACTTCTATTCAAGGCAAAGTAAAAGGTTTGTATAGGAACCATTTGAATGAGCCACATAGCACACGGACGTGCAAAATCCATGTACAATCATACATATGGAGGACTTTGGTAGCATGTGGTAAACGTCCCCCGTTGCAATGTGATACAATGGACTGCAACAAGTGTCCTCCCTTAGGAATCGAGAGAAGAGGCGCTGACATATATGATTAAAGGTTGCCCTCGACATCCTACAATTCTGAATGAACTTGGCCTCTGTGAAGTTGTTGACATCCCTTCCCCACCATTCCTGGCTTTATACCCTTCATCTAAATAGACCTCTGTGCTAGGTTGGTAGCTCCGTAATATGCCATAATACAGAGTTTCACTCTCTTTTGTTGATGTGTTTCCCCCTCAACACTCACTGACTCATTAAATGGCTTCCATCGGACGCTTGAAACCATAACACCTTTCTTTCATGTCTCCTGGGCTATAGCAAGCTGGGCATGAGGTCTATAGTTATTGTTCTTCTGCACATGCAGGACAGTATGGAGCAGCAAAAAGTTCACACTGGAATCAGATATAGGCAGCATTTCATTAGTGCATGAACTGGAATAATTGGAATTGAGCATTTAGACCTGCAATGTGAAATTATGAAATTCTAAAGCTTCCGTTATGTATGTTCCAAAGGAATTATTAGGGGTACAACAACTATGCCAATAGTGATATTTTTCTCAACATTTTCACAAATGAAAAAATGCATCCGAAGTAAGGATTGGACTTTATCAACATTTTTTAGAACAAGGTTATGCTACTGCAATAAAAGTTGACCTAACTTTAAGGTTTTTTATTTAAAAAAAACATATCTGTATGTATTTTGTCCAGGAAATTGCATATATTGATATTTGAATAACCCCCAATTATTTAATGTTTTAAGATCATTGAACGCCTGGTCAAACTGATATAAAGTGGTTCATAGTTGACTGTCCATGGAAATAAAATTGCAGGTATGAGCAAGGTCTGTTTTCATCTTTATAAGGGCTCATAGATATGTACCTAGAACCTGAAGTAATCAGAATTATATTTGAACAAGCCCATAAAGTGTATAGATTGTAAATGGAATACTTGCTTAAGCTTCCATTGCTCAATTCCAGCTCACGTCAAAATATAAAAGCACCACACGGAGTCCATCAATCCCACCATCAACATGTGTAAGTAGGCTACTGCTTGGGGAAGGTTCTATTGAGTTATGGCCATTCCCTAAAGCACAATTCTTCCTTACAAGCAGGATGATTGCTTAACTATTCCAAAGAGAGCTGCACTCACATCCACTTCACAGGACATCTTATTAAAAAAGCTCTCCATCTCTAACTTACGCTTCATAAAAAATTCATGATAAAGAATGTTACTCATTTTGTGTCTGGAGAAAAGAAAATTACAAATGGACCAAGAGTTAGAAGCAGTTTTAGCAAAATGAGGTAGTGTGCTTTTACAAGAGGACTTCTTAACTAGAAAAATGGAAAAGGAAAAAAACAGTGGATCAAAAATAGCACAACATTTTAAAATAAGTAATGTGAGTCTTGTTATAGTTTAAAAACCCTGGCTGCCCAAATAGTCATTCCACGAGTCATAAAATCATCCAATTTTTTGAAGCAGTAAAATACCAAAAAACAAAGATGGCCATAATTTAGAGGCAGCCTTCCTAATGAAGGACATGATGTTCATAGTACTCTGTTGTGAACTTAATTCTTCAACAACCATAAATAAACACTGTGTTAATCTAATATTTTGTACCTGGCACTGAAAATGTATAAACTGAGAAATTAGGATTTAAATAAATATTTTAATATTATATAGATGTTCCTGCTGACTGGAAGTAATAAAAATGTTTTGGATTCAAGTCAAGCTAGAGTCCAACTCTAGAATCCAACTTGAATCTTGATATCTTTAAATCTTTAGTTCCCAGTGAAGGTAGCTAAAAATGTGGGTGATGTCAAGGGGGCTTTTCAAACTCAAAGACTTGGAGTCATTGATAAATCATCCCAATCCTAGTGAAAATACAAAAATAGCTACTCAACAATTTTAAGTTAGACGATTTCTTGACGATCTCCCAGGAAGTATGAAATCACCAAAGACTTTGCCACTTCACCTCCCTCTTTAAATCTCCCCTTTCTACGCCCATTGATTTCTGGGCTGGTTTTGCTGTAAAAGAGCAGCTAGGTGAGAGAGATTTTCTCCTGTCTTTCTCCTTTCTAGGACATTTGACAGCATTGAAACAGTGACATGCATCAACTGTGTGTGCAAGGTTTTCTGTATGCTGATAAAGTTGAGGTTATGATCTCTATCTCTCAAACCTGTGTGTGACACACTGCTAAAGATTTTTCCACCCCCCCCCCCTCCCCCATCCCCTTGTCATGTCCATCTTCAAGGCAAGCAGAATGGTGCTCTGGCTAGTGTAGGTTTGTCAAACATATTTGATTTACCAAGGGGGGGGCTTTATACCTATAAATCCTAACTTGATGCCCAACCCTTTCTGATTTTTTTTATTGCAGTAAAGTTGTCAGGTACAAACCAATGCCAAATATGACCAAGGAAGATGGGAAGAGGAATAACAAGGATGAAGTAAGAGAATAGAGAAAGGACAGAGACAGAGGGAAATACAATAGACAAAAATACCAGCAGCTACAGGGAGACAACCATGCATAACCATGAAGACCTGCAAAGAAAGAAAGAAAGAAAGAAAGAAAGAAAGAAAGAAAGAAAGAAAGAAAGAAAGAACACAGACAGCAGCAACATCAGCAGCAAGGACATGGAACAAAACTGATGGAGAGAACTACAGCAACACAGCTACTGTAATACCAGTGCATAAATGTATGCAAACATTCCAGTCCAGCTGAGCGGGCACACCCAGAGATTCTTGCAATTTCTAAAAGTTACATGAGTTCGATAGAAAGCCTTTTGCTTTTCTAAAAGAAATATGAAACAACTGTCACTTATTATGTTTACATGCACAAGATTTCACAATCAGATTGTACCGTTTACATGGGCACACAATCAATTAATCCAATCTTAATACGTGCGCATATGCACCTGGTTTTATTTCAAATACAACAGAAAATAGTAAACAAAGCAGTATTATACAAGTTTGCTTGTCTTCCGAGCGCCCAGGCTGGATTTACACGATGTTCTAATTGCAGTTGAAACGTTACTGAGTAAGCAACAATTTTGAGCTCTTTTATTTTTTTGAACAGAGAGGTTGGATTAGGAGCCCTGACAGTTTTGCTTCCCTACGTATTTCTGCCACTCAACAATGTGGAAATGTGTCACGTTTATATTGGGCGAACATGCGCACTGGGGTCAGTTTGCCTTATTCAGAATAACTTGAGCCTGACAAGTGTTTATGTGCACGTTGATCGGATTATCAATCAGCATAAACCACCCCTCTCATTCAGATTACAATTTCGTTCCGATTGAGCTTAATCCAACCACAATATTCCAATTGGCTTGTTTACATGACACATTTTTATTCTGATCGGCCCTTTATTCTAATTACTTTTGTCCATGTAAACGTTCCTACTGATTATTTGCCAACGCCTTTCCTTGTAGCAACTGGTACATAATTGATAATAAAGGAAAATCTGTGTCATTCTTTGTTCTTTTTTCACTAATTTGATGTCAACCGTCCAATCAGTTACTTCGACTGCAGTCATGTCTTGATGACATCAAAAGCTGGATGAATTTAAATTTCCTGCACTTAAATTCTGACAAGACAGAAGTTGTAATCTTTGAACCAGAGTCCTCAAAAAATAAACTTCTTAATCAGTCACTGTCAGGGTTCTCTGTGTTTTGGCTGCTCTAACTCTACTCCTCAGGTGTGTCTAGTTGGCTGAGGAGGCGTGGTCCACACCTGCAGCTCGTTGCAGGCGGCTTCCTCTGGCGTCTTAAGCAGAGCGCTGACAGATGGAAGACGCCGGAGCCTTAACCAGTCGTGGTACGACGTGGCCTCAGTCCCAACTCTCGGAGACCAGCTTGTGAGTTTTTTTGTTACTCTTCATTTTTGGATTAATTTTTGAACCTCTCTGTTGCTTCAGATTTTGGTGCTTGGATGCACTCACCTATCTTGACGTCTCGTCCAAAGAAACAGACCAGCGGAACCTGCCTGCTCAGATTTTGCTCTGGCGCTCCCCTCATACTTCCTGGAAGTTACCCAGCGAGGCCTGAGATCCCCTCTCCCGGGTTCTGTTGGTTCTGTGTTCACTCTGGTTAATCCATCTGTCAACCGTTGCCGATGAGGCTCGCTCAGGATTCCTCGCCAGCTACATCAGCCGCCCTCAGCCACTAGCCGCCTATCTCGAGCAGAGTAGTATCATAGAGTTCTCCTGACGCTACTTCTTCCCGGTTAGGTCCGCCCAGCCTAATGGTAAGCAGCGCTACTTCTAGCAATTCTCCGGGTTCTTCCTTCAGAGTACTCACTCACTCTCTCTTGCAGACTTTCCAGCCGTGACGTTCTGACCCAGCCGATTCACCTGTAGTTCCGTCCGTAGACCTGCCTGTTTTCCAAATAAAATATCTTAAAACTGTGCATTGCTTCCCGTTCGTATCTGCATGTGGACTCGTCACCTGAAAACCATGACAGTCACTTAATCTGGATGGCATTAACTTGGCCTCTGGTAATAAAGTAAAAAATCTTGGTGTTGTTTTCGACCAAGACATGTCATTTAAATCCCATATTAAACAGGTTTCCAGAGTTTACTGTTTTCACCTCCGGAATATCGCCAAAATTAGAAACATTCTGTCCAGGAGTGATGCTGAAAAACTGGTCCATGCATTTGTTACTTCAAGGCTGGACTATTGTAATTCTTTACTATCAGGAAGTCCACAAAATGCAGTTCAAATTCTTTAACTGATCCAAAATGCTGCAGCAAGAGTTCTGATGAAAATCAACAAGAGGGATCATATTTCTCCAATTTTAGCTTCCCTTCATTGGCTTCCTGTTAAATCAAGAATAGAATTTAAAATTCTTCTTCCAACGTATAAAGCCCTTAATAATCAAGCTCCATCATATATCAGAGCTCTGATTACCCCCTATGTTCCTAACAGAGCACTTTGCTCTCAGTTTTACCAGCTTGTTTTTGTAGTTTGTAAAGTCAAACAGTAGGCAGATGCTTAATAACTCACTGCAAAATCAACTTTTTTTGCAGATAAACTGCATAAGCTGGGCCTAAAGGTGCTATTTTAATGTTACTGAGTGTTTTTTTTTTTTTGTTTTTTTTTTACAATCTCATGTGACCTTGTTTAGTTTTGCAATATTTGTCCTAAAACATTAGTGCTGCCCTCTTAGGGTTGAACAGTGCAGTTGAATTGTCCTATTGGTGCAAACGGTACATGCTTACGTCACCATATTCCCGAGTTTGGGTAAAAAAGCATCTCAGTCTGAAACATGCCCCTGCCTCACAACGAGTCAGACTTAGGAGTTAGAATCACAAGCACTTGAAAGCATTGAATGCTAGTGTTTAGCATTTGTTACTGCTTTAAACGTTAGCTGCTAACATCACTTTACCACTCAGAAACTGCACCCATTCTGTTCTCCACTGCCTCTGCAGTGCCGGCTTCGAACATTGCTGTGTCAGCGCCTTGTGCCAGCGGCTCACACTGATAACACTCAGTCCTGTTGGACTCCTTCAACCACCGGTAACAAGGGGGTTGAAAAACCCTCCATCTCAAAAGACCGATCAGTGGCAAAACCACCAGATGTCACCTTTGTCACTCCATGTTTCACATGTCACGTTCCTACATCGAGACCGCTGCAGCCCCGGACCTCGCTAAACCCCACCACTCATCCTTATTCCCCACAATTAGCTATGTCTCATGGACATAAAAGGTGTTTGGGTTATACCTTTACATCGGGTTGAGTTACCCATATAGCCTGTCTGTGTATGGACAGACAGCAAATCATGGTCTTGGCTAGAATTTAAATTCTTTAGCTAGTATGTCTCAGTTTCTCAAAAAATGGGGTACATCATTTACTGTTTTGATCCATGTTGCACTGGTGAAAATAGCTCTTCTGGACTTAAGCCTACAGCAGTTTTTGTTCTATTGAATTCCGCAATCCCAAATCCCAGTTTGATTTTTGAAAGTCAAGATGAGAGAGGAATATCGCTGGCTATAAATTTCCTATTTATGAATCAGCACAGGCATTTTACACAGGAATGTGTCTCTGCAGGTTCATGAAGGCCCTACAACACTAAGAGGATTTTAGAATTAAACACACACTAATAAAGTGGCAACAGTTGCAGGCATAATCACTTAATGGCAGCAGTCTTCATATTATTGCCACCTGGGTAAGATACAAAACTCATAAAACAAGGGCTTAAAATTAGATTTTTTTATCCATATCATTACTCTTTGAGCATGATATTTTTAGTTTTAAATTTTGCTCTTACTTATGGAAGCTGGCATTCTCATTAAGAAATATTTTTTAAGTCATAAGCTTCTTATATCCGCATCTAAGGAAAATGAAACGCATATTCTTGTAATACTGAGATCATTGCTTGAGGAAAAAACATTTATTTTTTAGCACATAAAGTTATTATGATTTATAAATCAGTGGTTTGTCTTCTATTCAGTTTAATACTTCATGACCCCTTGTTTTCGGGCTGATTGATTCTCGTTTGCGCTCCTACAGAGCTTCCTGTTGTCGTACAGGTGAATGTGTCAGATTAGTGCATTGTTACAACATTTTTATGTTGTTGTGTACAAAAGCTCCTAAACGGAAACATTAGTGCTTTTGAAATTATTTCACTGTATATTAGTTTTAGGAAATTAACCAATCTGATCAAAATCCTTTGTCTATTAAAAAGGTGTTTAAACACACTGTGTTTATGGATCATTTAATTTCTCCAAAGAAAGAAAGCCACACAGGACGGTTCGAAAAACAAAACGTTGATGCAATTAGTTAACTATTTCTTCTGTTAAGATTTTTAAAAGATTACTAGAAGTAGTGAGTAAGTCTTTTATGGTTAAAATTTTTTTTTAATTTTTAAATAAAGCCTATGTTGTCCCTGTTTCAAAAGGCTTCCGCAAATTCATCCAACTTCAACCTGTTACCCTGTTGTCTACTATGCAGAATCTGTCTACACATGTGTAAAGTTTTCAGTCTGATAGACAGATGTATTTCATGCAAACATATGATGTATTTGAAACCTTTAAAAGACATTAACACTGCATGATATCAGCCAATAAACGATCAAGATCACAGAGAGAAACATCCAGTTATTAGCTGAGTGAGTGATTTATTTATATACTCTAACGACAGGAAAACATCCACAGCGGGCATTGTGTTATAAAGCACACCAGACATATCAATGAGAAAAAAAATTGCGCACGTTAATTTAATTCATGAGATTAAGTTAACATTACATATCAGAAGTTTACTATTA
The DNA here is from genome assembly GCF_011125445.2 of Fundulus heteroclitus. Taxonomy (NCBI): domain Eukaryota; kingdom Metazoa; phylum Chordata; class Actinopteri; order Cyprinodontiformes; family Fundulidae; genus Fundulus; species Fundulus heteroclitus. The sequence continues at coordinate 4,945,989 of NC_046374.1, read as the reverse complement.
GACTATCAACATGACACTTAGGGGAACAGCTGTTAATAACACAGCTAGCCATGTAGAGCATGTTATAAATTTGAACTGTTTGGACACCATATGGCTCAATGGTATACCAGGTGCACCATATACTGAGGCTACAGTCCTCAACACAGCTGTCCTGTGTTTGATTCCTGGCCCCTGGCCATTTACTGCATGTCTTCCCCTTCTCTCTCTGCTTTTCTATCTGTAATAAAGACTAGTAGTGCTACAAAACCTTGACAAAAAAGACAAAGCTGTAAACTGTTACCCTCAGGTAGAAAGGGTTTCTACCCAACCGTTTGAAAACAGGATAAAATAATCCCTTATGCCAAAAGCAATTAGACATTTAAAAGAAAATAGATTCTAAAATCTAAACTGTGCTGATCAACAGGCCTGATCTATACTCTTGCTGGGAAACTGTACGACCTTTGTTCTTTAAATGATAGCATGCACAAGGTGTTGTCAGTTGACTGTGTAACACCCAGATCCACATCCTCCGTGCTTGCTCCGTTCCATTCACGTACGTTCACGTCTGACCAATGGAGCAACTGCGTTGTGTTAATTAATGAGAGCGGTTCCACATTCTCAGTGACTACTCCAAACGTCACCATTAATGGTGTAAATAGAGATTGTTAACCAAAAATATATTTTTTATATTCACAACAAAATTAACTGTTTTATATAATTATTGGATGCAAACCACTCTTTTTGCACCAAATAAGGAAGATTTGTCTTTTCAACATTTAATTTAAAACGTGGTAATCCTCTCCAAAAAGATTTGCATTCTGCTTGTAAAGACGATGATAGCACATGCTTTCCTCGAGCTCCAAGGAACTTTGGAGCGGAGACAGATGGAGTACCCGTTGATGTAGTAGGCTTTGCTTTTCACAGACTGACGGAGGCGATCTGGAAAAGAACGGACACGTACAGGAGCGGAGGATATGGAATTACAGGGACGGCGGTGAAGCTTATTCCTTTTTGATAACTGTACTCATTTCTGGCTTTATATCAAGACTGCAAAGAGTTTTGTGAAAAGAAGGATCTATCATAACCAGGACAACATAACATTGTAATAGTTTTGCTGAATATCATGATCATGATATCGACTTCGATTAACACTGGTCTTGCTGGCTTTTTTCTTTAGTTATCTTCGTCACAATGTTCCCACAGCTATTTGTGAGCTTCAGCATCTTGGCCCCTACAAATCTACATGAAACGTGGGCATTGGAATTTGTGAAAGTCTGTTGTGCATGCTAAACATAGTATTGATACTATGTAGAATCTGTGTGAAAAATAACCTATCAATTAATGCATCCACAGTTGTTGGGGATGCACCCCAGCCACATGGAGAATAAAGACTGAACTACACACAGAGAAGAAGAGAGAATGAATGCATAGTATTAGCCCAATCTAATGACAGCTCCCAGGAAGGAGGAGTCACAGCTGGAATCCCGTGAAATCATACAGCTACAATACTCTGCCAAGGCAGCATTTCTACCTCTTTGCCCACAGCTCTCCACAGGCTGCATTAAGAGGACACATGAAAGTTGGGAACTTGATGGCAGTTTGAAAGACATCTTCGTAGAAAACTTGGCTCCAAAGTAAAGTACAGTCTGCTGTTTTCGTAGCTGGTGACAGTACCCTGGCTAAAAGTAAGAGGTGACAGCTAAAACTGGCTGTCTGAGCTCCCACAGAAAGAATCTGATCATAGATTCCCCAAGAGGAGACGTGTCTGTGACCATGTTGAAAAAGCTGCTTTACCCCGCTGTCTGAAGAAGACAGCACTGAAAGCGCAGCTTTGTGTGCTGAACAAGCAAACCAGAATGGATAACTGCCATGCAACTCACTGGCCTATCCCATTTGTTCCACTTGTTATACTTCATTGTGACATCAATGCTGACTACAGTGATGTCACAATAACTACTGGGATTCAACATATTGTAACATGTAATATTGTCATAAATATATGTATTATTACAATTGAATGCAATTATGGGGCTCTCTAGTGAATTTTAACTTTAATCAGATTAAAGATTAACTGAAATTGCAACATGGAAAACAGTGATCCAAATAACACATAACAGGGAAGATTAGACATTACAAAAACACTAAATCACCTCTAGGATGTGTCTTTGTTTGAGTCAGCCAACCAGGAGCAATGCCTCATGTGGTATAAAGCAGGGAAAAAGAGCAAGATTGCAAACCTTAGAGTCGAAGAGCCAATCCAAAGATGCACATGGCGCACGGGTAAAAGAGTGGTATATTTCCATTGATCCATCTGTATGAATCACCAAATCTCCATATCTCATATTTCATACATTCTGTTATCCATCAGCACTCCAGCCAAAGTTTTGTTATGAACATAGAAGTGTTCCGGTCGTGAAGCAATTCTTTCTCACCAGGGTTTAGGGTGGCAGACCAGTTCAGCATCAGGAGCCAGAATATAAATCAGCAAGTTTACAATGAGCTGCATATCAAAATGTCCACATATTGTGTGTGTGTGTGTGTGTGTGTGTGTGTGTGTGTGTGTGTGTGTGTGTGTGTGTGTGTGTGTGTGAGAATCGCTTTACTTTTAACACACTCGTGTGTTATATTGGAGCCAGGTGGTACTGATTCTGCACACGTAAAATAAAATACACGTGAAGAGTAGTTTATGTGTGTGTGAATTATATCGAAAGACTCCTATGAGTATTTACTGTACGTGCTCCTTTTTGGCAAAAATCTAAATCCATAGTATCAGCTCATTGGCTGATATCTGGATTCCCTTTATGTAGAGTTTCCCCCACTGACCCATTCACATCTGTCCAAATTGTCACACTTTGGGCAGACGTGCACTCAGACACGTCTCCTCCATGCAGCCGCACACCTGATCTGATCTATTGCTGGAAGTCTTAAAGTCTGCTAACATGGAGAAAACAGCAAGAAGAAAATACACAACCCTCTTTAAAGGCAAAAACACAAAAGCTTTGTTCAGAGAAACTTACCCAGGCAGACCGACAAAAAACAAAATGGTGAACACTGCTATATGCTAAGGTTACAGTATGTCACGAATGTTTAAGACCAACATAAAAAGGTCAGTAAAGCTCCTGCATTAGCATCAGTGATGGTTATCAGTTCTAATTATTATCACACATTTTCAATTGTCCATCCAAAGCATCATCTCAAATACGCTGCAGCAGAGGCTTGCAGCAGACAGCATTGAAAGTAAGGAAGAGATATTTCAAGAGAAATTTGTTCAAAGAACAATACGTCTTAGATGGAGCTGAATGTCGGACTTTACAGCTGCAGAGGAAAGCCTTTTGAGGATGTGTTGCCCTCACTAAGTGCAGAGCAGCCCTCTCCTCCAGCTGACAGGGCTGCCTAGCGACTAATGGTGAGGTAGTAAACATTTAGCTGGGGGTTGGAACTCTTCTGGATGGTCCAGTTTGTCTGTTTACTGGTTAGATTTATTTGACACTCAGCATCGAATCAAAGGGTCTGATTCCATTCAGTGAGACAACCAAAGCAGGATGAGGATTTAAGCCTCTAATTACAGGATTAACGCAGCAAACTTTCCCAATATGAGCTTTATCCAGGTATAAATCACTCTGAACTTCAAGTAACACAAATCCAATTAAAACTGACCACTGTGCCTGTCTGATTTGTCGGTGCTCTCTGTAGCTGATCCCAAACAGATAGGCTTTCATACGGATCATATTGTGGGTGTTGGTGGGAATGGGATGAAATGATAATAAAAATACAACTGCAGCTACTGATAAAATGCTGACATTGATGCTGAAGTAAAACTAAAATAACTAAGAAATGTTCACACATTATACAGAATTCAACATGACACTGTTTAATATGTTTTGGTGGCAATAGTAAACTTTACCTTAGTGTTGCCAACTCATGAAGATTATATTTATCAAGAGATAAAGTCTACAAATGATTTATAGATGATCTGGGCATCAGTACTTCTCTGTTACAGTATCTATTGCTTTAATTATGATTATTTCACTGAACTGTTATTTATTTTTTGGTGGCATGAATGAAACAATATCTCATTTTTATGTGAATCATAAAAATGACAAACAATCAGAATTTTCATTCCTTTTTCAATTATTTCATGCATATTTGCAAAATGGTCTGTGAGTGATTTGGGTGTACTGTTTTCACTATGTAGTAAATAGGACAGAATAAAATAGAATACAGATTATTTTTATTGTCCCACAGTGAAAATTTAGGTGGTCCAGCAGCAACATTAAAAGCAGATGGAAGCATTCAAAAAAAGGTAAGAAACATAAAACATAAAAAGTACGCATGTTGTAAGGGGAAATTGAGAGATGTGATTCAAGAGTAGAGTGATTTAAAAATGTTCAAAATGTGCATGTCTAATTATGCATAAAATAAAACAGACTTTTTACCTGAATGAAAATCCTGTGCAGATTTGTTGGGAGCAGTGATGGTTCTAAAACGTCTGCTGGGAAGAAGGATCTTCAATAGTGCTGCATTGTGTTGGCTCAACTGTTTCTTTTGTAGCTTATTTTCTGCTTTGTAAAAAGGACACAACCTTTCAGAGTGCACTGTTTACCATATTAGGTGTGTCTGAGGTTAAATAAGTCCTGGTTCTTCACCTATAAGCCATCAGGTGGTGGTTCAGTGGTAGAACTCTCACCTGCCATGTGGGAGTTATAACCAGAGAATCTACTCCCCGCCTCTTCTATTACCGATCAGTCTCACCCGTGGTCTCCCACCTCTCACATTTTAAATCAATCATTTCTTGGGGCCCCAGACAACTGAACCCTGAGCTCCAATAAATTCTGAATGAAAAGAAGCAGTGTGGAAATCGGATTCTCATGTAAACAAACACAATGTTTTTTTTTAAATCCAACAATGCCACTAATGCCTGAGCTTATTTCCCCTGCAATGTTACACAGAGAGAAAACAAAGGACCCATCTAGTTACCTGTGGTTGATATTTAGTGTTAGTTCAATAAAACTAAAAACTTGAATTGCGGTTTCCGTCTCTAAACAGCAAAAACACAGGGGTCATCATGCATTAAAATCAGATGCAAGCAGCACTGCATTGAGCTGAGAAACATCACCAGAGTGTGGCTCGTCCTTTTGCTCTTCCTCCAGGGAGAAGATATAATCAAACCATTCATGTCTCCATGAGGCATGGATCACATCCTCAACATTCAACTCTCAGGGGACGGACTCTGCTGGGAGCTGATTCTGTGAGCTTACAGCCTACCTTCTATTAAAAGAAACATTAGGGAATTTATTAAATGTCATAAAACAAAATTGTACAACATGCAATGCAAATTGATGAAGTTCACCGACACTACAGGTTTGGTAATTATTATCCAAGAGCTTATTAAACTCATTATTTTGGTGAATGGGCAACCTGTGTCTAGAAAAAAAGAAAACAGAATGTAAGACCTGAATTCAGCCTCTAAATAACCCGTCTGACTAAAGTAACTACCTACAAACCCACACTAGAGTAGAATATAATTGAACATATATCAATCTGCCTCAGGGGCCCCAAGTCCAGTCTGCAGAGGCTTTTAGGTTTGTATCTAATGGAGCACTGGAAATAACTGCTGTTCCTGGTTATTAACATATATATAACCCCTCAGAAAATTATTTGATGAGAAGAGACAAAACAGCTGAGTATTCCACAAACTGGACAGCTCTGTTTGGTTCATCATAAAAAGGAATATAAACTTCATAGTTTGTCAAGAATCAAGTTTCTTTAAACTGTTTTATTACAGCATCAAACTATAATGGGAAACTCTGAGAAACTCTGAGCTCTCTAGAAGCTCCTCATCATCACACTGAACATTCTCTAAGCATAAGAATTACAGCCAGGAATTGAATGATGACTAAAAGAGCGCTACGCTGTGGACCCCCCGCCCCCCAAAAAAACAGCTCTGAATAGCATGATACAAATAACAAGCACACAACAGCTCTACCAGCAACATTTCTGCCAAATATGCTGCAAGTTCCCACTTCTTACCTCCAGAACCCCCTCCCCCAATAAATGGGTTTCAACAGTTCTCCAGAAGGGCTCCTCTGGGCTCAGAGAACAGACCTTGCGTTTTCACAGCATATGTAGCCCGAGCTCTGGGCAGGCTGAGCACAGTTGCTGGTAAATGGGCCATGCTGCAGGCGGATATTTTAGAGAAAACTGCTGAGCACAAGATCATACCAATCCCAAGAGAGCACACTAGGAGTTCAGAGGGCTTTTTTAACCTTTTTAATGACATGGCCAAGATTAAAGGAAAGTAAAACTGACGAGCAAATCTCGGCACGAAGGGGTCACAACAGGGGGAGAATTCATTCAGGGCTTCATTCATTTTCAATTTACTTTGATTTAGTTTACTTATATTACGCAACTCACAACAAAAGTCAACTCTGGCCCTACACACCTACACAGCGCATAAAACATCAGCCAGAGCTGCAGTGTGGGCACAGGGAACCCGTTAACCAGCCGTCCTGTTGGGTCCAGTAACAGGTTTGCTTTTTTATCCAGACAGCGTCACCGTCATGGCTGGATGAACACCTGGGAGCCTTTCTGGAACATTTCATAGCTGTAAAATAGCTCCTGGTCATACCTGATGACAATATAACTTTCAGCAAAGTCCCAACAGCTTGCAGTGATATCAAAGAGGGGTTTGGTCTTAATGTGGCATGTTGTTGGCTTTTTAAGAATGTTTATCAAAATCGTATTGGATGCACACCTAACTCTCCAACTTTTGTCTTTCCTCGTGATTATTGGTCCATAATCTCAGTGAGTTTTCAAAGGGTTTAAGCTGAATGAACACAAAAGCATACACTTCAGTGTTGCTGAAAATAATAGTTTAAACCTGAGCACCAGCAACACAGCTCAGGTTGCTTATGCTGAGTTGTTGTTGTTTTTTTTGCATCAGGGTCTGATAGAAATCAGACAACTTTTACAAGCAAGCTTCAAAAGACAGTGACTCATTACAGATTGTAAATACTAATAAAGAGCTTCCATGTGTGTAAAACAACTGTTGCTGGGAAGCTGATTTAATTTAACTAAGCCAAAAATATAGAAGTGTTTGAGTGAAAACTGTTCACAAATTGAAAGAGTTAACTGCGTGGACAGTCTAAGAGATTCCACATATGAGTCAGTATGTAGTTATGTATTTGGTTTTGACCTTTTCTTCTCACCTTAAACCAGATGCACACTGACAACTGGGCAGACCTTTGTGCTTGGCTACATCACTACCTGCCCTTGGTTCTTTAATGCGAGTCAGCAGGAAACGGTACTATGACTAAGCTCCCAGCCATCCAGTACCTACAGACAGCACTGCAGATGGAGGACCCTCCCTGCCACATACGGCTGACACAAAGATACGTAGCACAGGGTTGGATGGGTGCCATCCAGATTCACTTATTACCGAGATCTGTTTTTTGTACAGATTTAATAGTTTTTAGACTATTTGATGACGGGAAGTTTATTTTTTTTACTTGACATTTCTTAATTTCAACGGATGTTAACAAGGCAGCCCAAATGTCACATTTACAATATGCTGTTTGTGGGTCTAATATAAAATTATTATTGCATTCAACAGGGTTAAGGGTTTGAGGGTATTATATATTATGTGCATATATTTGCACATTCATATAAACTGTGAAAATTGCAGTATGAGTGGCGTGTCTCTTGTAACCTCTACAGTCAAGAAAACAGGTGGTGCTCAGGGGGTCATGCAGTAAGTTTTGCAGGAGCACATTAGGAGTGAAACTAAATGACTTTTTAATGGTTTATGAATAAAACTCTCAGATGTGGTCAAAATGTTGCTTCTTCATGCTGACTTCCAATGATGTCCAATCTGCACCTTCACCTGGCGGGAACTGTGTGTATCATTTTCACACAAAAATGTTGATTACAATCTCACACAAGAGCTGTAATGTCGACAAGCATCACTGGTAATCTATCGCCAAGGAAGCCTTCACATCTTCATGCCGGACAGATAAAAACCAAGGCTCATTTTCTGTGCATCCCACTTGCTGGTTTCACTTTATTTCAACAAGCTAAAAGTGTCAGCGCACATTAATATATGTCTTCCTAACTACAGTTAAGCCCATATACCATCATACCCCTGAAAGATTTGTAGGTTTTAGAGGTTTAGGTCTTTCCGGTGTTGGGCCAACCTTGCCTGCAAGATGAGTTCTCACAGTATTTGTGCGTTCACAAACACACGTGAATCCATCTTGTACTGCTCCGGCTTCAACCGTTTGTGACTGAATCAAACACGGTTCAGGCCAATCACTTTGCAATATTATGTTTAGGGTGGGACATATCCATGTGTCAATAGCAATAGCTGGCACCTACCGAGCCCACAGCTAAACCAACATAAACATGGCGGCGCAGGAGGATGCATGAGTAGCTGCTGCTATCACATCTGTTTTGTGAGAATCCACAATTTCATCTTTGAAAGAAGAACCTCAAAAAGTGTCTTGACCAGCGTAAATTGTGGTTTCTCATGGTGCCTGCTACTTACATTTTCATTTGATACAGTGATTGACTAAAACTGGTAGGTGGGCACTATGTGTCGCTTCGCCCAATCAGCTCGGAGAGTTCTGCTGCATGTCCTTCCTTTCCCTGAACAGATTTGATGGGAGCAGTACCAGATTGATAATGAGCAGAACGGAGAGTGCTACACATTATCTATCTGGCTGGTCAGGTTAGTGTTATCCACCTTACTTTAAAAAGTTAATAATTATAGCTACTAGTTACTTCTCCCAAAAGTAACTAGTGTTATTAACTATTATTATTACTATTAAAATGCATGATAATTAATTAAATGGACTAAATTTGTGAAAACATTGTACACTAATCTATACCATTTCAGTGTGTGGTGGGAAAGCCAGGCAAGAGTCAAAACACCTATCAATTTGAATATATTTATATAGCTATGAGTATTATTATTATGTTCAATGTTTAGAATAAAAGAACAAAAACTAAATGTTTTAGAATGCCATAGTTATTGCACAGCCTACAGCTGGCTATAATATGAGTATAGCAATAAAAATGAATGCTTTTCAAGCAGTATAAAAAAATACATTATACTTTGTAGTAACATTAAACAGGGGTCACACTATTCCAGACAACAGCAAGGAAGAATGAACTTCAAGAATTTGAATGACAGTAAACAATAACAGCATACCACTGAAGAAGAAGTGCAAAAATAAGGCACCTAGTTATAAATATACCATATTTTTCGGACTATGAGGTGTACTTAACACTTAAATTTTCTCAAAAATTGATGGTGCGCCTTATAATCTGGTGTGCCAGCCTTGTCCCACTGGCAGAAAGTGTGGGAATTGTAGGAATTTGCCACAAGAAATATAGGAAACGACTATGAAGGGTAAAACGTCTGCAGAGAGTCAGCGTGGAGTCTGCCAAGCTCACAGTATGCGCACAGTACACCGCAGTATGTGGGAGCCTTTAGGCAGGCCGCGTCCAGAGTATGCACTAGCAACAATAAACCTTGTAAATTAATTAAATCTAAAAGTTACGTTTATTTTTGCCTTATGTTAGAAACAGGGCAGTGTAGTGCAACTACTCTGTCCTCTTGAAAGAGACGGATAGCACATCTCTCTCACAGGAGTGAGGGGGTGGAGGGATATTACACACTTGGGAAGAACATCTAGTGCGCCTTATAATCCGGTGCGCCTTATATGTGGACAAAGAGACATTAATTCACTGTGCGCCTTATAATCCGGTGAGCCTTATGGTCCAAAAAATTTGCCAACTTAAAAAAAACAATAACAAAATGCAAAAGATCATTAATTAAATTTCTAAACAGCACCCCATACTAATTATTAACATTCCATTCACTAATTTACCTATTCATCCTGCACATTTTTGCCTTTGACTTGAGTGAACGTAAAATAGTGCCTATACTTTCAGCTTCCAAACACTGTTTTTTAATTTTGCAAGGCTATTCTGCATGGTGGTGTGTCTCTTCTTGTTGGTCTACTCAATCTTTGCTAAGCATATTGAACACCAGTTGAGCACTAAGTGGTTTTAGAAGTAAATTGAGCCTGAAAATATACAAAATAACCATTATTGCAATCTTTGCCTGTTTTTTTGTGATTAAAGAAAAAAAATATCAATTTTTTCTACCTCACAATTTTGTTTTATAAATATTCTAAAACAGTATGAAAATTCTTGTGAAAAACAATAATTGCCTTAGCTTTTATAAATCCACAATTTGACAATAACTGTAGCAAGGTAGGACGGAATAAGTTGAAGCACATTTATTTCACAGGTTTTAGTGGACAGTGTGCCAGGAGGAGCTGCGATTTTGGCACAATATATTCAAGTATACCCTAAATTGTACCAGATGTGTTTCTTGCCTTATAAAGGGGAAACTGGTCAAATAAAATTGCTTATTTCTATTTTAGGATTTTTTTCTCCATATGACATATCCTCTGCTCAGGACATCCAAATATGCCATTGTGCACACCATAAAACCAATAAAAAGAAGAGGAAATTTGCTGAATTGTATCCTTTTGTCTCTAACTAGAAGAATTTTATTGAAAAAGACTTGTCAATAAAAAATTAAAACATATATGCAAAAAGAATCCTACATTTGACTAATTCCCACATAAACTAGCCCACAGCCTCTTTGTTCTGGAGAAGGGGTGAGGCCTGGGTGATTATGGTTTACAGATGTTCTACAAAATGGCATTTACAGCCATAAACTAAGTAGAACATTGATAAAATAGTAGACATATGATGTGAAAAGCAATTAGTTGGATTACTCCATTACTGAAACTCCCAACACTGGCTGAACTCGACATGTTAGCAGAGATTAAAACGTCCCGCAGCAGAACATTGTTTGGGTTTCTCTCTGTTTGCAAGAAGTTTGTTCGGAAGAAGTGGGACAATTTGGGCAAAAGTGAATAGGTCGGTTTATATCGATTTTGACACAAATGAGTATCTTTGAATAATTATTTTTTATTGATCACATCAAAGCATCAATTATTTTTGCAATCCTATTATAAACAAAGAAATATTATTATGACAAATATACAAAAATCGCATATATTTTTAATAATCAGGACTGAAGTGTGACAGATCTAAATGAAAATATCAGGTACTATCTTGCAGGGACATAGACCTCAGAATGGGGTGCTTCTTCCAGGGTTGCATCTTAACATCAAAAGCCAGCATTGATTGGCCAGCAGAGAAGACCATTTATTTTGCTCTCCAAGGCCACAGATTGTTTTGTACATCACAGCTGCTGGTCAGCGGACAAATGCTTGCTTCAGAAACAATTTATTTTGAAAAAATTGATCCAGATGCCATGCCTTTCTTGTTTTTCTTTAAAGACGGTCTGCTCAGTTTTCTAACGCTATCCATTAATTATAAGCTTTGTGTCATGCAACTCAAAGTGATAAACCTCCCCACAAATGACATGCTGGGATGTTGCTGTTATATTCCACCCTATGAACCACACTGCCGCTTCTGATCAGATCACCAGAGAGCCATGCTAGAATACCTGACTATTGTGTAATTTCATGTAAAATATAAAAAAAATATTTGAAATGAACGCTTCTTCACTCCTTCACTCAGTCTCCACACGCCGTGCATATTTGCAGAAGACGTTAGTCCTGTAGTGTATACCAAGTTAGTGATGAGATGAAACAGAAAAGCAGCACCGCCTCCAACAAAAGAACACTTTGCATTTTGCAGAGGTTGTGTGCTCATAACCTCTGCATGTAGTTCACTGAATCTCTGCCAGTTCTGGAAGGAGCGACTGAGCTTTTCATGTAAATCAAGAATTCCCCTCTGCTTTTCCTCATTGGACAGAGGCCACAAAAAAGCAGTTATTCAGACAAATCAATTTTTGCATCACAGCTAATTAAATTTAACAATGATGAGGTTAAACAGAGCTCATTACATGGAGAAGGGTTTTTTTTTGCACCTCTGCCTTGAATTCAATTAAAGAAATCTTCTGTATGTAAACACAGAATCAACAAATACATATTAACTGCACAGGACTTTTTTCAACAAATGATTGAAGTGCTATTTTTGTCAGTGGTATTAAAGTCCACCTGACCAGAGGGTTATGAAGCCTTTTTTCATCTGCCTTACAAAAAGAGGAGCTGTAAAGACAAGTAGAGAACAATATGATTTAAACTTCTGTTGCTCCAAGAAATCAGCTGGGAACCTGAACAGGCCGATTTTGACTGACCAGTCCGATTTTATCCACAATAAAAGTCAGTTTTAAGGAGACCCCTGTCTCCCACACAGAGTCATGTCACCTCTGGTCCACAAATGACAGTCATAAAAATAAATTGGATGCTGCTAATATTTTGTACTTATTGTTTGAAAAAATTGCAGCAGGCTAAAATCTTTATCTAAACATCAACACTTTACAATAAAACAGAAATGGTAATCAGCCACAATTGTGTAAAATCAGACGTTTGTTGTCTGTGATACATTAAATACATTGAACCAAATACACTTTATTTTCCTGTTAACATATCAGTGTTCAATAAACTGAACATAAATATAATATTTGGCTGTTTTTTTGTTTTTTTTGATTGAATGACTTTGAGCATTAATTTGAAAGTAATAAATATCAATATTGGAGTCAAATCAAATCAAGCTGAGCTATATTGAGAATCATATCGCATCGTGAGCTATGTATCGAGAATCGTATCGAATCGGCTGATCCTAGATGATACCCAGCCCTACTGGTTGCGCTAATCTGTACTCTTTTTTTTTTTTGGTGCATTTGAAAACAAACTAAAAAGTCTATTCCCACTCATTCTCTAAAATTCTGCTAAATGAGCCATGCCTAGCCTGTCACGGACATTGCAAGAAAGTTATATGTTTCTTTCTTAAACACGCTCACAGTGTTCATGATATAGGACCATGGCACATCAGTAAATTAGTGGCATTAACTCATAAAGTTGTCAACATAATTATCAAACTATGAGGTTTTTACTTTGTAGGATTAGATCACTTTTTGGAGGGCCACAGGTTGCTTGGTTTGAATTCTCTGGTCATAAATAATCAAACAAAGACAAACACATAGAAGGCATCAGTCGTGGGGGAGAGTTGCTGTGATCGATGTGGAGCTCTACAGGCCAGCTGTGACTCTGCTAACAGCAATGGTGCTTCAATCGAAAGCTGTGGGTCCAGGGCGGGGGAACCAAATGTAAATACAGGAAGCAGATGTGCTCTGCGCGAGCAGAAAACACAGAGAAATGAATCATATTGTTAGTCTGTTTCTGAGTGCTATTTAAGGCCAGATTATCTGAGTTTCAACTTTCTTTATATATCACATTTAAGAACAACTGCAACGTTGACCAAGGTTCTGCACAGAGGTGCTAAAAAAACATATAACAGCAAATACAACAACCCCACAGGGAGTTAGAGGGTGTGTAAGGCTGCAGGAAGCAAGACAGATAATCTGGAGCCTGTCCAATCAGTGCCTTATAAGTCAACAACAAAACTTTAAAATCAATTCTAAGATGAACAGGAAGGCCGTGAACTATGTTTATGCCTCTTAGTTGGAGTCAGAAGATGAGCTGCAGCATTCTGGACCAACTGTAGTCGCACTAGGCATGCTTGACTACTAATGTCCCTTTTCCATAACCGTCTCCCCTTCACCACTCTACTCGTCCCGTCTCTGCTCCACTGTACTCCTATTGCTTTCCCGCGGAGCAGGTAAGGCCAGGGGGTTGCTGAACGCTTCCTGAGGGTGGCTTTAAGCCGCACCTTCCAGTGTTTCACCTTAGATCAGGTGGTTTCAAATTGTGGCACTGTTGCCATTTGTGGCCCCTGTACTGATGAACACCATCGGCAGGTCTAATCAGCGTCTTCACGTTTTGAGGAGACTAAAGGCCCGTTTACACTACACTTTTTTAACCGAGCCGAGACCAGTCTGAGCTCGGTAACCGAGATAACTCTTGTGTGTAAATGGTCAGCAGACTGAACCAGACCGCGCTAACGATAACCGGACCGCGCTAACTGTGGACCAGTTCATCAGTAGGTCTCGGACTGGTTTTTTTTGGCCCGGTTCCCTGAGAACGAGGAGCGCATGAGCAGACCGCGTCATGCCCTTACAGTCAGCTGACTGTCAGCGGGTTTCCCGGCGTGTCTGGCTGCACGTCCCGATTCACACTCCATTCAGACAAATTTCAGACATTCATAATAATACTAGCTTCCTTACCGTGCCACACGGTTTCCAGTGATGACTCTGCTTATGAACCTCAGCGTCTGTTGTTGTTTCCTGCGTCTGTAAATCCTTATTAGACGTTCATTTGTCTTATCCACGTCCCAAAAGCCGACTGTCTAACAATAACATCCTGAATATTACGGGCGCCGCCATTTTGATTTGCTCGGTCCCGCCTTCAACCCCAGAGAGCAGCAGTACCGCAGATCGCCACTAGGAGGCGAGGAGCAACCAAGGAACTGGGATAACCGAGATGACTCTTGTGTGTAAACGGCTGCATTTATCTCAGTTAACTGGACCAAGCTCGGACCGGTCTCGGCATGGCTTGGTTTTTAGGTGTAGTGTAAACGGGCCTTATGGAAGGCTGGATTACCTCAGAGCCTCCTCGTGAACTTCGACCAGTGCCTAGCGGAGAAAATCCTGACTTAACGGCATTGCAGCACAGTATGCAGGAGGCCACAAGAAGGAGCATAAGGAGAAGCCAGTCATATCAGTCACATCTTTGAGACCCGATGTCAAAGCAGGGCCAGGAGCATCCTCCAACATACCACACATCTGCCCCATCATCTCTCCAAGCTCCTGCATTCCAGCAGGAGATTCTGAATCATTCACACCTGCATATCAAGACTGAAGAAACTGATTTTTTCCCCCCAACAGATGTGAACCTGTAACATGGATTGGGGAGCTGCACACACACACACACACACACAGCCACACCATCTCTTCACCACATGTACATACAGCATGCCCCCACAGACACATATCCCCCCCAACACCTATAACTTTCTGTAAAGTTCACTTTCCTGTCTAACTGCTTCATTCTTATTCTTATTTCATGGATCTGATTTATGTTTTATTTAATTTCCCTTTGGGATAAATACAGCATTTTTGAATTGAACTGAACTGAATTTCATGTATTTTGTTATTCTGTCTCTTGGTCCAGGAACCAACACATTTTGGTTGAAATGCTGATAACAGTTTGTGTGTTTGTGTGTGTGTGTGTGTGTGTGGGGGGGGGGGGGGGTTGCTTATGCCTCCGGCAGGTCATGCTTGCCTACATCACATGAACTTTTTCAATAGAGCATATTGTCTGGGTGTGTTGATGCTCCGTGGTATTTATGTCCACATGACCGAGGTGAAGATGCCTGTTCTGTTCCACAGTCTGCTGTTCCCCTGTCTGTCTGAGTGAAGGGAGGAGCTGGAGGCTGTTGCACGCACTGCCAGCGCAAATACAGAACACAGACGTTGTAAACTTGTACCACCGCAGAGGCTAGGACAGAATAAATATCCACATCCTTGGTGGCTTTATCACTAGAGTCTATCAAAATGACCTCATCTGTATGGGAATCTGTGCTCCTCCTCACCCAGAGCCAGAGCCTCCCTCTGAACTCTGCCTTTTATGGACACACTGGAACCGAGCGGGCTCCTTATTTCAGCTGGAGAAAACACACAGTTTGAACGTTTGCAAAGGATTGTAAAATAAAGTGTTGTAAAGCATATTTCATAAAGCTACTCAGTTGTCGAGAGAATGTCTGTAGAGGTTATTCAGAATGCTGAAGATCTTAACACATGTTCCGGTCCAAATCAAGCGATCTGGGTTCGAACTCAGCGAAACAGAGGGCGAAAGGATTGTGGTTAATTTAAAGAGAGAAGACAGAACAGAGAAAAGCAAGGTCGTTCGTTCCTAAAAGGAGCAGTTACCATGAAATAACTAAAAAGCGTAATTTCGCCACAACCGCCCGAAGTTTCTTTCTGCCGCGCCGTCTTCCTCTTTGTGGGGCAGAGAGAGCAGCGGATGGGGACGGCAGAGATCAGCGGCTATTGTGCGCTTCTGAAGCCGACCAGATCCAGGCTAACTGGGAGAAGCCTGGCACGTCTGGACCCTTCATGATCAAAGTGGTTCTGATTGGCAACATCTGAGGGATGGAAGTTGCGGTCCGGCTCTATCGCTCGGAGACTAAACTTGGAGATCTGCAGCGCAAAAATATTTCTATTTAACTTACTCTTAGTTTATTTAAGCAACATAATTTATGGCATACATCTAGTTGTTTTTCCCCTTTAATAAGCCCCAGAGTTTTTAAAGGAAACAGTAGACATGGGAAGTTTTCACAGCAGCTTGTTCGCTCCTTTCTTTACCTTGTTCTCCTGGTACTCCGTCGGCTCTGTCCAGTTGGCCGTTCAGCAGCAGAAAACAGAGTAAAAACAGCAAACCTCCACATTTTCCCGATGATATCTGGGCATTTTTCTGTCTGTGTTTACTGTACATCCCTGTGTCCCTCGGTGGCTCCCGCCGGCAGTCCTCCCTTTCCTCGCCGTCGTCCAACTCTGCTTCTTCCCTCTCTCGGCTCCGCCGAGCGTCAAACCGCGAGAAACTGCGAGAGAGCGCTTCCTCTCCGCAGCTTCGACATAAAATCCATCATCATGACGACCTCAGAGAAATAGAAAACTGGAGGATCACACGAGCTCTGCCTTTTAGGTCTCATTCGCTCCCTTCTTCAAAAAGTAAATTACTCTGGCTTAGAAAATTCAAAATGTCAACAAGTGGCAATGAAACCGTGTGTTGAGTAGCAAATCGAGTCGACTTTAGGTAAATTATTTTACATATTTGTTCCCGTCTTCATATATTTGGGAATCATTTCTAGGACAGAGTTTCGATAGAGCGCTGTGTCTATAGATCGTGCGTTACATTTATTGCGCGCTCTGTGCGTAAAAGCTGGAGTTTAAGCGACTGGAATCATAACATTTACCTTCAGAACATCCCAAGACTGTCATGCTGTGGCCCCTGGGATCAAGTAAATAAACTACCAAGTAAAACTATGTTTAGCATTATCCTTTAGTGTTTAAATGCAGAAAATAAAAAATAATCAAATTATTGCTTTGTATTGCTAATCGTACAATCTAAAAAGGAAAAAAAAAAAAACTTCAAAGAATTGCTTCAATTGGTAACAAGTCTCTTAATTAAGTTGATCCAACTTAATTTGTTTAGTTTAAAAGTTGTCAAGTTAAACCGTCCTAAATAAAGTTGGGTAAACTTGATTCAGATTGTTACAGAACAGGATTAGAGCCATTAAAAAAAAAAAAAAAAAAAAAAAAAGTCTATTCAATTCTGGCTTTATTCTCAGAATTATGACTTTTTTCTCAGAATTATGACTTTTTGACTAGACTTTTTGGTTAGCATTCTCTTTTTTAGAGTGTACATAGCCTGGTGACCAAGCAAAACACTTTATAATTCATAGTGGGTACTAACCTGCAACTGATTTTAGAACTCAGATCAGGGAATGCTGTCACACCACGTGTAGGCCAATTCCCGTTCCAGCTGCAAGTCAGAAAACCAGCAAGATTTGCTATTTTGTAGCCTACTCATTGACAAGGCTAATCATCCATCCATCCATCCATTTTTTTTACTCGCTTTATCCCTAATGGGGTCGCGAGGGGTGCTGGTGCCTATCTCCAGCATTTCAATGGGTGAGAGGCAGGGTTGCCAGTCTGTCGCAGGGCAAGGCTAATCAGTGATCATTTTCCAGCCATTTCTACTTTAAGACACTGTAGCAACATGTTCACTACTGTAACAGATGTAATAAGATTCACACATCAGTGCAAATCAAGTTTAAAATAGTTCCCTACTGCAAAAGCCCTTTTTTCTACATTCAGCAGCCTAACTGTACTTTAAGGATGAGGTGGGTGAGAAAATTCTGATTTTCCAAGCTGGATTTTTCTTAGAAAAAAAGTATTTGTTAACCAAGTTTTAACCTCTAACAACAGCCAGTTTTTGCATGTTTGCCTTTTATCTACTGAAACTTCATAAATTTATAAAACTATGTTTGATCAAATACAATCCACCTTTTACAGATGTACCCACAAATTACCACAAAAGGCGAAGCTCTCGATTTACCGGTCGATCTACGTTCCTACCCTCATCTATGGTCACGAGCTTTGGGTCGTGACTGAAAGAACGAGATCCCGGATACAAGCGGCTGAAATGAGTTTTCTCCGTAGTGTGTCTGGGCTCTCCCTTAGAGATAGGGTGAGGAGCTCAGTCATCCGGGGAGGACTCAGAGTAGAGCCGCTGCTCCTCCACGTCGAGAGGAGCCAGTTGAGGTGGCTCGGGCATCTGGTCAGGATGCCTCCTGGACGCCTCCCTGGTGAGGTGTTCCAGGCACGTCCCACCGGGAGGAGGCCCAGGGGAAGACCCAGGACACGCTGGAGGGACTATGTCTCCCGGCTGGCCTGGGAACGCCTTGGGATTCCTCCTGAGGAGCTGGCCCAAGTGGCCGGGGAGAGGAACGTCTGGGCCTCCCTACTGAAGCTGCTACCCCCGCGACCCGACCCCGGATAAGTGGAAGAAGACGGACAGACGGACCCACAAATTAATCCCAACAAGCCAAAAACATACAGACATGCAGCAGATCAATAGTTTCCTAAATTTTCAGGTTCTGACCTACAAAAGCACATAGGAAGAGAGTTGTGACTTTTCAGTATCTGATAAGCATACAAGTGTTTGTAACAATGAAACCGTGGTACAATGACACAACAGCATCAACAGTAATTTTATTATTTTATCAATTTGAAAGCACTGAGTTTGCTCCTCTTTATGTATAACGTCAATATGCCTACTATCCCGATTTTTGTTGTTTAAGAAAATATTAATATCCAACATTTGCTGATTCATAATAAAAAGTAAATTGTGATCCCCTTTTAGGGAACACTGCAGTGAATTATAGATTTGTTTTTCCTTTTTCTTAACATAATCAGTGTCAAATAATGCTGGTGTAAAGTGTTCTCCAAAGACCTGACTCAGAACAATTAAAAGTATTGTGTTTCCTTTCTTTAACTGAATGATCAAATATTTAAGAATCTTTATGAAACATGGTTTTCTGCTTTCTTTTAACTTTGTGATTGCATAGAATTTGTTTTGAGCCAATGTGTGCTATGCTTTTAATTTGAAATCACAGTATACCATCCTGCTAATGCTGTGAATGTGTTTAACCTAACACCCAGTTGAGCTCGACAGAAGCAGTGATGAATTAATGCAAGTGTTGCCTTTTGTACTGTTTTGGAGGAAGAAAGCGGGTTACACACATTAGAAATAAATGAACATTTAATGAGCAGAAACAGATAAAGCTAACGTATTTGCAGGAATAGTGTTAGTGTTATCAGTTAGGCTCTAGAAGTCCTCTTTCACTCTAACAGATTAATCTCAGGTTCTTGCAACAAAGTCAATAGTTAATGCTCAAGAGAAGAAGTTTTTGTTTTACAGTAGCTTGAAAGATTCCATACAAGATTCTACATTCTATTTAATGGTTTCTAAGATCCTAAAACATCTTAGTTTTTAAAAATAAAATCAGAAAAAAACTCTTGAACTTTACTCCTTGAACTTTACTACCTTAATGATACACATATTACCTGCCTGTTAAAAAGTGTGTTAAAAAAGTGTGAACTTAATTTTGTAAAGGTAAAATGTACAGTTTACACACTATGTGTCTGCATTCTTAGCATGAAGTTGACCATGGTCCCAGTGTATGTCGGACTCCACCAGGGCTCCCACTTCTCACCAATCCTGTTTTTGTTGTTCATGGACAAGGTTTCAAGGCGTAGTCGTTGAGAGAAGGGTGTCTGGTTTGGGAACCTCAGATCCCCGAGAAGGATTTGGAGGATGTCACTGGGGGACTCCTGGACCTTTTGCCTCAACAAACTGATCTTGGATAAACGGCAGACGATTCAATTCAATTCAATTCAATTCAATTCAATTCAATTTTATTTATATAGCGCCAAATCATGAAACATGTCATCTCAAGGCACTTTACAAAGTCAAGTTCAATCATATTATACAGATTGGGTCAGATTATACAGATTGGTCAAAAATGTCCTATATAGGGAAACCAGTTGATTGCATCAAAGTCCCGACAAGCAGCATTCACTCCTGGGGAACCGTAGAGCCACAGGAAGAGTCATCTGCATTGTACATGGCTTTGCTGCAATCCCTCATACTGAGCAAGCATGAAGCGACAGTGGGAAGAAAAACCACCCATTAACGGGAAGGAAAAACCTCCGGCAGAACCGGGCTCAGTATGAACGGTCATCTGCCTCGACCGACTGGGGTTACAGAAGACAGAACAGAGACACAACAAGAGAAACAAAAAGCACAGAAGCACACATTGATCCAGTAATCTGTTCTACATTAGATGGTAGTAGCGAGTGAGCCGTCTTCTCTGGATGATGTCACAGTTAACAGAACGCCAGACCAGGTGTACCTACTATGAAGAGAAAAGAGAGAGAACAGAAAGTTAAAGCAGAAATGACAACACATAATGCATAATTGAAGAACAGTAGAACTCAATAGAGTGAGAAAATTAGATCCTGATATACTCCAGTAGCCTAAGCCTATAGCAGTAAAACTATAAAGGTAGCTGAGAGTAACATGAGCCACTAGTTATAATTTTTGTCAAAAAGGAAAGTTTTAAGATTAGTCTTAAAAGTAGACAGGGTGTCTGCCTCACGGACCAAAACTGGGAGTTGGTTCCACAGGAGAGGAGCCTGATAGCTAAAGGATCTGCCTCCCATTCTACTTTTAGAGACTCTAGGAACCACCAGCAGACCTGCAGTCTGAGAGCGAAGTGCTCTGTTAGGAACATACGGGGTAATCAGAGCTCTGATATAGGATGGAGCTTGATTATTAAGGGCTTTATACGTTAGAAGAAGAATTTTAAATTCTATTCTTGATTTAACAGGAAGCCAATGAAGGGAAGCTAAAATTGGAGAAATATGATCCCTCTTGTTGATTTTCATCAGAACTCTTGCTGCAGCATTTTGGATCAGCTGAAGGCTTTGAACTGCATTTTGTGGACTTCCTGATAGTAAAGAATTACAATAGTCCAGCCTTGAAGTAACAAATGCATGGACCAGTTTTTCAGCATCACTCCTGGACAGAATGTTTCTAATTTTGGCGATATTCCGGAGGTGAAAAAAGGAAACTCTGGAAACCTGTTTAATATGGGATTTAAATGACATGTCTTGGTCAAAAATAACACCAAGATTTTTTACTTTATTACCAGAGGCCAGGTTAATGCCACCCAGATTAAGTGATTGGTTAAGAAGTTTATTTTTTGAGGACTCTGGCCCAAAGATTAAAACTTCGGTCTTGTCAGAATTTAGATGCAGGAAATTTAAAGTCATCCAGCTTTTGATGTCATCAAGACATGACTGCAGTCGAAGTAATTGATTGGATTCATCAGGATTTATGGATAAATATAGCTGAGTATCATCAGCATAACAGTGGAAATTAATCCCATGCTGTCTGATAATTTTGCCAATCGGAAGCATATATATAGTAAAGAGAATTGGTCCAAGGACTGAACCCTGTGGTACTCCACAGGTGACCCTAGAGTTTGAGGAAGATTTATTATTAACATGAACAAATTGGAATCTGTCTGACAGATAAGATTTAAACCAGCCTAATGCTTTCCCCTTAATCCCTACAGTATGTTCAAGTCTTTGTAGGAGAATATTGTGATCAACTGTATCAAATGCAGCACTGAGATCTAACAGGACAAGTATAGACACAATGGATGGATGGATGAATGGATGGATGGATGGATGGATGGATAAATACACATTTCTGTAACCAATATCATTCTCCAAAGGGCAGATTTTCATGGTAAGACTATATTAAGGGGTGTTATAATAATTCTGTCAGGGTCCAGCAGGCAGCACCTAGCTGGCTGCTGTGGGCTTCCTTTTTTCTCCCAGGTGGCCCTAGTTGAAAGCAGGGCGTGATGCGCACAGCTAATTCTCGTCTCACGGGGTGGTGCTGAGCATTTAAGTGGAGGGCAGCCAGCTGATCGTCACCAGAGTGTTAACCTTGAGTGGTATGCCTCAGTGGCCACTGTCTATGACAGCTCTCACGTTTCCAGCGCTAATCCTTGTTTCCTGTGTCTCTCAGGTTGCCTCACGCTTGGATCCCATTTCAAGTGCTCCCTTGTGTTCAGATGCCCTAAGTCAAGCCCTCCGTCTCTCTACGCTCTGAAGACCATTCCAGACGTTTCCTCAGGCTCTAGTTCCACTCCGAGGCTCCCTTGGTGGTACCAAGTCGTGCTAAGGAGCCCACCGATCACCCGGACCCCTTCAGCCAGCCGCCAAGCCGCTCAGTGACAGTCTCCAACCGCTCCATGGGATTGCTCAAGGCTGCCCTCCTGTCAATCAGCCACCTGCTCCACTGGCTTGCTACAGCTGCCCTGGGGCAGACTGACAGAGGTGATGCTGCTATGCATCGGTGCCACCCCCAGCATCAAATAATGTTTTGTTTAACTCAGGATTTGCATTGTGAATGGGTTGAAACACATACCAAATGTTGTTCTGAATTAGTTAAGCTAACTGAACCTAATTCCATGTTCTTTAAGATGAACTTTGGTTCTTTAACTCAGGTCTGCGGTGAACCAGGATTCACTGAATTATTCTGATGATGATCAGCCACTTTTGTTTGTCTTTTGTTTCTTTTGTGTGTACATAGTTCCTTAGCTTCTTTTTATCTTCATTTTGCTTTGTAGTTTTAGTTAAGTTTCACTAGCCTAGTAGAAAGGATTTGTAGATTTTATGTAGCAATAATTCGGATAAACAGCATTCTATACTGGTGTTCTCTGGATGTTCATTTGATTTCTGTTAATAAATTCTTGAACTTGAGGAGAAATTGTCACTAATTTATTCTATACGTGTGCAGAGGTTGCTGTTAAAAGAACGCCAGTGCTCAAACCATCCCTTTCCTTTCAACTATTGTCCTGATATCAGCTCTTGGGCTGATATTCATCGGACAATACCTAACAGACAGAGAGTTATTTATTAAACATTAAATAACTTAAAACAGTATGTAATAGCACAACATAGCGCGTCCTGATGCTCAAGTTAAGCATCAAAAAAATAGGAGTGTGCATATTGCGTATCACCAATGACATCAGACCATTGAAGCTTTCGACCAATAGTATCCCTACCAAACTTGAAATCAAACCTACGCCCTTGGCCTACGCTCATGTGGCGGGTGTCCGAACTCCATTAGGGTCTGTAGACAGGGAGAACACCTTTCTCCCCAGTGCGGCTGATGAACAGATCGGTCACACCTCCACAACCTAAAACGTCTCTGAAACAGGGACCCTCCGAGCGGGTTCACGGACTAAACTCTAATTATCTACCTGTGAGTGTTCTCACTTTGTTTATTTCATGTACCACCTTCTAAATCTTTACCTGACTCCGCCAGATGGATTTGCTCCGCATATCCATTTGGAAACCTTCTGTTGAAGTAATTTTGGGAAGGGGCGAAAATACTGGTTAGCTGATTGGCCTATGTTGGTGATAGACGGGCCAAATAAACCAATCAGATCAACGAAGCATATGACGTACTCGTCAACATGCTTCGTCATCGCTCTGTTACGAGCGACGACGAAAACACAACCACAAGCCAAAATACTCTTACTGCTGCAGGTAAAGGCTCGTTAGCTCAGCAAAGAAATACTCTGTAATTCCGATAAAACTTGCTCGATAGCCACGCTAACGCTAGTTTCATCGGCTGAAGCAAGGATTGTACTTTGGATAAAATAACATTACTCTTTTGCCACGTGGATATCACAGTGGATATCACCAGTGGCAGCTGGTGATGAAACTTTTTCTTGTGGTAATCTACTAGAAGTCATAGATTACCACACAACAATAAACTCTATTTGAATATGTTTGTGCTTTCAGCTATGTGGAATAAAATCAGACTGTAAGTTAAAGCCACTGAAATGTGAGACCTTTACAGGTACCAATGGACTGCCCATCACAGCATGGGGTGCCAACACTGCTATGTACAGGATTTATCTTTCTCTTTGCCTGCATAAAAATATATAATATATGTATAAAAAAAATCCTGTAGGCAAATTATTACTTATCACACGATATGGAATGGGAGTGACAAGGTAACAAGGCTGGAAGCCTCATAATAAAATTTTTTGGCATGAACATAGAACTAAACAAATCCACATTTTAGTCAAATGATAAAGGAAAATTGCATGATGTATCCCTGCTTCATTTAAGAATGCAAATAATGCAGAAGTTAAATAATATCTGAAAATAAATATTTAACAAACAAATCAAGGCTCTTCCTTTCAGTGCTACAGTCTGGTCCCTGCCCTGACTCATGCCGTTCTTCCTGGGCTCCATTTTACAATACAGAATAAAATATTTTATAGTTACCCTGAAATATCAGTGAGAACCCTCTCCTGATAACTGCTTGGTTTCTCCTTGCAGATAGATATATTTTACTCAGCAATTTGTAGCCTCTCCTAGCCTGTGAACACCCAGCATTATTGTCCACTGCTGCTGGCTTCTGCTCTCCCTGCTTCTGCTCTTTCTATTGTGGCAATAACGATTTATTTTAAATATGTGGAAAGCCACAATGAAAACAAGTTCCACATAGAAATTAAAGAGGTTTGTGTTTATTCTCACAATGAACTAACTAGCAAGGGATGTAACACAGAGGTACCAATAGTATTCTTGTTACCTATCTTAACATAATATACCAGCATGGATTAACAAGTCATCATTTAGTGAGACTTTTCCTGAAGTCAATGACAATTGCTTTTGTTTTGTTGACATGCATGGATCACATTGTTTTTGTCACGCCAGCCCACCAGGTTTCATCTGATGAGACTCAGCATTGTCGTGTTGTTGTGCCATATTAAAGCCATGATGAAATAATTGATGTCAGATTAAATTCTGAACATGTACTATGGAGGAGGGACCAAAAGGGTATTTTAAACAAAGCAGGACAGGCCTCACAGGAGGATTCCCTGCTGTGAACCCAGACCACTCCCCACAGACAAAAGTTCAGAGCACTCCAAGACACAGCCAGTTCTTCTTCACCATCTCCCTATTCCTGGATCTGCTCTGGAGAGCTGGGACTGCCAGCCATGCCCTGCTAGCCACAAAGACAAAGTCTGCCCATTTTCTTCTGCGTGGGACATCGGGAGGAGAGGAGTTGGCTGGGGAAGCCAGCCGAACTGCACAGAGCGTGCCTTCACAGAAGGCATGCTCTGTAGAGCGGAGGACCCGAGGCCCAGATCGATGCTAAGTTGCACTCTGACTTCTGCGCAAACCAGCCACGAAGTACAGAATGTCGAAACAGCTCTGTTTATTCTTGTCAGCTGTTGCAGGAAAGCGGACTCGAGACAACACGGATCGGTCGCCTTCCCTCACCAGACAAGCTGAGAGATCAGAGAACGCTGCATGGAGGATGTCGGCCTCCGATCCAAACCATGTGTCGGCTAGCTCATAGCCTGGCGCGGATTCAGGCGGGGGCGCAGGGGGCGCGCGCACCCCCCTTTTGGAGACCAAAAGTATTTTTTAAAGAGCCCGAAATTTTAAACATCCTTCATAGAATTACGATTAAAAGCCAGTACCTGTCATTTAGAACGCACCGTGACGCCGGCGCGGCATAAATTGTCGTCGCAATCACCGATATGGGGGCGGCATTTAGTGCCCAAATATGGGCAGTAATGGCGGCCTGACGTCACATCCTGTGTTGTTTCTTAGCAGAGGCACTGCGCTCACACAGCTGTGATAAACAACAATTATTTCGGATTCCCAGAGGACTTCACCATTGAAATTTTCTAGAGCTATTGTTGAAGCAACAATGCCCACGTGCATGGCAGTTTGATGTTGCAATACATCGGGTAAAAGTGGAAAAGCATCACAAAAATAAGGAGACCGCTGCCGCAGCAGACAGATTCAACTCACATCATTCCTTTTTGGTCTCCTTGCCTCAAACTGGTATGGCTGGATTTCGTCAAAAATCAGGTTGCTGTCAAGAAAGTCTTCTATATATTCCAAATCGCTCTCAGATGATGATGATAAATCCATGAAACTCCATCACTATCGCTAAATAATCACTCTCTGCCGCACCGGTCGTCGCCATCTTGGATAATAGCGCGCAGTGACGAGCCTGTTCTTCTTCTACTACTTCTTCTTCTTCTTCTGTTGTGTTTTCTGGCAGTTTACATCCTGTGTGCATTACCGCCATCAGCTGGACGGAGATGTAATTTAGAAATATATTTTCCTATATATCTTTATATCTTAATGAAACTAAATTATATCTATACTTACACACTCTCACATACACACTAAATCCTCCCAGCTAATTCTGTATCTTTTAAATATTTAATAAGTGCTTTAAATATTTTATCTGATTGATGCTTCCCTAATAAATCAGCCATCTTTACTGAACTCCCCAATACCCTTTCCAGTTCTTTCCTCTCTTTTATATATTTTCTACAATAAATCAAAACATGTTCTACTTCTTCAATTTCTCCACTATAAGAACAATTACCTGTTGGATGTTTCCCTATTATTTTTAAATCACTATTTAAACTAGTATGCCCTATCCTCAACCTTATCCATATTTCCTCTCTTCTATTCATTATACTATTATATCTTATGATAATACCTTTATACCTTTATACCTTTATAGCTACCTTTATAGTTTTACTGCTATAGGCTTAGGCTACTGGAGTATATCAGGATCTAATTTTCTCACTCTATTGAGTTCTACTGTTCTTCAATTATGCATTATGTGTTGTCATTTCTGCTTTAACTTTCTGTTCTCTCTCTTTTCTCTTCATAGTAGGTACACCTGGTCTGGCGTTCTGTTAACTGTGACATCATCCAGAGAAGACGACTCACCCGCTACTACCATCTAATGTAGAACAGATTACTAGATCAATGTGTGCTTCTGTGCTTTTTTGTTTCTCTTGTTGTGTCTCTGTTCTGTCTTCTGTAACCCCAGTCGGTCGAGGCAGATGACCGTTCATACTGAGCCCGGTTCTGCCGGAGGTTTTTCCTTCCCGTTAATGGGTGGTTTTTCTTCCCACTGTCGCTTCATGCTTGCTCAGTATGAGGGATTGCAGCAAAGCCATGTACAATGCAGACGACTCTCCCTGTGGCTCTACGGTTCCCCAGGAGTGAATGCTGCTTGTCGGGACTTTGATGCAATCAACTGGTTTCCTTATATAGGACATTTTTGACCAATCTGTATAATCTGACCCAATCTGTATAATATGATTGAACTTGACTTTGTAAAGTGCCTTGAGATGACATGTTTCATGATTTGGCGCTATATAAATAAAATTGAATTGAATTTAATTGAATTAATATCTTTCTGTATTTTATATAAATGTCTTCCTTTTTCTTCTAAATTCCATCTCTCCTGCCATATATTATTAATTTTATCTTTAATAATTACTTTTATTTCTTTTCTACTTAGCGGGACATCATATTCAATTTCTCTTGCCTTAACTGCTTCTTTAGCTAATTTATCTACTTTTTCATTACCTAAAATTCCTTTATGTGCTGGAACAAATGTAAATTGAATACTTATTTTTTTGTTGCTTTATACCATATATTAAATAACTGACTTCATCTAGAAGATCTTGACGGCTTTCAGATTTTCCACTTTTAAAACTAGTCAGGCAAGACAATGAATCTGAACAGATAACTACATTTCTAGGCTTCACCACCAGCACCCATTGTAATGCCAAAATAATTGCCAACATCTCTGCTGAAAAAATTGATAAATTATCTGTTGTTCTTCTTTTTATAGAAATTTTTTCTTTCAGAATATATACTCCTACTCCTGTTTTACCATTTTTCTGTTTTGATGCATCTGTATATATTTGTGTCATATTTTTATACCTTATAACTAAATACTGCTGCATAATTTGATACAAACCTCCACAGGACTGTTCTATTTTTTTTGGTTTCTAAATTTACTGTTGACATTTCAAATAACCATGGAGCAATTTTAGATGTAGTTACAGTTTTACAGTATGCTATATTACTTATCCCAGAATACCATGCATAAATATTTCCTTCCCATCCAAAACTCCTTATGTGATGGCCATATTCCCAACATTCTCTGAATATCTGTTTAGTAGGGTGATTTTCCTCATGTCCTTATAAATTTAACCAGTAATGTATTGACAGTTTCATCCTCCTTAAGTCCAGTGGCATTTCTCCAGTAATCACCTGAAGAGCAGGAATTGGAGATGTTCTAAAAGCACCACAACATATTCTAAGCGCTTTGGCTTGGATTCTATCTAAATCTAATAACAAAGAATTTGCAGCTGACTTATAAACGATACATCCATAGTCCAACACAGATCGAATTAAAACATCATATATTCTTATCAAAGATGTACTAGTTGCCCCCCAGTCATTCCCTGACAAACATCTCAAAATATTAATACCTTTTTTACATTTATCAATGATCTTCTGCATATGTATGTTAAATTAAAGTTTTTCATCAAACCATACGCCGAGGTACCTTACGATATTTACCTGTTTCAATTTATGCCCATATAATATAAGATCTACTGTTGGATTAACCCTTTTCCTTGAAAAACATATTACTTGTGTCTTCTCAACAGACAAATGAAACCCCCATTTATGTGACCATATTTCAACCGTTTTAATTGCTGATTGCATTCTATTTTTTAAATCACTAATATTTCCTCCTCTCACCCATAATGCCCCATCATCTGCATATAATGCTTTACTAATTCTAAAATCTATATTATCAAAAATATCATTAATCATTATATTAAAAAGCAATGGACTACATACACTACCTTGAGGAGTTCCATTTTGTATAGCATAAATATTTGAATAATTTACCCCAACTCTTACTTCGATTGTTCTATTCTTTAAAAAATCCTTAATCCAATTAAACATTTTTCCTTTAATTCCCATTTTATCCATCTTAATTAATAAACCCTCCTTCCAAAGCATATCATACATGTTTTCAATATCAAAATGTAGCTAAGAGCATTTATTTATTTACCTGAGCCTTTCTTATTTCATTTTCTAAACAAACAATTGGATCTACCGTTGTCCGTCCACTTCTAAAACACTCTGATAAGGAGATAAAATACCTCTTTTTTCTATTTCTTACATTAATCTCCTAGTTATCATTCTCTCCATCAATTTACATAAATTAGAAGTAAGAGCTATGGGCCTATAACTAACTACTACTTCTTCTTCTTCTCTTTTTTAATAGTGGTTGGCAAACAACTTTTAGGTGCATTACCACCACCTTCCAGATTGGAGTATTGATCAACCTTAATCTTATATTCTCCCCACAGAAAAAAAGTATGATGATCGTTAGAAAATGTTGATAATGAGAAAACATGGTGTTCTCACAAGTTGTGTAAAGTTGTAAAGTAATGCAATTTCAGGAAAACTTTTTCAAGTAACGGCAAAGTTATGAAAATGTAATTTTTGTTGCAGTTTTTGAGAAGTAATGAAAAAAGAGTGTAAAGTAAAAAAAAAAAATAGTGGACATTGACACCCATACAATAGTTATTGTGTAGTGTGTATTGTCTGATCTAAACCTTTTAGTGCCACATGCGTTTTATTGTTAAAACTAAGAATGGTCTCCTTTATGAAAACATACTAGGCTTAAAACTATTGCCAAGCAACTTGCATATGATGAACGATGAAAGTGAGAAAGAGATCTTTACATCATATAAAGATGATCTACCATCAGGATCAACATTCAGGCAGGAAGTGATGTTGTGGCACACAAAGTGGTCATCATCAGTGGAAAAACCCAGCTTTCTCCCTGAAATTCTAAGGATAACAAATATGAAGTGCTACCCAAACATTTCTATGATTCGTCACCTTCTGTCAGTTATACCTTTTACAAGTGCTTCTGTGGAACGTGCTAACTCAGGCCTTAAAGCAGTGAAAACTTTGCTGAGGTCAACAATGGGACAGGAAAGGTTTGTGGCTTTGCTATTTATGTATGTCCACAAGGACATTCATTTAGACATCAACAAAATTATAGACATATTTGCCCAGAAGCATCCCAGAAGGTTGACATTCATAAACCCATTATCATCATCACCATCATCATAAAGTTGAAGGTGTTGTAGAAGAGAACATTATTCTTTGTCAAGTCTTACTGTTCTATTATAGGCTTATGGCTTAACTTCACCGTACATGTTCATTGGTTTAACTTACTTTAAAAAAAATTCTCAACATGGTTTATCTTGTTAAAATGTGTTAAAAAATCCTTTGTCACTTGAACTATACCAAACTGTTCTTAAGTCCTTGGGTCTTTTTATTTCATTTTCTGTATACATATCATTTCTGGAAATAAAGAAAATCTTTGTTTGATTAATTGTTGATAAGGATAATTTTTTCTTCAAACTACTTTTTAACCTTGTGCATGCTGTAAAAAGCACGAGATTTTGACTTAAAAACCCATTTTCAATTACAATAAGGTAATCATGCTAATTCCACTTATGTTCATCCATTAAAATGATTATCAATTCAAAAACCCTTACATGAATAATTAGGGTAGTGTGAAAGAGTAAAGATGGCATTCTTTGGTCGTTTAGCCTCACGTTGTCTCGACCCCATGACCCTTGACCCCATGACCCTTAGGTGCGCACCCCCCTTTGAAAAATCCTGGATCCGCCCCTGATAGCCGCATGTCTGCTGCTGAAATGACGTTTTCCCTTTTCAGTACTCCCTCCCTTGGATGGCCAAAGTGGACCGAACTCATGAGGCGCCGACAGGTTGGGCAGGATTGAGGCAGGGAAAGGTTACACGGTCATTTGAAATGTTTGTGTAATGCGTCAACATGGGTGTTTTTAAAACAAAGAGCTAACGGAATTAGCTCATGCTAGCATTCGGTACACTATGATTGCCGATTTGATTCGAGTGTGTTTTTATGGTTATAACAAACGTTATCATACACTGATGGCATATTAATGTTTATGTTAACTGGCTCACTCATTATGGCTAAAAGTAAAGCTGAAGTCTTTAGGATGAACTTTGGTTCTTTAACTGAAACAAAATGTTATTTCATCAAATAACGTTTTGTTTACTCAGGATTCGCATTGTAGATTGAAAACATGCCAAATGTTTTATTAGTCAAGCTAATTTAACTCTATTCCATGTGAACCGGGATTCACTGAATTATTCTGATTATGATCAACCACTTTTGTTTTGTCTTTTGTTTGTTTTTGCATGTAAATAGTTATTTTTATCTTCATTTTGCTTAATAGTTTTAGTTGTTTCACTAGCCTAGTAGAGAGGATTTGTTAATCGAAATATAGTGTTAATTCAGATAAACAGCATCATATAGTGAGGTTCTCTGGATGTTCATTTATTTTCTGTTATTAAATTCTTGAACTTGAAGAGAAGTTGTCACCTTCTTTATTCTATGTGTGTGCAGAGTTTGGTGTTAAAAGATCACTAGTGCTCAAATCCATCCCTTTCAACCATTGTCCTGATATCAGCTTAAGAGCTGATTATCACCAGACAATACTTAACAGAGTTATTTATTAAACATTAAATAACTTTAAACAGTGTATAATTGCACAACAGTGTCCTACAAAACCTTTCTCCCTCTTCAAATCATTCTTTTTCTATGGACACATCCAGAGAAGGTGGTTCATACCGGAGAGTCACAGCACTCTCTTTTCCCTCTATCTGCAACTGCACAACATCAAGAGACAGGTGTTGGTAATTGAATTGACAGGTGTCAATTAAATTCAAATTATTTATATAGCGCTAATTCACAACACATCATCTAAAGTCACTTTACAAAGTCAAATTCAATCAAATCATACAGATTGGTCAAAAACTTTTCAATCTAAGGAAACTCAGCAGATTCTTGACAATCAGCATTCACTCCTCATGAAACAGCCTACAGCCACAGTGGACAGTCATCTGCATTGTCGATGGCTTTGCAGCAATCCCTCAAACTGAGCATGCATGAAGTGACAGTGGAGAGGAATTTGGGAATTTGGGATGATCGTGTCTAATGTGTTTTTACTGTGTTTTTAAAGCAGGACCCTGGAAGTGCTGATTAGCTTAATTTGAGATATATTAAAATATTCTTCAGGTCAATATAGAGCATTTAGTGCATATAGATGCTCATTGTAGGCTGCCCTTCTCAAATCTCGCCTATGTAACTTTAGAGGTGCGGATATGGCTCTAAAAGGGTCATGTGACCTAAATTGCCGCTTTACAGCAGGCTGAGCTCCCCTTAAACACAATTTTTTCAATTCAATTCAATTTTATTTATATAGCGCCAATTCATGAAACATGTCATCTCATAGCACTTTACAAAGTCAAATTCAATCAGATTATACAGATTGGTCAAAAATTTCCTATATAAGGGAACCAGTTGATTGCATCAAAGTCCTGACAATCAGCATTCACTCCTTGAGAAGCGTAGAGCTACAGGGAGAGTCGTCTGCATTGTCCATGGCTTTGCAGCAATCCCTCATACTGAGCAAGCATGAAGCGACAGCGGAAAGAAAAACTCCCCATTAACGGGAAGGAAAAACCTCCATCAGAACCGGGCTAAGTATGAACGATCATCTGCCTCGACCGACTGGGGGTTACAAAAGACAAAGAAAGAAGAGACACAACAAAAGAGACAAACAACCACAGAAGCACACATTGATCCAGTAATCTGTTCTACATTAGATGGTAAGAGCGGGTGATCTGTCTTCCCTGGATGATGTCACAGTTAACAGAACGTCAGACCAGGTGTACCTACTATGAAGAAAAAAGAGAGAGAGCAAAAAGAAGCTGAAATGACAACAGTTATTTCAATGTAATGCAATGCGAAACTGGAGAAGAGCTAACCTTACATACTTCTACTTTTCTCATCCTCAAGTCAAATATTGTCATGGCCATGGTTATTATTACAAAAGATAGTAAATATAGTTCACAAACCTGCATGTCAGGTCTTTCCTGCAGCCTTTCATAATCAGAAGATTGAGCCTGTTGTCTGCCCCATTCCTCTCTCCCACGGCTCCTGGAGCTCCCCCTCCCTCTCCCCCTGGCTCTGCTTCGTCCTCTCCCTCTCCGTTTCAATGGGAGACTCTGCGTAAGGCAAGGCAAGGCAAATTTATTTATATAGCACAATTCAGTACAAAGACAATGCAAAGTGCTTTACATGATTAAAATATAGCAAAATAAAACAGAATAAAAGCAAGTAGGAATAAAATATAGATAGAAAATAGAACAAAAAAGTGGTGATTCAGTTAACTAGGACAGTTGAAGGCAATTTTAAACAAATGTGTTTTTAATCTTGATTTAAAAGAACTCAGGCTTTCCGCACTTTTACAGTTTTCTGGAAGTTTGTTCCAGATAATTGGAGCATAGGAACTAAATGCTGCTTCTCCATGTTTGGTTCTGGTTCTAGGTATGCAGAGCAGGCTGGAGTCAGAAGACCTTAGTGGTCTGGAGGGTTTATACGCTGATAACAAGTCTGTGATGTATTTAGGAGCTAAGCCATTTAAGGATTTATAGACTAACAGAAGTATTTTAAAGTCTATTCTCTGAGATACAGGGAGCCAGTGTAAGGACTTTAGAACTGGGGTGATGTGCTCTACTTTCTTAGTATTAGTGAGGACGCGGGCAGCAGCGTTCTGGATCAGCTGCAGCTGTCTGATCCACTTTTTTAGGCAGACCTGTGAAGACACCGTTGCAGTAATCTATTCGACTAAAAATAAACGCATGGATTAGTTTTTCCAGATCCTGCTGAGACATCAGTCTATTAATCCTAGAAATGTTCTTCAGGTGATAGAAAGCCGACCTTGTAACTGTCTTTAGATGCTTTTGAAGGTTCAGGTCTGAGTCCATCACTACTCCCAGATTTCGGGCCTGATTAGTGGTTTTTAGCTGAAGCGACTGAAGCTGTGTGCTAACTTTTGATCTTTCCTCTATTGGTCCAAATATTATTACTTCAGTTTTGTTTTTATTCAATTGGAGAAAATTTTGGCACATCCACGTATTGATTTCTTCTAGGCATTTACTCAGTGCCTGAACTGGTTCATAGTCACCTGGTGACATGGTGATGTAGAGCTGTGTGTCGTCTGCATAGTTATGGTAGCTGATGTTGTTATTTTTTATTATCTGGGCTAGAGGGAGCATGTAGATATTGAATAGGAGGGGACCCACGATGGACCCTTGGGGAACCCCACATGTGATTTTTGTTGTCTTTGATGTAAAGTTACCTACTGATACAAAAAATTCCCTGTCCTTTAAGTAGGATTTAAACCAGTGGAGAGCTGTACCAGAGAGGCCGACCCAGTTCTCCAGGCGTTCTAACAGAATGGAGTGATCAACAGTATCAAATGCTGCACTAAGGTCCAATAGAACCAGCACGGTGGTTCTTCCACAGTCTGTATTTATATGGATGTCATTAAACACCTTGATAAGGGCGGTCTCTGTACTGTGGTGAGCGCGGAAACCTGACTGGAAAACGTCAAATCGTCTGGTCGTTGTTAAGAAGGTGTTTAATTGTTGAAATACAGCTTTTTCAATAATCTTACTGATAAAGGGGAGGTTTGAGATGGGCCTGTAGTTCTGGAGTAGAAGTTTGTCTAAATTATTCTTTTTCAGCAGTGGTTTGATAATTGCTGTTTTTAGGGACTGGGGGAAAACACCTGACAGGAGGGACGTGTTTATTATCTGAGTCAAATCAGAAGCTATGACAGGTAAAACTTTTATAAAGAAAGCTGTGGGTAGAACATCAAGGCAGCTGGAGGAGGAACTTAACTGCTGAATGATCTGCTCTAAGCTTTTGTGGTTTATTTGGCTGAATTGGGACATTTTGTCAGGATAAGTTCCAGCTGAGTACGGCTTTGGTTCTGGAGCTGGTGTGGATGTACAAACTGATCCTCTAATTTTTAGGATTTTCTCAGTAAAGAAGTTAGCAAATTCATTGCAGGCCCTGGTGGAGTGGAGTTCTGAAGCCACTGACACAGGAGGATTTGTTAACCTGTCGACTGTGGCAAATAAGACACAAGCATTATTAATGTTTTTCTTAATGATCTCAGAGAAGAAAGATTCTCTTGCATTTTTCAGTTGTAAGTTATATCTGTAAAGTCTCTCTTTATAGATGTCATAGTGAACCTGGAGTCTGTTCTTTCTCCACCTGCGTTCAGCTTTTCGACATTCCCTTTTTTCACTTCTAACTGCTGGAGCATTTCTCCAAGGAGATTTTTTCTTCCCGGAAACAACTTTCACTTTAACTGGAGCAATGCAGTTAATGATGTCTGAGACTTTAGAATGAAAGTTATCTACTAGCTCATCTACTGAGTTGCAGCCCAAGGTTGAAGTATCAGAGTAAGCTTGAATAAAATTTTCTGTGGCATTGTCCTTAAAGGTGCGTTTTCTTACGATGTCCCTTTGGCTAAATGAGTCACTGGAAATGATACATTCAAAGGTAACGGAGAAGTGATCGGATAAGGCAACATCAGTTACATTGACCTGTGAAAGGTTTAGACCTTTAGTGATGATTAAGTCTAAAATATGTCCCTGTTTGTGTGTTGGCTGTTTAACATGCTGAGTTAAACCAAAGTTTCTAAGTGTGTCACACAGTTCTTTTGCACTTCTGTCTTCAGGGTTGTCAACGTGAAAGTTGAAGTCTCCCACAATAATTAAACAGTCATAATCAACACATATCACAGACAGCAGGTCACTGAAATCATTAAAAAAGTTTGATGTGGACTTAGGAGGCCTGTAAACATTCAGAAACATAGTTCGTACCGGGCTCTTTACCTGGAGAGCCAAATGTTCAAAAGAGTCAAATTTTCCCAAAAACACCTTTTTACACTTTAGTGAATCATTAAACAATGTTGCTACTCCTCCACCTTTCTTTTGCTGTCTGCTTTCACAAAGAAAATTTTAGTTTGGAGGTGTCGACTCCATCAGTATAGCTGCTTCACTAAATTCATGTAACCATGTTTCTGTTAAAAACATAACATCAAGATTATTGTCAATAATGAAGTCATTAATTAAAAGGGATTTTCCTGACAGAGATCTAATGTTTAATCAACCCAGTTTATATGATTTGGTGGTTGATGATGTCTCTGTGACAGGTTGCATCTGACAGTTTATGATTTTTAAGTACGACTGATTATTCCTGTCTGTTTTCCTTTTGCTTTTCTTATTTCTGCCACGTATCATAACAGATATTCCATGTTCTCCGTCAGGAGGCCCAGGCTTATGCTGGAAGCGGTCTTGACTGATAAACGTACTGCCAGGGCCCGCTGAATATCACAAGGAAGTTATCCGAAGGTCTTCAGGACAGGCATGTTCTGTGATATGTAGAGGAGGAGGAGGATCTGGACCTCTGCGTCCTTTGGAAGATGCTGATTTTGTCACAGAACTGCGGTATTCAGAATTAATATGTGGAGAGGATGTCAACTGTAGACCAATCTTAAGGACTTTGTTCATGTTATGAGAGAAATCCAGGAAAGGAACTTCTGGGCTTTGTGGAGAGGAAGGCGAGGCGGGTGTAGTCTGGATCGGTGTTTGTGACGATGGCGATTCTTGGTGCTCTCGTTGTCCTGCTGAGATCTGGGATGAATCCTCCTGTAATTCTGATGTAGCCTCTTTCTGTGTCATCTTTCTGGCCATGTTTATCTTGGCTTGTTCGGGCTGCACTGGGCTTATCTTTTGTTTAGGCACTGGATGTTCTTTGTTTTGGAACAAAGCTGATGGAGCATGGTTCACAGAATAGAAGATGTTTGAAATCAGTTGTTTTGCATCTGACCTATTTAGAAAGAAGCCATTGCTGCTAAACAGATGTCTTCTTTCCCAGAAGATGTTAAAGTTGTCTATGAAGGTTACAGTTGTTTCTTTGCATGTTTTTTCCAGCCATTTGTTTAGCATCAGAATTCTGGAAAAAATCTCGTCTCCACAAGCCACGGGCGGGAAAGGGCCGCTGAGAAGCACCTTGACATTTTTGCCATGAACTAAGTTCAACAGACGAATGTAATCCTCTTTCAATACTTCTGATTTTCTTATCCGGGTGACGTCGCCCAGGGCTTCAGCTTGTATTATGAGTTTTTCCAAGGTCGGGCGCTCTTTCAAGATCCTTGGAAGGATGTCTAATAAATCAGACACCGGGCCATAGTTCGAGTCCTTATAAATTAACACCTCTGTGTATTTCTTGTTACAGAAATGTTTAATCCCACATACAGACCCACTGCATAAAATCAGGGTCCTTGGCCCCGTGGCATGTCCTTTCTCTGATTTATTAGAGCAAAAGTCGTTGACGTACCTCTGAGTGTTGTCATGATTCTCCTGGGTCACATTTTGGAGCGGAGCGAATCTGTTTCGTAAAGGAATTCCAGCATTTCCAGCAGGTTTACTCCCATCATTTGTTTTGAGAACAGCCCGCTGTTGTTTCCCTTGTCCTGGGACATCTCTCTGTAGTCTCGGCCAGTTTTCTTTGTCTAGGCGTGGAGTTCATTGATCCTTTGGTCTTGCACCCTGAGTGATCCAGGGATTCTCATTTTCCTCAGGGATCTGTTTGTTCAGAGAGTTGCTGGGCTGGTGGTCCCCGTTTGGAGTCACAGGCAGGGTTGTTTCATTTCCATACGCGCCGTTTACATCATAATTCAGTTCGAGTCGGCATATCTTCTGTTCTATAACAGCGATCTTTTGTAGAAGCGTGTCAAGGTCCACTGTGGTGAAGGTAGGCATCTTTGCAAAATCAAAATCAAAAATACATAAAAAGAAAATAAATAAAAATAACTAAATCCAACTTTCCGTGGTTTTGGCAAAGAGATAAAAAGGAGATAAAAAGTAAAACGCAGGAAAATGCAAGCAAGCAGGGAGCAGAGAAAAAAGCGTCCGAGCAGGCAGAGAGGCGGAGCAGCGTATGATCTAGAAGGGTGAATGTGGCCTTGTCTTTAGAAGTAACTCGATGACTTCTCAATTTGCTAGTCCAAAGTGGTCTGTTATCAGATTCCAAAACACAAAAAGAGAGTGTTTAATTTTGCAGCAGTGCAGTGTTGCCAGTGGCCTTCAGTGATGCAAAACCTGAAAGTTACAGGTCTATTGCCCCCTAGTGGCTAAAGTGTTACAATTGATCCTTCCGAGGAGAGTTCTAGGCATAACCAGACATGAACAAGGAGTAACCTGAAAGAGTAACAGAATCAGCCAAGGGAAAAATTGGAACCATGGAAGGACTTGGAGCAAGGTTCTATTCAGGTACCACTCATGGACGCCTTCCACTTGGCTCCATCCACCTTAAGTACTCCTCCTAATTGGTGTGGATGGAAATCACCTGTGGCAGGCATCCACCTGTTGCACCCTGGTGGAGAAAGGTAACAACAACAACAACACACCTCGGGTCCGTTCTCATACGTCGCTAACTCAGTTAGCAGGATTTCATTGTTGACGATTTGGCCTGATCTTGGATCATTTGGTTCTTTGAAAGACATCCTGCACTTGTTGTCATAGCAACATGTGCGCCAGCTTAAGCCTGCTCGAGAGCAGGCTTATTTCATGTAAACAACATTAGATCACGGCTGTATAAGCGGAGGAGATGGAGAAGTCTGCCGTAGCCATGTCGTCCATTTTTACGAGAGCAACCTGTTGCGGAAGGTGCAAGAATAATTTGCAGAGTTTTTCGAATTAATCGCGTATTGTGCAATAGAGAGGATCCTTTAGCGCAGCTCGACAGTGTAATTGTAGAGAGATTTTTCTTGGTGGCTGTTATAAACAGACAAACACATCATTTAACAGTGGCTTTTAAAGAGGAAAAAGTGGTGTTGGAGCCATAAATCTAAAATATTTAAGTTATTTGTATGATGGTTTGCTTTTTATTTTTATCCTATTCAGTAAGAAGATTTGTTCAGGCCATTTTATTGTGAAGTTTAGTTTACTTTGAAAGGCTTGCTTCCTGTCGAGCCGTATATTGTATTAGAAAAAACTATGGATGGATTATCTAGACACAGAGCAATACAGTTTTACCGTGTAAACTGTGGATGACTTGGAAAAGGAAAATTTTCATTTTTTATGGATAAAGTTTTTTTTTGTTAAAATTCCCAGTTTGCACGTGTCCTTTACTTCCAGTGTCTAAGGAATGACACTGAAATTTGAATCTCTTGACATAACAAGTGCCTTTTTAAAATTAAGTATAATAATTAAAGGCTACCATTTTGTAGAATATTCTTGTATTTCACTTTTACTTGTCCCCATGTTCTAGTGGGTCCCGTGGAGGCTCTGACATAAAAGAACAAAGTAAATATGAGATTATTAAAATGCAAAAATTCATACTGTAGAAAGTGATAGAAACATCAACCATGGACAGTATTTACGCATTAATTTATCTGCTACTTTTGGTCAGCCCTCTCTCCTGGCTTTAACAGATTTTTAGGTGTTTTAATTAATGACTTAAATTCGGCATAACCTTCCATTAAAAGCTCTTGTTCTGCTTCGGAGAAAAACTGTGGGCGTTCTTTGGCCATGGTGAACAGCCAATAGCAGCGTTGCTGATCATTGTTTCTACTATCGATACATTTCCCCTTTTAAACAAACGCATGAACGCGCAGTTGTCTCAGATAACTCAATCCAGCCATACTAATCATAAACAACAGGTGTGTTCGAAGAACCAAATTAGCTGGATCATGATTAGCCGGATGAAATCATCTTGGATGTGTCATTTGATCTTGGATGTTTTAAGCAACGTACGAAGAACGGACCCCTCTACTGTACAGAACCGTACACCTGACATCTTTAAAATGTTATTGTCTCAAATAATGTTTTATCTAACTTGGAGTTGCACTGTGAATGGGTTAAACAGATAACAAATGTTGTTCTAAATTAGTGAAACTAAACTTTTCAAAATTCTTTAAGATGAACTTTGGTTCTCTAACTTAAAAATTCTCACTGAATTCTGAAATTCATGTAATCATTTTACGGTGATGGTTCAACGGTTTTATCTGCAATTTTGCTCTTTTGTGTGTACAAAGTTCCTTTGTTTCTTTAATCTTAATTTTGTTTAGTAGGTTTGGTTTGACAAACCTAATAAAGAGTTTTTGATTGAAGTATATCGTAGATTCAGGTAAACAACATTATTAATGGTGTTCCCTGGACGGGGATTTATTTCTGTTAATAAATTCTTATATTTGAAGAAAGGTTGTCACTCATTTACTCCATATGTGTGCAGAGATTAATGTTTGAGAATGCTGTTGCTCGAACCCCTCTTTTACCTATTGTCCTAATATCAAGCCAAATTGGACTGATATTCACCAGACAATACCTGAGAGGCTGAGGTTTATCTGATTAAACATTAAATGATTTAAAAGCATGAAAATGCACAACAGAGCAGACAGTCCCCATTGGGTGCAGAATTTTAATATTGCTTTTAATCTGAATATGCCATATTATCAATAATTGTATAATGTGTTATTTTTTCGCTTTCTGATAAGTTCACTTTCTTTTACCTTAGAACTTAACCTTAAATTAGCTTGTAATCTATCATTTAACAATGTTCATGTATTTTTTATCACTGTCACGGACAAATTTCCCCATTGTGAGACAATAAAAGTATATCCTATTGTAATTTTGTTCTAATATTATAGTGTTAGCAACAAACTTTTATTTTCAATACGCCACTGAAACATGTAAAAACATCTTCAGGTCCTTCAGGTACAAAATACAATGCGTTACTCCCAAAACCTTTGGCTATGATGACTTCACGCTTGTATCTAATGGTTTTGATTCGCTAAACATTCATTCTGTGGAATCAGCACAACCCTTGTCTTTAGATAAAACTGCAAAATCCTAAACCAGTCTTCAAAAGAAATTGCAGTTTATCCTTTCAGCTGTTTCTTTCATTTCATAGCCTTTTAATTCTTTTGTGTTGCAGAGATTTAGGTGAACTTCTTTCTTTTTTAAGAATGAAATGAGGAGAAGAGCCTAAAGCTTTTATCTGAATTCAGTGTAACACAGTTCTGACAAAAAAGAATGAATAATAACATCCATATAATGAAACAAAAGCACCAAAGAAAAATGGGGCAGTTGTTTATTTGCTAATATGTATGCATTAAAAAAATCGAATACTTGCCTTTAAAACACTCCCACTAGATTAAATGTAGCCCTTTTTTGGCTTAAGTGGTTTGAGGGGGCGAAGCTGTCAAGAGGTCTTTTGGGTGAACACAGTCTATCATTACAGAAAACATCCCTCCAAGCTGGTTTGTTTGACACATGATAAATAGCAAACTGTTTATACAATTTCTGCCGAAAGACATTCATGCTAAATTAGCGGAAAGGTAGAATATACTACAAGGAAGATCTGGAGGCGTTGATGTAACGTGACACATGATTAGGCTCCTAAGAGGACAATTCCATGAATTTTTCATTTAGAAACCATACAAAGGGAAAGACATTCATTAAGTGTAAAGCTAAGCACAAATCTGCTGCAACTGATGAATGACAAGGCAGGCTATTTCTCTCTTTTAAAATTCACTTTAAATATGGGTTAGAAAAAAACATGTGAATTGTCCCAGGCAGCCTGGGACAATTACACATTTCCTTACACATATCCAACTGAGGAACCTTATGTGTGTGGTGGGTCTGGAGGGAAACGAAAACCAGGGTTTTAGTTCATGCATCAGGAAATTACTTTCTGTCAAATCATCAGGTGCCATCTTTTTGTCTGTTGTCTGTTATGTTACTTCTTCTAAATCTGTTTGTGGTCAAACACAAAATGGAAACTCCATATAATGCAACATTGTGAAAAGCATTTTGTTACACTTTTTCTAACATGAGAACCTCAAACTTTCATGTATTTTTTTGAGATTTTCATCTGATAAACTAATAAACTAATTAACATGAAGTAATGCACAATTATACTTTTATCAAACTATTCTAGATTTATACCATTGTGCTTTAGCACTGGCTGTATGTTTATGTTTTTTGCCCTGCTGGAATATGAACTTGTGAAGTTGTTCCTCCCACTGGAAGTCCCTCTGATTTCTGAACTATTCGTCTCCTGCTCCTCCAACCACACAAGAGGCTCACCTATTTAACCTGAACAACTCAACTCTTTTGTTAGTGTGTCTTGTATTTTTTTTTTTTTTTACCTTGGCTTGTATGTGTTGTTTGATGCAAACTGGTTATTGTCAGGTCTAGCTTTAGTGTTTAAGTCGAGGCCTATCTTGTGCTAACTGGGTAAAATTTGTGAGATTATGAAGGCAGGTTCAGAAGTCACCTTTAGTTTCTTTGGTTTGCTCAGTGACTGAAAACTTTTGATTTTGTTCCCTTTGTTATTTGGTCCTTTGGTAAATGTGTCACTTCTAGTAAAATCCTTGACACCCTATTTGTCGGATGCCTTACTTGTTACATCAAACTGTTGTATTTATTTCATAGAAGTTTTATTTGTAAACCAAAACTAATGGTCGTTTGCATTAATTCTAGAACTCTCTTTTTGTTTTCTGTTTGCCAAAGGCAGAAAAAAACAAATCACTTTTGTTTTCCACTACTTCGTCTGGTTTAATCTTACTTCGTCATTTCCCTGGCTGAGCTGTGTTGTAACACCTATAGTTAGTAGTATTTCGCTCCATTCATCATCCCATCAACTCTGACCAGTTTCCCTGTCCGTGCTGATGCAAAGCATCCTGACAGCATGGTGTCACCATTGGCATAAGGATGGTGATCTCAGTGTGATATGTAGTGATCATGCTCTGCCACAAAAGTAGCCAGTCACGTCTTGTTTGGTTTGCAATGTGCTATGCTCTTTCCATTGTTTGGATTCTGAACTGAATCTTGGTTTGTAAGTAATTTAAAGAGTGGGACACCCACCAAATACTTCTGGAAGTAAGAGTCAATGCTTTCAATTTAGAATTTATATCTACACGCTCTGAAATTTAGCAACACAAAAAAGGCTAAGAAATAGCAAAATGTTTTATTTTTGAAGTGATGTATAGAGGGCTTCATGGGGTTTGAAAAATTCAATCCTTTAATCCAAACTCTGTATTATTTATCCAAAAGCGAGTTACACACTTACTGAAAAATACAGAATCACAACGGTTGTAGGTGTGAACACGAAATCCAGGCAACACAGAATACGTTTGAAAAGGTTTATTGACACGTATAATACTTGCAGACGAGGCAGGCAGGCAGGAATAGGAATGAGACTCCAGAGGATGCAGACAGACCAAGAGTTTCAGGCAGTGATGAACTTGAGCAGGTGGTGAAGGCAGGAGTTGA
This sequence comes from Fundulus heteroclitus, assembly GCF_011125445.2. Taxonomy (NCBI): domain Eukaryota; kingdom Metazoa; phylum Chordata; class Actinopteri; order Cyprinodontiformes; family Fundulidae; genus Fundulus; species Fundulus heteroclitus. Next base: position 4,902,713 of record NC_046374.1, on the reverse strand, counting down.
CTTGAGCAGATAATGCAACTCAAAGGTTCACCTGAGTTAGCAGTGGCAGCAGCAGGACCTCAAGGAAACAGAGCAGACAAGCAGCATGCAGACATTGGAAACCTTCTTCAGTGAGGGCTGAACACAGTCCAACAGGTTGAGCATACAGGACTGGGAGCATTACGACAGCAGAGCACAGGAGAGGAGACGAGATGATCTGGTAGGGTGTAGGTGAGTGAGGCAAGTATATGAAGGCTGGAAACAGGTGAGCAGAATTGGGATTGATTAGTGGCAGCAGGTGGAACTGGTCTGGGCTGATGACTGGTGACTGAGGCATGGACTGAGCTGATAGGATGGCGACAGATGGCAGAAGGCTGAGGGGAGTGGAACTAATTAGTCCAAAATGTTCAAGATTATGACAAGGGAAGTATATCACAGTTGAAATGGTTTAGGTTAAATCCTGCTAAAATGCACCACCTACTAGTCAAACGTTGAACTGCTTTCAAACTTAGAAAGCAAGGTATTATGGGTAATCCTCAAAGCTATGAAGATCTCTGCTAAGAAAGAACTCGTGTTTTTCTACCAGAGACTGAAAGCTAGGACCAACGATTTTTCCGGAAGTTTCCCCAAGTCCCTTCTTGAATAACTATGCAAGACCGTCTTACCTTACTCTTCCGCTCTTCAGGGGGATCACATGAAAAAAATCTCCCAAATCCACTCTGGTATTATTACGTTGTACTGAGGCCTTCCTCTTCTTCTCATAAACACAAATGCGCTTCACTTCTTGTAACTCTCAGCCATGTTCAAAATCTACAGTGAGAGAAGTGGAGCTACAATGAATAGCTAACCAATAAGCTAACCAATAACCTAGCTGCTAAGCTAACCGGATACATAAACACTAGAAGTGTGCATGCCCAGCCAGCAAACAGAAACTAGGATGGAACAAGCATGGACACTGGCGTTACGGGAGTGCATCACAGTGCCATGTGGGACAACCAATAGATAAGGTGATATAGCTTAAATCTCCACCAACTCCATAACCATAGCTCTCAACTCTCACGCATTGACCGTGTGACACACGCATTTCACTGACTTCACATGCTCACACGCAACACATGACATTTCACACGCAAACATGGAATTTCTCACGCATAAAAATCGCAAAGGAGAGGAGAGTTAGTAGCTGTATTTCATGCTATTTTATTTTTAACAACATAGAATCAATGGCGCTTCGGTGGGCGTGCTGCCTCGCGCTTTAATTCAGGTGCGCACTTTTAAGGGTAATTTTAAAGAACTTGTAACATCAGGGGCTTCATCTTAGACCTGTCAGTACCCCTGTTCCCTTTATAGGAGCCCATTACAGTATTTAGTTATGCATTTTCCCCGCTGTTTATCCCTCGCACGCAGCGCACGGGGGTAAAATCCGCCCACCTCACCGCCCAGAGCGCACTGACGAGAGCAATAGAGATTCATCTGATCAGCGCGGCGACTGACTGAGAAACCTGTCGCTGTGAAAGGTGATGAGAATGTTATAACAGTCTAGAAGTGCATTGAGCTGAAAGGAGGGAGACATCAGCAGCTGGATCGTGCGTAAAGACGCAGCAGGAACCTCTGTGTGCTTCAGTGTTGCTGCTGAGGGGAAATTGTTGACCATAAAGGCTTGATGAAACTCAGCCTGATTCACCAATCAGGTTATAGATTTACAATGATAAACAATCCATAGATGAATGTGTAACAGTGTAATAATTTGGTCAATAACTTAAAACTACTTAATTTTATTCAGTATTATTTGAACAATTGTGGATTTTTTTATGTCTTAATCCATTAACTGAACAATAAAGTATTAATACGTCTCTTTCTCTTTTTAACACAAGTAATACATGTCTACTTCATTGTCTGGTGGGATAAAAATGAGATGGAGTTGACTCCACCGGCTCTTCCTGGGTCAGGTTAGCCCCGCCCCCAAAGCAAGCCCCGCCCCAAATTAGCATAATCTCACTCTTAACTTTTGATAAAAGTTGAGAGGTCTGTCCATAACACCCACCACTCACTCCTCTCTCTCAAACTGTCTGTGTGACATCAAATCTTGGATGCTGATCGACTTCCTCAAACCTAACTGTGGCAAATCAGACCTGATTATTGTTGACCCCAAATCCCTCAACAAAACCACAGACAGTTTCCACCTCACCATGGTCAACTCCACCTCGTCTGCATCCCCCCACAGTCGCAACCTCAGAGTTATCTTTCATAATACCCTCTCCTTTGAAAATCACATAAACCAATTCACTAGAACTGCCTTCTTTCATCTCAGGAACATTGTTCATCTTTGTCCATCACTCTCCTTATCTACACCTTCATCACCTCCAGAATTCGGAACATCATCCAACACTTGCTAACTACTGTACATTCCAAACTCTGCTGCACGTCGGAGATACATCCACCGAGTGTCCCGCCGGATTGTCCACCACAACGGTTCAACAGCAATAAAATCCATCTGCTCCAGCTCCCGACGGTGGATTTGTCGCCCTCCATGCTCCACCTCTAAAACATCCCGCCTCATATCCTTCCGGAACACAAAGAACATCGATCCCTCCACCCTTATTTCAAGTATCCACTCTTCCTGCCTCATTGACTTCAATAATCTGTTCACCCCTGATGATCTGGTCTTTCACTACAACACTGGTCTCCATAATATTCTTGACTCACTTGCTCCACTAAAAAACAGCTTTGTTTCTTTCTCCGTCTCCGCCCCCTGGTTCACCCCCAATCTCCGACGCATGAAACCCAAAGGATGGCAACTTGAAAGACTTTAGAGACAAACTGGTCTCACTATACACAAAGAAATGTACAATAATCACATCATTCACTACAAGGACTCCATTGCCAGCTAGCTCTAAGTCACTTTTCTCTATACTCAACAATACTACCAAACCCCGGGACTCTTCCCCCCCACACATTTACACAACCTCCTTCTGCAATGACATAATGTCATATTTCACAGGAAAACTCAAGAACATTCACCAGAACCTTGGATCAATGCCTCATGTCAGCACCTAAGCAGATCTACCCCCACCTACCCATTCATTTCCCTCCTTCCATCTTCCCACTGTCTCGGAAATTGCAGAGCTCATCCAAACCATCCACCTGTCAATTGGACCTCTTGCCAACACAACTTGTCAAAACCTGCCTCCCCTTTCTGATCCCCCTCATTTCCGCTATCATCCGCACCTCCCTCACCACTGGAACTGTCCCTACACCTCTCAAAACTGCTGCCATCACCCCGATTGTAAAAAAAAACAAACCTGGTGCCGACCCCATCAACTTCAACAACCTCCATCCTATCTCCAATTTACCCTTCATTTCCAAAATTCTTGAAAAAACAGTTGCCTCCCAGCTCCATTCTCACCTATCTGCCAACAGCCTGTATGAAGAGTTCTAGTCTGGTTTCTGGCCACTCCATAGCACTGAAACAGCACTCATCAAAATCACCAATGACCTCCTCATGGCATCTGATTCTGGACTACATTGTTTAATGATTCACTAAAGTGTAAAAAGGTGTTTTTGGGAAAATTCGACTCTTTTGAACATTTGGCTCTCCAGGTAAAAAGCCCGGTACGAACTATGTTTCTGAATGTGTACAGGCCTTCTAAGTCCATATCAAACTTTTTTAAGGCTTTTAGTGACCTCCTGTCTGTGGTATGTGTTGATTATAACTGTTTAATTATTGTGGGAGACTTCAACTTTCACGTTGACAACCCTGAAGACAGAAGTGCAAAAGAACTGTGTGACACACTTAGAAACTTTGGTTTAACTCAACATGTTAAACAGCCAACACACAAACAGGGACACATGTTAGACTTAATCATCACTAAAGGTCTAAAGATTTCTAACGTCAATGTAACTGATGTTGCCCTATCTGATCACTTTTCTGTTACCTTTGAAAGCATAATTACCAGCGACTCATTTAGCCAAAGGGACATCGTAAGAAAACGCACCTTTAAGGACAATGCCACGGAAACATTTATTCATTCAAGCTTACTCTGCTACTTCAACCTTGGGCTGCAACTCAGTAGATGAGCTAGTAGATAACTTTCATCCTAAAGTCTCAGACATCATTGACTGCATTGCTCCAGTCAAAGTGAAAGTTCTTTCCGGGAAGAAAAAATCTCCTTGGAGAAATGCTCCAGCAGTTAGAGGTGAAAAAAGTGTCGAAAAGCTGAACGCAGGTGGAGAAAGAACAGACTCCAGGTTCACTATGACATCTATAAAGAGAAACTTTATAGATATAACTCACAAATGAAAAATGCAAGATAATCTTTCTTCTCTGAGATCATTAAGAAAAACATTAATAATGCTTGTGTCTTATTTTCCACAGTTGACAGGCTATCAAATCCTCCTGTGTCCGTGGCTTCAGAACTCCACTCCACCAGGGCCTGCAATGAATTTGCTAACTTCTTTACTGAGAAAATCCTAAAAATTAGAGGATCACTTGTACTACCATATCAACACCAGAACCAATGCTGTATTCAGCTGGAACTACTTCTGACAAAATGTCCCAATTCAGCCAAATAAACCACAAAAGCTTAGAGCAGATCATTCAGCAGCTAAGTTCCTCCTCCTGCTGCCTTGATGTTCTACCCACAGTTTTCTTTATAAAAGTTTTACCTGTCATAGCTTCTGATTTGACTCAGATAATAAACACGTCCCTTCTGTCAGGTGTTTTCCCCCAGTCCCTAAAAACAGCAAATATCAAACCACTGTTAAAAAAGAACAATTTAGACAAACTTCTACTCCAAAACTACAGGCCCATCTCAAACCTCCCCTTTATCAGTAAGATTATTGAAAAAGCTGTATTTCAACAATTAAACACCTTCTTAACAACGACCAGCCGCTTTGACGTTTTCCAGTCTGGATTCCGTGCTCACCACAGTACAGAGACCGCCCTTATCAAGGTGTTTAATGACATCCATATAAATACAGACTGTGGAAGAACCACCGTGCTGGTTCTATTGGACCTCAGTGCAGCATTGATACTGTCGATCACTCCATCCTGTTAGAACGCCTGGAGAACTGGGTCGGCCTCTCTGGTACAGCTCTCCACTGGTTTAAATCCTATTTAAAGGACAGGGACTTTTTTGTATCAGTAGGTAACTTTACATCAAAGACAACAAAAATCACATGTGGGGTTCCCCAAGGGTCCATCGTGGGTCCCCTCCTCTTCAATATCTACATGCTCTCTCTAGCTCAGATCATAAAAAACAACATCAGCTACCATAACTATGCAGATGAAACACAGCTTTACATCACCATGTCACCAGGTGACTATGAACCAGTTCAGGCACTGAGTAAATGCCTAGAAGAAATCAATGCATGGATGTGTCAAAACTTTCTTCAATTGAATAAAAACAAAACTGAAGTAATACTCTTTGGACCAATAGAGGAGAGATCAAAAGTTAGCACACAGCTTCAGTCGCTTCAGCTAGAAACCACTGAACAGGCCCGAAACCTGGGTGTAGTGATGGACTCAGACCTGAACCTCCAAAAGCATCTAAAGACAGTGACAAGGTCGGCTTTCTATCACCTGAGGAACATTTCCAGGATTAAAGGACTAATGACTCAGAAGGATCTGGAAAAACTAATCCATGTGTTTATATGTAGTAGAATTGATTACTGCAACGGTGTTTTCATAGGCCTGCCTATGGATCAGACAGCTGCAGCTGATCTAGAACGCTGCTGCCCGCGTCCTCACTAAGAATAAGAAAGTAGAGCACATAACCCCAGTTCTAAAGTCATTACACTGGCTTCCTGTATCTCAGAGAATAGACTTTAAAATACTTCTGTTAGTTTATATAACCCTAAACGGCTTAGCACCTAAATACATCACAGACTTGTTATCAGTGTATCAACCCTCCAGACCACTCAGGTCTTCTGGCTCCAGCCTGCTCTGCATACCTAGAACACGAACCAAACACAGAGAAGCAGCATTTAGTTCCTATGCTCCGGTTATCTGGAACAAACTTCCAGAAAACTGTAAAAGTGCGGAAAGCCTGAGTTCCTTTAAAACGAGATTAAAAACACATTTGCCCACATTTAAAATTGCCTTTGAATGTTCTATTTAAACTGTTTTACTGTTTTTAATGTTCTTTTTTGTTTCTACATTCTATCCCTACTTGCTTTTATTCCTATATTTTAATCATGTAAAGCACTTTACATTGTCTCTGTACTGAGCCCTGTGGCTCCAGTTTGTTCATGTTAATAATAAATCTTCCTCAAACTCTAGGGTCACTTGTGGAGTACCACAGGGTTCAGTCCTTGGACCAATTCTATTTACTATATATATGCTTCCGATTGGCAAAATTATCAGACAGCATGGGATTAATTTCCACTGTTATGCTGATGACACTCAGCTATATTTATCCATAAATCCTGATGAATCCAATCAGTTACTTCGACTGCAGTCATGTCTTGATGACATCAAAAGCTGGATGACTTTAAATTTCCTGCATTTAAATTCTGACAAGACAGAAGTTGTAATCTTTGGGCCAGAGTCTTCAAAAAATAAAGTTCTTAATCAATCCCTTAATCTGGATGGCATTAACTTGGCCTCTGGTAATAAAGTTAAAAATCTTGGTGTTGTTTTCGACCAAGACATGTCATTTAAATCCCATATTAAACAGGTTTCCAGAGTTTCCTTTTTTCACCTCCGGAATATCACCAAAATTAGAAACATTCTGTCCAGGAGTGATGCTGAAAAACTAGTCCATGCATTTGTTACTTCAAGGCTGGACTATTGTAATTCTTTACTATCAGGAAGTCCACAAAATGCAGTTCGAAGTCTTCAGCTGATTCAAAATGCTGCGGCAAGAGTTCTGATGAAAATCAACAAGAGGGATCATATTTCTCCAATTTTAGCTTCCCTTCATTGGCTTCCTGTTAAATCAAGAATAGAATTTAAAATTCTCCTTCTAACGTATAAAGCCCTTAATAATCAAGCTCCACCATATATCAGAGCTCTGATTACCCCGTATGTTCCTAACAGAGCACTTCGCTCTCAGACTGCAGGTCTGCTGCTGGTTCCTAGAGTCTCTAAAAGTAGAATGGGAGGCAGATCCTTTAGCTATCAGGCTCCTCTCCTGTGGAACCAACTCCCAGTTTTGGTCCGTGAGGCAGACACCCTATCTATTTTTAAGACTAATGTTAAAACTTTCCTTTTTGACAAAGCTTATAGTTAGAGTGGCTCATACCCTGAGCTATCTCTATAGTTGTGCTGTGATAGGCCTAGGCTGCTGGAGGACATCAGGGTCTAATTTTCTCACTCTACTGATTTCTACTGTTCTTCAGTCTACTGTTCTCCAGTTTTGCATTGTATTACATTGAAATGACTGTCGTCATTTCAGCTTTTAACTTTTTGCTCTCTTTTTCTTCATAGTAGGTACACCTGGTCTGGCGTTCTGTTAACTGTGACATCATCCAGAGAAGACGGCTCACCCGCTACTACCATCTAATGTAGAACAGATTACTAGATCAATGTGTGCTTCTGTGCTTGTTTGTCTGTCTTGTTGTGTCTCTGTTCTGTCTTCTGCAACCCCAGTCGGTCGAGGCAGATGACCGTTCATATTGAGCCCGGTTCTGCCGGAGGTTTTTTTTCCCGTTAATGGGTGGTTTTTCTTCCCACTGTCGCTTCATGCTTGCTCAGTATGAGGGATTGCAGCAAAGCCATGTACAATGCAGACGACTCTCCCTGTGGCTCTACGGTTCCCCAGGAGTGACTGCTGCTTGTCGGGACTTTGATGCAATCAACTGGTTTCCTTATATAGGACATTTTTGACCAATCTGTATAATCTGACCCAATCTGTATAATATGATTGAACTTGACTTTGTAAAGTGCCTTGAGATGACATGTTTCATGATTTGGCGCTATATAAATAAAATTGAATTGAATTGAATTGAATTGAATTGTGCTATATAAATAAATTTGCCTTGCCTTGCCTTGCCTTACTCACCATCCTCATCCTCCTTGACCTGAGTGCAGCCTTTGACACCATCTGTCACACCACCCTCCTCAGTCAGATTTCTTCCATTGGCATCACTAACACTCTGTTGGACTGGTTTATTTCCTACTTTTCTGGCCGCACTCAGTTCATTCAACTGAAGACCCTCAAATCCACCCCCTCCCCCGTCACCTCAGGTGTGCCCCAGGTCTCCTTCCTGGGGCCCCTCCTCTTCATCATCTACCTCCTTCCCCTTGGCAATATCTTCCGCAAATTTAACATCCACTTCCACTGCTATGCCGATTAAACCCAGCTCTACCTCTCCACGCAACCATCGTCCTCTCTTCCTCCCACCTCCCTCACAGATTGCATCTCTGAAATAAAAGCCTGGTTCACCAAAAACTTAAACAGCAGTAAAACTGAGGTTCTCTTCATTGGCACTAAATCAATTCTTTCCAAAACCAACAGTTTCCCACTTATTATTGACAGCTCCTCCATCTCCCCTTCCCCCCAGGTTAAGAGTCTGGGTGTCATCCTCGATAGCACCCTATCTTTTCAATCCCATATCAATAACATTATCCGGTCTGCCTGCTTCCACTTAAGAAACATCAACCGCCTCCGTCCCTCCCTAACCCCCCACACTGGTGCCATACTTGTGCACAGCCTTGTCACCTCCCGACTGGATTACTGCAACTCTCTCCTCTTTGGCCTTCCTCAAAAATCACTCCATAAACTACAACTGGTCCAGAACTCAGCTGCTCACATTATAACAAGAACTGCCTCTATCCACCACATCACTCCAGTCCTCCAACAACTCCACTGGCTCCCCGTGCAATTCCGCATTGAATACAAAATTCTCATGATGACATTCAAGGTCCTTCACCAACTTGCCCCCCCCCCCCCCATATCTGTCAGGCCTCCTGCATATTCCCACCCCCTCCCGTGCTCTTAGATCCTCATCTGTTTACACCTGACTGTCCCTTCCGCCCGTCTCACCACCATGGGGAGCAGAGCATTCAGCTGCTCTGCCCCCCACCTCTGGAACTCTCTACCACCCCTACTGAGAAACACAGACTCACTTCTCCATTTCAAATCATAACTCAAAACTCATCTATTTAAGTTAGCCTATTCTCTTTAAATATCAATTTCCTTGTCCCAGGCTCTGTATGTTTTTTGTTTTGACTTTGTTTCTGACATTGTGTTTTTAATCCTTTTGTACGGTGACCTTGAGTGTCCAGAAAGGCGCCTTTTAAATAAAATGTATTATTATTATTATTATTGCAACGTCCCGAGTCGAGGTCAGCAGCCCCCCCCCCCCCCTATAAACAGTGTTGGTACTGCACTGCTTCCCCCTCCTGAGATGCCGGATAGTGGACCAGAATTGCCTCGAAGCCATACGGAAGTCTTTCTCCATGGCCCCTCCGAACTCTTCCCGCGCCCGGGGTTTTGCCTCAGCGACCAGCCGAGCTGCGTGCCACTTGGACTGCCAGTACATATCAGCTGCTTCTGGAGTCCCACGGGCCAATAAAGCCCGATAGGACTCCTTTTTCAGCTTGACAGGTTCCACAGCTCCGACTAGCCGCCTCAACAATAGAGGCACTGAACATGGTCCACTCAGGCCCAATGTTCCCCACCTCCCTCAGGACATGTTCAAAGCTCTCCCGGAGGAGGGAGTTAAAGCTCCGTCTCACGAGGGACTCTGCCAGACGTTCCCAGCAATCACTCACAATATATTTGGGCCTGCCAGGTCTGACCGGCTTCCTCCCCCACCATTGGAGCCAACTCACCACCAGGTAGTGGTCAGTGGAGAGCTCCGCCCCTCTCTTCACCCAAATGTCCAAGACATGCAGCTGCAGGTCAGACGAAACAACAACAAAGTCGATCATTGAATTACGGCCTAGGGTGTCATGGTGCCAAGAGCGCATGTGGACACCCTTATGCTTGAACATGGTGTTTGTTATGGACAATCCATGATGAGAATAGAAGTCCAACGACAATGTAACACAACACTACTCAAGTTCAGATCAGGTGGGCCGTTCCTCCCAACCACGCCCCTCTAGGTCTCACTGTCATTGGCCACTTGAGCGTTGAAGTCCCCAGAAGAACAAGGGAGTCCCCAGGAGGGTAACTCGTCAGTACCCCCTCCAAGGATTCCAAAAAGGGTGGATAATCTGAACTGCTGTTTGCCGCATAGGCACAAACAACAGTCAGAACCTTTCCCCCCAAACATATGCGGAGGAAGGCCACCCTCTCGTTCACCGGGGTAAACCCGAATGTACAGGTACCAATATGAGGGGCAACAAGTATGCCCACTCCAGCTTGACGCCTCTCACCATGGCCAACTCCAGAGTGGAAGAATATCCAGCCCCTCAAGGAAACTGGTTCCAGAGCCAGAGCCATGCATTGAGGTAAGTCCGACTATCTCTAGCCGGAACCTCTCAACCTTGCACATTAGCTAAGGCTCCTTCCCCACCAGAGAGGTGGGGAAGGAGCCTGAGCTAATTCAGTACACTTCAGTACACTTTGGTTAACGCAGTGTACAGGTTTGAATTTAAGTTGATTTCTCTCTAATCCACACAAGGAAATATACACACCTCTCTATTGAATCCTGTTCACTGCAGATCTGATTCAAAAAGCATGAAATGGAGTTAAATTAGCTTAACTAATTTAGAAAACATTTGGCATGTTTTCAATCCATTCACAATGCGTATCCTGAGTAAACAAAACATTATTTGATGAAATAACATTTTGTTTGAGTTAAATAACCCAAAGTTCATCTTAAAGAATGTGAATGGAGGTTAAATTAGCTTCACTAATTCAGAACATTTGGCATGTGTTTCAACCCATTCACAATGCAAATCCTGAGTTACAGAAAACATTATTTGAGAAATAAACATTTTAAAGAATGATTTGCTCAGTAAAATAATTCCCTTTAGCGGCGCTTGATTTTATCAATGCAATTCCACCTCCGGGAGCTAGGGGTTGCTGTGGCGATCGGCCGCTAAAACCAGTTATTCCTAAAGTTAACCAAAACGCCTTTAAATCAACATTAATATTCCATATTAATGCGGGAATAAGGCTCATAGCACTACCGAATGATGGTGGAGCAAAACCAAGCAAGCTTTATGCTTTAAAACGGCTTTTTGTGGATGTCCGGAACTGGAAATTACCAGAAGCTAAATAGCATTTTGGCTAGCGGACCTTTTGGCGCTAACTTTAAAAGCTTCTGCTTTTATTTTAGTCATAAGGAGTGGCTGGATAACATAAACATTAATATCCCATCAATGTATGAAACCCCTGTGGAGATAACGTTTGTTATAACCATAAAAACACACTTGAATCATCATTAGCAATGAATGCTAGCAATGAGCTAATTCCATTAGCCCTTTTGTTTAAAGACACCATGTGAAGGTGTTACACAAACTTTTCCTAATGACCATGTAACCTTTCCCTTTGGGTCTCCCTGTCCAACCTGTCGGTGCCTAATGTGAGCTCGATCCACCTAGGCCATCCACGGAAAAGAGCACTGAAAAGCAGGGGAAATCGTTGGTCTTTCAGCAGCGGGCTACCCTATGGCTCTGCTGCTATGAGGTAACCGACAGCGTGGTCGGGCTGCTTGGAGGCCCTGCAGCGTCTCTGATCTCTCAGCTTGTCGGATGAGGGAAGGCGACCAATCCGCGCTGTCTCGAGTCCACTTTCCTGCAACAGCTGACAAAAATAAACAAAAGCTGTGTTGGCATTCTGTACTTCGTGGCTGGTTTGCGCAGAAGTCAGCTTCGATCTGTGTGATGATTCTCCGGATTCAGTCGGGTCCTCCGCACTGCAGAGGACGAGAATTCCTCCCTTTCGCTCTTGTCACTCCATTGAAGCAGGCAGATTAGTTTTTACAGCACTTCCCGTGCAGCTTGGGCTTTTGAAGCACTTGAGGCCTCATGGTTCAGTCCAGCCTCCTTCCTCCTTTGTCTCAGGCAGGAAGAAATGGTGAAGAAGCAGTGGAAGTCTGGAAGAAGTGTGAAGACTGGCTTCCATGTGGCTTACAGGGGTGGCTCGCTAGCCCCCCTCTCCTCAGGAGCCCCATGGGAGAAGAAGCAGACACTACTGTTCAATGTAGCTTGCAGGAATAGACAGGGTCTCTGCTAGGAGTGTTCTGACCTTTGTATGTGGGGGGAGTGGTTTGGCTTTACAGCAGGCACCCTGCTGAGAGATGGCTCTTTGGTGGCTGTGGGGAAATTCTTTGCTTAAAATGCATTTTGATTGCTTCCCTGTGGTACATGTTCAGAATTCAATCGGACTTCATTCATTCCCTCATCATGGGCTTAATATTCTGGCACAACACCCTGCATAAGGGCTGCACCCAACAGGAAATAGTTCATAGAACTCCACCAAAAGCGAGTCAAATCAAACTGATCGGACCAGGGTGGGTGGAGGGTGGTATGGATGGCGGGCTAAAAATCAAACAAAAAACTACCCACTCAGGGCAATCCAAGACAAAGTAAAAACGAAAGCGGACTAAAGGGGTTTCTAACAACCCCTGGTAGGCAAAAACAACGCGTCTAACAGATGCTGACAAGCGAGCATCGCCACCAGGCTAACGGGCAAGACTAGACGCACAAATGCTAGAGGGAAGGAACAGGCGTACGGAAACGCCAGAGGGAAGGAACGGGCGCACGGAAACGTCGGAGGGAAGGAATGGGCGCACGACAGCGCCAAAGGGAAGGAACAAGCGTACTCAACGCCAAGGGGAAGGAACGGGCGTACTTAACGCCAGGGGGAAGAACAGGCGTACTGAAAACACCAGGGCTCAAAACACACGCTGGAGCACGACTGGCATACAGAAACGCCAGGGGAACCCGCCAGGGCGTGCGGGAAAGCCGGGGCTTGGGGAAGAGAACGCCGGGGCGTGAGGGAAACGTCGGGGCACAAGGGAAGCAGGAACATGTAAAACGCCGGGGAACCGAGGGCGTCCTAAGACGCTGGGGAACCACGAATCAAAGGGCATCCTAACATGCCGGGGAACCAAGAGTCAGAGGGCGTCCTAACACGCCGGGGAACCAAGAGTCAGAGGGCGTCCTAACACGCCGGGGAACCGAGAATCAGAGGGCGTCCTAACACGCTGGGAAACCGAGAACATAGGGCATCCTAACACGCCGGGGAACCGAGAACAGAGGGCGTCCTAACACGCCGAGGAACCAAGAACAGAGGGCGTCCTAACACGCCGAGGAACCGAGAACAGAGGGCGTCCTAACACGCTGGGGAACCGAGAACAGAGGGCGTCCCAACACGCTGGGGAACCCTGAAATCTAAAAACCAGGATACAAAGGCGTTCTAACACGCCGGGGAACCAAGAGGTCTAAATTCTAGAAGACAGAGGAACAAGAAGGCCAAAAACAAACTAAGGAAGCTCGAACTAGCCAAAGCTAAGGAGCGTGAAACAGCTCATAATCAGGGGTCAGAGTCTAAACAAGCGCTAGGACCTAAGGAGCGCTGGGACCAAAATAAAGAATCAAACCAAGAACCAGAAAATAAAGGCAAGACTAGACAACTAGGTCAGGGTTAACACCACAAAGAAAAACTACAGCAAAAAACTACTAAGTCAAAACAAAATACTAAAGCAGAATTATGAGACTAAAGCTAAACTAGAAATTAAGGCAAAATAAGAAAACTAGAAATACAACAAGTACACTAACGTGAAGAGCAGAGAACTAAAGCTATAATGAGAAAGCAAAGCAAAGCTAGAAAACTAAGGCAAAATCTAGAACCCTAAAACAGAGCAGGAAAAAACAAAAGCAAAACAGAGACTAAGAACTCTAAGAAAACAAAGAACCCCCTAAATAATTCTAAACTGAGGAATTCTAAATCACTCAAAACTAAAGCCGAGCTTAAACAAAATAAAACAGAAAGCACTGGCCTTAAGGGCGCAGGCAAAAACAGCTGCTAAGCCACAAAGAGTCCTCGAGGAGGTCGACCAGGCCGAGGCAGGCGGCGAAGCAGCATCGCCCGACTAAACCCTCGAGGAGGGCGGCCCCGACGAGGCATAGTCAAGCGGCCCGGAGACCGCGGTCGGCGGCCCCGGCCGAACAGAAAAGTCAAAAGCGGGCGGTGTGGTGGACGTCCCCGACGAGGCAAAGACGAGCGGCCCGGAGTCCGCAGTCTGCTGCTCCGGCCGAGCAGGAAAGTCAGAGGCGGGCGCCGTGGTGAACGGCCCCGCCGAGGCAACGTCAAACAGCTCGGGGACCGCAATCGGCGGGCCCGGCCAAGTAGGCGAGTCTGGATCGGGCGTCGTGGAGGACGACCCCGACGAGACAAGTCAGGAAGCGTGGAGACCGCTGTCCGCGTCTCCGGCCGAGTTCAGAAGTCTGGCGCGGGCACCGCAAACGGCGGCCCCGGCCGATCAGAACCAGAGACGAGCGTCGCAAACGGCGACCCCGACCAGAAAAACAAGGAACGGAAATAACATCACCAGAGGTCATGGACTGAGGTGAAGCAACTCCCTCGGCGGCCTCAGACTGAGACAGAGCAGCTCCCTCGGAGGCCTCGGGCTGAGGAAGAGCGGCTCTCTCGGAGGCCTCGGGCTGAGGCACAGCGGCTCCCTCGGAGGCCTCGAGTTGAGGCAAAGCGGCTCCCTCGAAGGCCTCGGGCTGAGGCAAAGCGGCTCCCTCGGGGGCTACCGGGCTACAGGCTTCAGTGGGCGCCGTAGGGCTACAGGCTTCTGAGGGCAGATCCCCCTGGACCCCCTCTCGGGATTTGAGCAGAAGCGGTCCTCGGAAGCCTTAACGCGCCGGAGTGACCGGCTTCTTCGCCGGGAGGAGCTAGACGGGGAAACGGAGGCGGTCAGAGGGGTAGCTGCTGATCCACAGGGAAGAAGGTTGTCTCGGTCACCATAGTAGAAACTCCACAGCTCGTCCTCCTCGACGTATGGAGCTCTGATAGGTGGAATGATGAGCCTCACTCGAGGGGCCAGCTGAGAGTCATGGAGGTGGTGACCGAGACGACGTGAGGCTAAGCCTGGTTGTTAACATTCTGGTTGTTAAATCAAGAATAGAATTTAAAATTCTCCTTCTAACGTATAAAGCCCTTAATAATCAAGCTCCATCATATACCAGAGCTCTGATTACCCCGTATGTTCCTAACAGAGCACTTCGCTCTCAGACTGCAGGTCTGCTGGTGGTTCCTAGAGTCTCTAAAAGTAGAATGGGAGGCAGATCCTTTAGCTATCAGACTCCTCTCCTGTGGAACCAACTCCCAGTTTTGGTCCGTGAGGCAGACACCCTATCTATTTTTAAGACTAATGTTAAAACTTTTCTTTTTGACAAAGCTTATAGTTAGAGTGGCTCATACCCTGAGCTATCTCTATAGTTGTGTTGTGATAGGCCTAGGCTGCTGGAGGACATCAGGGTCTAATTTTCTCACTCTACTGATTTCTACTGTTCTTCAGTCTACTGTTCTCCAGTTTTGCATTGTATTACATTGAAATGACTGTCGTCATTTCAGCTTTTAACTTTTTGCTCTCTCTCTTTTTCTTCATAGTAGGTACACCTGGTCTGGCGTTCTGTTAACTGTGACATCATCCAGAGAAGACGGCTCACCCGCTACTACCATCTAATGTAGAACAGATTACTAGATCAATGTGTGCTTCTGTGCTTTTTTGTCTCTCTTGTTGTGTCTCTCCTCTGTCTTCTGTAACCCCAGTCGGTCGAGGCAGATCGGTCGAGTTCATACTGAGCCCGGTTCTGCCGGAGGTTTTCCTTCCCGTTAATGGGGAGTTTTTCTTCCCACTGTCGCTTCATGCTTGCTCAGTATGAGGGATTGCAGCAAAGCCATGTACAATGCAGATGACTCTCCCTGTGGCTCTACGGTTCCCCAGGAGTGAATGCTGCTTGTCGGGACTTTGATGCAATCAACTGGTTTCCTTATATAGGACATTTTTGACCAATATGTATAATCTGACCCAATCTGTATAATATGATTGAACTTGATTTTGTAAAGTGCCTTGAGATGACATGTTTCATGATTTGGCGCTATATAAATAAAATTGAATTGAAAATTGAATTAAGCGGCTTCTCCTCCCGTGCTCCGGAGTAGCCGTGACAACGCCCACGTGGACTATCTGGGTAGTGGAGTCTGCCTTGCTTGGATGCGCAGCGTTCCGGCCTGAAGCCATCTTGGCATACCTGTCCTTCATCTGACGCTCACACTCCATCACATAGGCGATGATCTCCGGGTCGTCAACTCCAGCAGGTAAGCCCCACATGGCGCCTGAGTACACCTTTTATCCGGTCCGAGCTGTCATGATTGTTTACCGGTGTACTCAGGACACGCACACGGGACTGAAGGTTTTAAAGAGTTTTATTGCAAGAGGTTGCTGGATGGTGGATGATGAAGTCCGGAGGGTCAGGGTTGCAGAGGATCAGAGATGTAGGTGACGATAGGAGCTGACGGCCCGGAGCTAGAGTCCATAAAGACCAAAGTAGCCAGGAAGCACAGTGGTACGAGTAGCAGTTCTCAGGAGACACTGTGGCTCAGAGCAGCGCATCTCCTGGGCGGCTAGTCAGGTTAGTAGTTCTCTAGAGACACCAGGACACAGAGCAGAAACTTCTCCAGGGAAACACAGAGGGTAACAGTCCTTAGAGTGACTGGCTAGACTAACCTTAACACGAGAGGAACAAATCTTCAGAGGAAAAACGAGGACTGGCATGGAGAGGTGGTGACTGAAGTCGGACCGGCACAAGAGTGAGACAGAGGGAAGCTTAAATAGGGAGACTAGGAGGTGAAATGCATCTGACTGAATAATTACAAACAGGTGTGACTGACTGCAAAGGGAGTGAAGGGGAAGCTTAAGTGGGGGGAAGGGAGGAGCTAAGATTTAACAAACTAAAACCCAAACAAGGTGGAAAAACTGAGAATAATAGTAAACCAAAGCCGAATCAAAACTAAACCATGACATATGGGCTCTGGGTGTGTAATGTATTTTGGCATCCTGATACACTGCATCATCTTGCTGAAAACTAATAGCTGGTTACAAGCTGACAGTTCCTGAACTGTTGTCAGCAGTAGGAGAACATTCTGGTTGTATGAAGTCTCATATCACAAGTCAACACGTGCAAAAAGACAGTTGTGAGCAAACATAAGCCTGCAGAAAATGCCTCATGTACACATGTCATCTGCTTTTCTAGTCATCTGTGGACCTGTTTTGCTGCTTCAGAAGAGGAATCAAATGCTTGCATGACATCCTGTGTGTGTAAAATAGAGTCAAACATTCCCTTCCTCTCTGCTTATGTTATTAGTAGACTAGGGAGTGTGACATACTTCTGAAAACACAGGCCCAGTTTTATAAATCAATGTTTAGCTGGATCCCCCAGCTACCAGAGTATCTAACATTAACCCTTCTCCTGCTGAGAGACATCAACAAAGCTACCCCACAAGCTCTCTCTCCAAAACGTAACAGAGAAACAAAGAGTTATTCTGAGCAATGCTCATGTGAAAAAGGTTTGTTTGAATTATCACATCTCCAGAGAAGACATGCTTCCCTCAACCAATTTAGAATTTGGCCTTTAGGCCAGAAGTTTTGTGCTGAGTGGATAAGTTAATTAAGAACAGGGAGAAGATAATAAAGCCCTTGTACCTACCTCCTGCTGTACAATAATTATATAGTGTGTTTTGATGGACTGCATACAAAGAAGATTAAATATCTCACTGCAGGCTACAGTTGTACCAATTCATTTGACTGGCAGATGTCTGGCAATGAGCAACAGTGGCTCACTGCAACAAGTAATTACTATCTGGCCACTGCGGAAATTAATTTTGAGACTTCTATCTGAAAGCAGAGTGGGTGTGATGATTTACAGAGATGGAATTCAAATGTAAGATACCAAGGACATCTCATATGTGGTTTTTAAAGTGTGCAGTGATAACGAGACAGAAGGTCCTAGTTTAATTAAAGAAACACAGCATTCATGATCCTGGAATCTTGGAAACAGCCTGAATCAATGCTGTCACCTAACATAACTATGGTCACTGACAGAGGTATGTGTGTTGGGTGGGGGGTGTATGGGTCAGTTGTCCCTGATCTAAGGTTGAGATGGGGCAATTACATAATTTTTCAAACTAGGCCTTTTGATGAAGGAAAATATCAGCCTAATAATTAAGGTATATAAAACTTGTTTCACTCAGGTAGTAGTGGGATATAACCCTCCTCAGTCCCAAACAAAAAATATGTTTGGCCGCTGAGACAGCTTTTGATTACGTTCTTTAAGCCGCTCTTGTAAAGTATAAAATGGGGGTGGGGGTTGATAGTGTAACACTACGAGAGGAACTGTCTCGGTGTTACGAGAATCTTAGAGGTCGCGGGTGGAAAAAGAGCAGGACACTGAGAGGGAATAGCGTAGCGGTCCAGACGTTTATTTAACTTCCTTACTTCTTTTCTTTAACTCACACAGCCCCCGTCCCGGGCTCACTTCTCGGCTACAACCACCAAAAACCCCCGAAGAAGAAAAACAACAAAACAACTTCTCTTAAAGGCATAGCACACTTCGTTAGTTATGCATCAACTGTAACACGTAACTGATCTTGTATGTCACAACATCAATTCCTAAAGGAAAAATAAATCATCTTACAATAGCTTTTGCTGTCATGGCAACTGAACGCTGGAAGAGCGTCCAACAACAGGACACCACTCGAGTTCAAATCAGGTGGGCTGTTCCACCCAACCACAATCCTCCAGGTCTCACTTTAATTTCCCACGTGAGCGTTGAAGTCCCCTAGAAGAACAACGGAGTCCCCAGGAGGGGCACTCTCTAGTACCCCCTCTAAGGACTCCAAAAAGGGTGGGTAATATGAACTGCTGTCACATAAGTAGGGGTGGGCGATATGAAGAAAATCTAATATCCCGATATCTTTAGGCTATATCACGATACACGATATATATCACGATATGTTCAAATAACCTTAAATAACAAATGTTTTTAGCCACATAGTGCCTAAAGTTGCATTGGTATAGCTCATATTAACGTACCAAATTTTTTTGTTTGAAAAATTGATTGCAAAATAAAAATTAATTTAAAATATTTTATTTTTATTTTTATTTTATTTTAACCACAGCTGCACATAGAAGCTTTTCACAAATTACATGTCACATTAAAGCTCTTTCATGGTCAACACTGGACCTTAAAAACAGAACATCCCAGCGGCAGTGGCGGCTGGTGAAAGAAAATCTTGGTGGGGCTGGCCAATAGATTTCCCTGCCTAACCCAATACATGCATTTAAATTAAAAGTCGGAAAATTACTACAATTCCACAATAAGCATTTAATTAATAAAAAAACGTTGTTCACAAAGGATTATTTTGGTGTTTTTGTCTTATTAATCCTTTTCACAGACTCATGCCAGAGGGTTTGCATACATTGTACATGTACGTATATTATTACGAAACGAACGTTTACATCTTGACTTAAATATATATCCTAATTTTTATTTATATAATTATTTAAGTAGAACAATGACTAGTGCAAAATTAAGTTGTATTTACTGGAGATGAAGTGTAGACAAAGCAAGTTGAAATTAAATGTAGAAAAATTTAAACAAAATAAAACATGGGAAAATGGAAACTAAAAGCAAATATTAAAAACAACTGGACTACAAACTTGAACTAATGATGTTTCAGTAAAACAATTTAACTAGAACAGTCAAAGGCAAATCTAAACAAAACTTTATGGGTTACATCTGTTTTTACATTTTTATACATAGGGGTTCATGTTGCATCTTTACGTGTAATCCAGCCGCTGATGTTTTCCCTCTTTTCAGCTCCATGCACATCTAGCCTGTTACGGTTTCTAACCTATGTCATCACCTTTCACAGCGACAGGTTTCTCATCTCAGTCTCCGCCCTGACCAGACAAATCTCCTTTTTTGCGCAGGGCACTCTAGCCGAAGGCTGAGTTTGAAGTTGTTCTCCGAGCATGTTTTATTGGGGTCGGAACGGACGGAACAATTAAATTTTGCTTCGCTTTTAGCCCATTAATTGTCTTAAAGGTGGAATCCTTTAGGAAATATAGCTCTTTTTATACATTGTAAGCCCATTTTTGATGAGTATAGGCGCAGCTGTTCAAGCTCTGTGCGCACTGTAAGAAAAAAATATTTTTTTTGTAATGTCTGGTACTAGCATTAAGTTATCATTAAGTTACACTTAATGATACCGCCTTGAGGCGGTGAGGTGAGTAGATTTTCCCCCATTGGTGCGCTGCGTGTGAAGAATAAACAGTGGGAGAAAATGCATAAATAAACACCGTAAAGGGCTTCTTTAGAGGCAAGAAGGAGGAATAACGGGTCTGAGCTGAAGCCCCTGATGCTACAAGTCCCTTAAACGTGTGTCCCTAAATTACATGTAACTTAATTATGCGCACCTGAATTCAAGCCCAAGGCAATACAGCACACCCACCACAGCACCCCTTGTTCTGTGTCGTTAAACAACATAGTATAAAAACACATCAACTACCTTTTATTGAGACATTTTGCTATAGGTGGAAGGACATTGGACTTAGTGGTTCATGGTTTGAAGGCTGGAGGCTGATAAAAGTCCCTGGCTCCGAGAGGAGAGGAGCAGTGTAAGAGCGTTGAGGCACCGAAACACAGCATATATAGTTCAGAAACAATTTGGAATGAATAAAAAAGGAACGGATAAACTGATGTAGTGGTGTGGTATTTTCTGATCCTATGTGCAGCCATGACTGGTTCTGAATAAAGGCTTTATCTGGCCGCAGCTCTCCCCTCTTGCCTCCTGCATACCAGCTTAAATTCTTTTAGCAGTACACTGGACCATACCGGCTTACTTTCACCATTGGTTAAGACCAAAATTATTTAAAACTCTGATCACTCTGACTCTGTTAATGCGAACTGCTTCCAATTGGTAAAATTATTTTCCTTAAAAATGTATAAACAGATGTAAGTTATTTAAAAAAAAAAACTTTTTATCCATAAACATCCACCAGGCTCGTTTGGTGGGGTAACATTAAAGGAGACCACACAAGGAATTTCTAAATTATACTAACGAAATAAAACCTAAAAAGGTAATACCTGAAATAAGAAACCAAAATAGTTTAATGCAAAACCCATAACTAACCAGAAATAAGCAAATGCAAACCTAACAAAACCCAACCATAAGATACAAACCAAACCAAACCAAACCAAATGGGGTTCTGAGGAGGGAGAGAAGGAAAAAAGCCTCTCCTCTGCTGCATGCATAGCAGCTTTTAAGCAGAAGAGCACCAATCAGGGCAAAACATAACACCTGCGGAAGGCCTGTCTCCAGAACCCTATAAGGAAAAAAACAGAGACCTATTGCAACCGTAACAGTGAGAAAAAAATGTAATGCGGCTAAGATGTTATGTTTCGTGATTTCTTTGATGCATTTAACTAAAAAAAGGACTTATATTTAACTTAAGTGATCCGAACAAGGATTTTTTTTTAAATAATTTGCAGGAAATGGATTAGTTAGCTGCACTGTGTTTAACTACTATGTAAGATTAAGCTTACATATAATATTTGTGTTAAGGAGCAGAAGCTTCCTGGGTCTGGGGCCCGTTCTTCGTACGTTGCTTAAAACATCCGAGATCAAATGAGACATCCAAGATGATTTCATCCGGCTAATCATGATCCGGCTAATTGGGTTCTTCCAACACACCTGTTGTTTACGATTAGTATCACTGGATTTAGTTATCTGAGATGACTGCGCATTCATGCGTTTGTTTAAAAGTGAAAATGTATCGATAGTAGAAACATTGATCAGCAACGCTGCTATTGGCTGTTCAGCATGGCCAAAGAATGCCCACAGTTTTTCTCCCAAGCAGAACACGAGCTTTTAATGGAGGTTATGCCGAATTTGAGTCATTAATTAAAACGACAGGCAACACCTCAAAGTCTGTTAAAGCCAGGAGAGAGGGCTGGCAAAAAGCAGCAGATAAATTAATGCGTAAATACTGTCCATGGTAGATGTTTCTATCACTTTCTATAGTATGTATTTTTGCAGTTTAATAATTTCATATTTACTTTGTTCTTTTATGTCAGAGCCTCCATGGGACCCACTAGAACATGGGGACAAGTAAAAGTGAAATACAAGAATATTCTACAAAATGGTAGCCTTTAATTATTATACTTTATTTCAAAAAGGCACTTGTTATGTCAAGAGATCCAAATTTCGGTGTCATTCCTTAGACACTGGAAGTAAAGGACACGTGCAAACTGGGAATTTTAACAAAAAATTCTTTATCTATAAAAAATGAAGTTCTTCCTTTTCCAAGTCATACACATTTTACACGGTAAAACTGTATTGCTCTGTGTCTAGCAGGCTTAAGCTGGCGCACATGTTGCTATGACAGCAAGTCCAAGATGAGTTTCGAAGAACCGAGCAATCCAAGATCATGCCAAATCGTCAACAATCAAATCCAGCTAACTGAGTTAGTGACGTACGAAGAACGGGCCCCTGGTGGTTCATCAAATTATCCTGGTTTGTTTTCCAATACTTTTAAATTAGTCTTTATAGCATTTAAAATCGCTATACAAAACAAATAGGAATAAAACTATAAAAACACAGAAACCTTTCTAGTCTAATGGTTCAGAAACACACATAAGATGAGCATAAAGGTAAATTCAGAAACATGGCCTCATCTTTTAGCTTTGTAAAAGGTGTTGTTTTTTTCTTTCAATGTTACTGATTTAAGAAGCAAAGTAAGTGTCAGAGTTTAGTTTTGACTTGGCTTTTGTTTACTATTAGTTTTCAGTTTTTCCTCTTTGTTAGGGTTTTAGTTATGATTTGACTTTATTTCCTGTTAGTTTTCAGCTCCTCCTTCCCTTCACTTAGCTTTCCCTTCACTCTCTCTGCACTCAGTCACACCTGTTGGTCATTAATCAGTCAGACTCATTTCACCTGCCAGCGTCCCTCTGTTGTCACTCCTCTGCCGGTTCATCATCATGCAACACCTACTCCTTGCCTGTTTACCTGAGTGTTCCCTGCTTGCTGCTGGAATCCTGACACCTCTGCTTCTCTTTTACTTCAGCTTGCCATGGATTATTTGACTCTAACCTACAAGTATTCACCCCGCCTTGCTGCTTATCCTGCGGTGGTTTTGGCCTACAAGTTTTCATCCAGCCCAGCTGCTAATCCTGTTGACTCTGACCTGCAAGTATTCGCCAAGCTAACAATCCTGTTGTGACTAAGACCTCCAAGTATTCACCTGCCAGGCTACTAATCACGTTGTAGCTCTGCCGTGCTGTGGATCCAGCTACTGTGTTCTGGTCTCCTAGAACTCTCTGGGCCGTCAGCTCCTGTCATCATCTACACCCCTGTTCCAGTTGAGTCCTGCCGTTCTGGTTTCATCATCCACTACTCAATCTACCTTTCAATAAACTTTCAATTTTAGCTCCGTGTGTTTGGTTCTGAGTTTATTGAAGACAAAATCCTGAAAGGGCAATGTGTTCAAATATATCCTGGATCCCCAAGCAGTAGAGATACCAGACCATGGGGTAGAAAAACAATTGACACAAATTTTACAGCCATAGACCTTCTAGTGGGTAAAAACGTTAAAATGGTTTGCTAATGACAAAAGAGGCACAATGCAGTAACTTTTTACATCCTGTAATGATGTATGACACCAGGAAAATCTTTTAAATAACTTGTTTAGGAATATGTTATAATGCTAAAATTTGTATGTGGAGATATATCTCACAGGTTTTACTTAAAACAAACAACAATACAGGGTTTGTAGATAAGGTCTAAGGGAAACATTCTCCTTTTGTAGGGATGTATTTGTCTGGTCAAATGGTACCTGATTCAAACAGGTTTCTTTGGCGCTAACACCAGAATGTTCATGATCTTGATACAAGAACTCACAGAGTATCAATAAAATTAGAAGATGAAGAGGTGAACAAAGAAAATGTGTACCTTTGAAATAAAAGAGCCATGTAATTGAATTTATGCCACAATGTAACTAGTAATTTCAATATGTTATTCAGAAGAATGGGAATAGAAATTAGAAGATGCAGGATACTTTCCCCCCATAAATCTGAAAAATGTGGTGTGTTCATATTTATCACTCTGCTCTCTAAATAAAAGATGGTTACCCTAAAAATGACTTTAGTAATAAGATGATCTTTAAACAATATTAAATCAGAGGAATTGCTGGGCAGCTATTTCTAATAAGGTTTAATCAAACAGGTGTGAAGAAATACAGCAGCCAGGCCTTGTGCTGTTCAAAGGGCTGTGGTGGTAATTTTTTTAAAGCCGTGTCACTTTCAATTAGGTTTAACTTAATGTTCATGATTCTTTTAAAAATGACATTTTGCTGTCTGATACTGTGTGGTTATTGACAGGTTGAATCCCTGTTTGGATTTTAAATTTGACTTATAAAGCTACTTAATTGGAAGGAGATGTAACCTTAGAGCTAAGAAAATCCTGCTTTTTAACTCTACTGAAGGATATTATCTTAAATAATACAGGAGATGTAACTACAAAGAATTGAAATAAACCCGAAATGAGTTTAGAATGTAAGCCGCTAGAACACCATGTTCCGTTGTTATCTACACACTGGTAGCCAAAGTTCTTTCTTTAAATCAGAATTTTTTTCTGAAAGTGATTGTTATATGCTAGGTTATTTACTAAACTTTAAGAAGTAGTAAAATATCAGTTCCTGACCTCTTTATAGAATACAAGTGTTAAGAGGTGATGAGACAACACATCATGTACTGAGATCTGAGTGGGATGAGAGACATGAAGGACAGGAACAGAGACAGGTCCCTTAAATATAATGCAGCAATCAACAGGATATTGGATTCTCCAGTAGGATTAGTGAAAAGTGTCTTCCCGTCAAGTGGTTGAAGTGAACTGAAAGTGTGCATAAACAAACAAATTGCACATCCTGTTGATCCTGTTTCCATCCCCCACCATGAAGCAGCCGTCAGTGCCACAGCAGTGATACAGAAGCATACATAATGATTTTGGTGGAGCAAGGAGAGACAGATGGGCAGAAGGATTTTGGAGGAGTAAAAACCAATGAAATACATTGTGCTATTTATAGTCGTCTTATACCCTAGTCTGATTGAGCTGGTCAATTAATAGACATCTTTTTCTATTTGTTTTTATTCAGGCATAACTTGACAGGGGGAAAAAAAGATCTGTATCATCCAGCCTGGAGAGGGCTGGATCATACAGAAGCTGCCTAAATGATGACACCATCTTGTTGGGTGAGAACAATTTTATTCAAAAGTTTACAATGTTTAACAACAGCTCTCAGAGGTTCAGCTGTCTGAAGAACTTAGTTCATACAAGAGCATCTCTGTTATTGTCTTAACGCGAAGATCCTAAGAAAACATTGGTTCCCTTGAGTAGATTAGGTGTCAAAAGGTATCGGGTGGTCTACAAACTATGGACCAAAACTGGGAGTTGGTTCCACAGGAGAGGAGCCTGATAACCAAACATCTGCTCTGTTTAGAACATACAGAGTAATCAAATCTTTGATATATGATGGAGCTTGATTATTAAGGGCTTTATTCGTTAGAAGGAACATTTTTAATTCCATTCTTGATTTAACAGGTAGCCAGTAAAGGGAAGCTAAAATAGGAGAAATATGATCTTTTTTTAATTTTCATCAGAACTCTTGTTGCAGCAGTTGAAGGCTTTGAACAGCATCTTGGATATCAGGATACTTCCTGATAGTAAAGAATTACAATAGTCCAGCCTTGAAGTAACAAATGCATGGACTAGTTTTTCAGCATCACTCCTGGAACAAATATTTCTAATTTTGGCGATATTCCAGAGGTGAAAAAAATAAACCCTGAAAACCTGTTTGATATGGGATTTAATATATCCTGATATATTTAATATATGTATTATTTAAGCCTGGCATTCACTGTCTTAAAATAATATTCTGGTCATCCTCCCTCTCCTCTACACCTCCCTTAATTGCTTTCATAATTATTTGATTACCTTAACCTGCCCAGTTGCTGTCTTCTCTGCTCTATATAAACCACCTGTCGCTTTCCCCAGTTGTCAGATTCCCCTTTATGTCACCATCCGTTTGCTCCTTGCCTCCGTGTGTGTATTTTACCTGGTTTACCTCTATAAGTGACTATTTTTCATTCAGTAAGATCAGTATTATCATCTCATCATGTGGCTCCCAGGTTTTTGCGCTTTGAATGATTTAAGATTTAGATATGAGATATAGATTTAGATATAGATTTAATATTCAGATATATATATTTAAGATTTGGATATAAATATAACATAACATATAACAATGTTCTTAAGTACAATATGTAGAAATAGGTGCATTCTTGTGATGTAAGGCTTGTTGTTTGGGTATTTCTTAATTTGCTATCTTAGAACAATTTAATCAATTAATAATGAAGGTAGTAGGCCTAAGTAATTGATTCTGCAAATAATGGTAATCCAAGAAGAAAAGGACTCAGTCTGTACACAGGAAGCACCCGTTCCCCTCCTCAATTTTATCAGTAGACTACACTTTAACAGACTGTGCTTCAGCTTTGTTTGATTTAAATGCTGATTTATAGGAGAGGAGGAGCTGGATAACATTATGGCCTGAATTGCCCGAGGAAGGTCTAACTCTGACAGTGTAGGCTTGTTTAATGTTCCCATAACACCTGTCAAGAGTATTATTATTCCTTATTACACTGAACATACTGATAAACACTAGGCATAAATGTATTCAAGCTGCAGTGGATGAAGTCGGCAAGTATAATTAGTGGAGCATCAGGTTTGTCATTAAGATGATAATAGACACAGTTGGAAATCTGGCTGGCTGCTCCATGTGAGGAATGTAAACAACACACAGAAATATGTTTGTAAACTCACAAGGAAGGTAATCAAGGTCTCAGGGTTACACACAAGAGTTCGAAGCTTAGGGTTGGAGATTTTGTCTATGACAGCAAAGTTGCAACACCATCTGTCTCTGAAGTATAAGTAAACCCCTCCTCCTTGTGATTTATCAGAGTTTAGATTTTAGAGTTTATATAATTCTGTCCTAACATGTGATGTGTTATAAAACTAGCATTGCTGAACCATATTTCAGTAAAAGTGATAAGGCCATACTTTGAGAGTTTGTAGCAGGGGCAGCTTGTAGGCGCAGGTCATCCAGTTTATTATTCAGTGAGCGGAGGTGTCAGAGCAGTATGTTGTATCACACATACTCTATGGTCCCACAAACCCTATAGCATAATCCAACTGTAAACTAGCTCCTTTGAGCTAGCAGACTGTCAGCAGAAAAGTGGACTTTCTAACTAGATCGTTCTAGAAATGCTAACACATGTCCACTTTTCACATTCTCTCTTGGGCGACTGGTGGGGTGGTGATATTCATACATAATGAAAATATACAAGTAGTCATTGTTTTTAATGGGACCAATAGGCACGTTGTTAAACTGACTGGTGAG
The DNA here is from genome assembly GCF_011125445.2 of Fundulus heteroclitus. Lineage (NCBI taxonomy): Eukaryota > Metazoa > Chordata > Actinopteri > Cyprinodontiformes > Fundulidae > Fundulus > Fundulus heteroclitus. The sequence goes on along the minus strand of NC_046374.1, from coordinate 4,875,311 downwards.
ATGTATAGATTAAGAGAGCCTTCGTTTCGTGTGACATCATCTCTGAACTCCTATCTTGTGGGTGGTTCTACTCTCCCTACAGATGAAACAGTAGGGCAGTGCTGGTACCACCGCTGCTGGCTGCCATTTACAAGATGTCAAAGCACAAGTGTAATTTCAATGAAGAAAACAGCGGAACACTTTGATTTGACTGTAAGATCTAAAAACATGATTCATATTTGACAACTTCTTTCAGCCTGGTTAAGCAAACATTTTAACTCAGTTTTTTGACGTCAAACATATTGTCATTATCTGGGTCAGCAAAAAAAAAAATGTTTTCATCAAACCTAAACTGATTGTTTTTTTTACGCACTTCACATCCAATACTACTGTTTTGTTTCTTTCGCAATTAGTCACATTCTTTCAAAACTCAGCCTATGTGAAAAACTGGTACAACATTTTCTATGCTAATTTTAAATTACTTATAACTGGGCCACTGTCATATGAAAATTATGTTGTTTTCATACTCGATAGCCTGATAGATTCGGTTCGATTGGGGACCAAATTGCAAATTTTCAGCTGGTGCGGTTTGCTTTCACACAGCAAAAATGTAGATGTTTGCTGTGTGATTGCAATGCTGTCTTTGGCAAGTGTACCAGACAAGTACAATTCAACAGTCGGATTAGCATTAGCAGAGTACGAGGCAGAGGACCATGGAGATTGTTTTATTTTACACAAGGCAGGTGAGTCGGCTCCGTATGAGGCGGCAGTGAGAGAGTGGGGGCCCATACAGCTTAATTTAACTGATTTCATGCTACACACGTCGAGCAAGGTATTTACAATATAAGAATTACTTCATTGGTATTATTGCACAATTACAATTATATTCAGCCAGATTGGCCTCCGCTGTAGTCCACTTCCTGCTTTTGGAGCAGCCTCAGGTCCACTTTGCATTCCCATATGCATTCAAACCGATTGAGAGTTCAGTTCAACCGAGCCTAGACCGAGGTTTTGAGGTAAATGTGAGTTTGCTGTTTTGGTCCACATTGGAGTTCGATTGTGCATTCACACCTCCCCAAATGATCCGAACTTTCTGCAAAACAAAGCAAACAAAAGCAAACAAACCAGAGTCTGATTAACGTGGACTAAACATGGCTGGTGGGAATTCACCTTTAGACCATTTTTGTCAGTCAATGAAAGGTTGGCTCATCCGATCCGAATACCCCTAATAACAGCTTCTAGCTCCTATTCCTTGACTTTTCATAGGGTCAACAGTAATAACTTTTTTGTGGGGAGGAAAGGAGCCTTGGACTGCTGTGCCAATTTCAGACAGCCTTTAACTTCGACGTCATTACATGACGGAAACACACTTGGATGATGCGAGTCAAATCTGGGCCTGCAGCCTTCCAAAAATGAACTATGAGTGCACTCTCTTCTCTCCGGACATTTTCGTTTATTTCAATGAAGGCGCTGTGCTTCTACGTCATGTCATACAAAGGATTGTGGGATACCTTAAGGCTTCTTAGTGCCGGTAAGGGATATTCCTAGGCAAAACCAGCTGCAGTAGGGAGCATAAAGGCTTCTTTTCCTACCTCCTTCCTTACTGACTGCAGTATTCAGACAGCACTTATCGTGACGACCGCTAATGCACTTCTGCTTTGGCTAAAGAGTCCTTACTCTATAAGGGTATTCAGATTGAGCATTGTCTCTGAATAGGGCAACAAATATGGAAGCAGATTTACAGGATTAATTATAGGAGGGCAGACAGGTGGGTTGAAACATCAAGCTGACACACGGAGAAGGAGCAGCGAGTTATGTCTGTGGTAAAGGTAACCCTAAACCTAACAATTACCTGTATGTACCTAATCTTAACCTAAACTCAAATCCTACCTTAATCCTAAACCTAACCCCTAGCCCAATAAAAACGAGGACCTGGAAAAGGTATTCACTTTCCCAAAGTTTCCTCATTTTGCTGGTAAAATACAAAAATGGTTCTCACTCAGCAGTGCATGCACACACACATCCACATGCGCGCGCGCGCACACACACACACACACACACACACATTAACCTTGGCCCTAACCCTTTACCAGTATATGCCTAACCCTAAACTTAATTGACACCTTAGTCCTGAACCTAATTCTTGGCCCAAAAAAAATGAGGACCAATTAAAGGTACTTTACAAGTAAAATGCACAAATAAATGTTTTTAAGTACACACACACATGCACTCACTCCCAAAATAGCAGATGTTATTTAAAAACCACTTCAAGCTGGAATTTGTTTGAAAAGCTTCATCATTGTGATGTTAATTCATTTCATAATAGCTAGATGTCTGTTAGACTTAACTACTAAGAAGGCCTGGGAAAAAGAGACTTTTCAGGCAAGACAGAACAAATGTTTTTCGACAAAGGGGATTCTAACTCCTCGGCCTCTGGATCTCACTTGCAGTTTTGGATCAATAAGATTTTCATTGCTTTTTAATGGAGGTTATCTAGCTTGTCTTCCATATCAGCCTGTAAAGTTCTCATTGAATTTACAGAAAGAAACATTATGCGCAATTCATTGTTTTACTAACAGTTTTATCAATTTCATAAATGTCCAAAGTTCTCTTTCAGAAATTTGAAAACCTTACTATCTAATTTATGTGTGAGCATTGTGTATATTCTAGTTTTATATTCACGATTTAAAACTGATTAAGCACCAACCTACACCTTCATAAATCTTCATCAGTGACGGTTGTACAGTGTCTCATCCATTTGCCAAGCCACAGAAAACCCTGGTCTGATTTCTCTCTTTTAAGAAATGCAATGACTGATGACCGCATTGTATTTTATATTGTTTAGAACTGGAATGTATGTAATACTTTACAACTTTATATCGTGCAATATATACTTCATGTCTTTTAATTATCTGTATAGGTTGCATGCCATGCACAACAACAATATCACATCAGATTGTTGACCAAAATACTTGGTCAACAAATTAAATTCTGATTCTGAATTTTAATCAGATTTATCTGTTTGTTTTGTCAAATGTCAAATGTCAATTGTAGATGCTATGTAAATAAAATGCATAGAATTCAATAAGCCCTACTAAAACAGGGATATTCAAATGTAAAACTTTGATGTACAGAAAATTCTTATAATAAAAGTTTACATAGAAGTTTAATTATTAGAATACATTCAATGTATTGCCATTAGGAAAAATAGACACATGCTAAAGCCAAGCTGGAGGCCTCTGTGCTGATAGCCCAGATGGTCTAAGGAGCAACACGCCAACTCTCCATGACAAAATTACAACTGGAGGTATTGGTGGCTGATTTTGGTCATACATCTTCTACTAGTAGGAAATGACATGTATATAACGGAAATGAAAGCAAAGCTTAAATGTTTATCTGGAGCGGGACTTTACCTGGAAAAAAACAAACTGCAAAAGACATGTTTTTAGACCAACTATGTATTTGTATATATTGAGCACCCTTCCCACACATGGCCCATGTTTACACATATTTACCAGGGGTGCCAAATTAATGTGAGATGCACTGTAAATGAATTCTAGCTGAGAGATGATCAAACAGAGTACATAGATTGCATTGCATTGATCTCCTTTGGGTCAATCAAATAATTTGCATTTCATGGGTGAAATAATTTTAATTAATTAAACCAAATTTAGAAAGAATCCAACAACCCATAGAGCAAATATTGTATTCATAACTGTTGCCATAATGTTCTGTAGACCAACTAGTGTATGAATCGGTTGATCATTTAAACCTCAATGTAATATTTTGGTCTACTCGGATGATCTTTATGATGCCAAAATGACCTTGTGAGCACACAGGAAGATTTGAACTGGTCTTAGTCAGGCTACCTTTGAGAAGAAAAAAAAAAGCTTTTAGCGCCCTCTTGTGTTTTGTCAGATTATATTTTAACATAAATGGAGGATAATATTGCTTTCACCATCCCAATCACCTTTGGAACATGTGATTTTTGGCCTTGTAACATAGCTAGGGCATATTGACATATAGTTAAAGACATTTGCAAGGTTTTAAGTTTGCTTTTGAAGCGTAAGAGACAGAATCACAATGGCTGAAAGAGTCATGAGCAAATCAGAACTAACTTGGCCAGCCTGATTGATAACATATAGCACTCTCCGTTCTGCACATTATCAATTCAATTCAATTCCATTTTATTTATATAGTGCCAAATCATAACACATGTCATCTTAAGGCACTTTACAAAGTCAAATTCAATCAAATCATACAGACAGATTGCAAGGAGAAAGGTTTTGTCACCTTCTCAGATATCTACTCCAACGGTTTCCACAGTTCTCTCAGCTTCGTAGCAACTTTAGCCTCCCAATTAATTTTTTTAATCTAAACCCTATTGTCTTCCCATTTATGAAAACCTAAACTTGTCTCCAGATTCCAGACACTTAGTCTCAACTTTCGTTTTCGGCTTTGGCACCGATATCTCATTCTCAATAAGACCTCTGATATATGATGGCGCTTGATTATTATTTTTATTTTTTATTTATTTATTTATTTGACAGGGACAGCACAATTAAACATTGCAACCAAACAGGTAGCCGATGTCCAAGTACATAAGGCTTGTAGCCATGGGCTAATTTGCAGCCTTCGTCCCTGGTTAGGCTTTTAAAAGGTGTAAGCATTACGGGGAGGGAGGTTAGTAAAGACACACAAATGCATAAAAAACAAGAGAAGTTAAAACAAACAATACAGCACAAGCCAGTTTAGTGTTCACACTTTTGATTGTCTTTGAGCCATTTTTTCAATCTTGTGGAGAAAAGTCGAACATTAAGGGCTTTATACATGAGAGGGAGAATTTTAGATTGAATTCTTGATTTAACATGAAGCTAGAATAGGAGAAATATAATCTCTTGTTAATTTTCATTATAACTCTTGCTGCAGTGTTCTGGATCTGCAGGAGACTTTGAGTTGTATTTCGTGGACTTCCTGATATAAAAGAATTACAATAGTTCAGCCCTCAAGTGACAAATGCATGGATTAGTTTTTCAGCATCACTCCTGGAAAGAATATTTCTAATTTTGGCAAAAGGTGAAACAAGGAAACCCTACTTCGCACAAAATTCAATCTTTATGGAGATCCTGCAAATCCTGTGTGCAAGTGCAGTCGTGAAGACAAGTCTCCTGGATTGTGACTAAATTAGTAATCAGAATCAACTTTTTTTTTTTAGTTTGTGGGTGCAAACAAAAAATTTGACTTTGGATTCTAACACATCGTGTAAAAAAAACCCCAAAAAACAGGCAGACAGGCAAGTAATAGCAAGCAGAACAGTAACTGCAATCTCTAACAGAAAAATACATTGGAACAGGGGCAATAGGTATGAGACTGCTTTTTTTCAACAGCAGAATAGTTGGCTACCCTGACTGTAAAGTGTTCATCTGAGACACCCCCTGGGGATAGAAGCTGTCTCTGCATAGGCTGTCTTTTTGCCATCGGTGCTCTATAGCACCAACCTCAAGGTAAAATGCAATAACCTGTCACCAGGATGTGTTGGGTTGACAGCTATATTATATTTTCCTGGACCTGGACCTGGACAGGTCATGAATGGATAAAAGGTCAGTCCTGATGATCCTCTCTGCAGTTTTAATTGTTTGTTGTGCTTTGGACCTGTCTAGCTGTGTGGATGAACTAAACCACACAGAGATGGATGAACATAAGACAGACTGGATGATGGCAGTGTAGAAGGTGATCAGTAGCTATGGAAGGTTGTATTTCTTAGGTTGCTGCAGTACAGTCTCTATGTTCTCAATGTTTTATGGGCATGTTCTCAGGGAACTTTCAGGGAGTATCGTTATTACTAGTTATTGAAATCTATACATTTGTGTGCAAAATCACCAGTGCAAGTCTATAATGAAAATATTGTGTTATGTAGCTTTTTTCAGTTAGAAAATTCTTCTTTACCAATAAATAATTTCATTTCTTAACAGTTTAGGTCAAATACACTTTTATGTATAAAAGTTTATACATAAACCTTTATACAAGTTTAAATATAAGGTTGCATTCTCAAAGCAGAATACACATGGAAATACAAACTTGTTTTCAGTACCAAGTCATTAACAATAGATAAGGTATATGTGCATTTGTAAAAATGTGTGTGGATGCTCAATTTGAACACCTATTTAATGATGTCATCTTCTGTGTTGTGTTGTGTTGTGTTGTGTGTGGGTATGGGGGAATGTTGCACTCTAAACTTTATGCCTGTAGTATTTATTTCTTATTTTTACACTTAACAATCTGTGAACTTTTGAATTTCAAAGTAATTTAAAAAGTAATTTAAAAATGTCTCTTTATTCTGGCATTAACCAAATAGAAATCCTTTTTGGTATTTCTAACTGACCTAAACCAGGAAAAGTTTATTCAGATTTAATGTCAGACATTTAGAAAAATTGTATGCATTTTATGGGTTGTATAAAGCCCAAATATCACCGGGTTTTAACTGTATAGTTATAAGTGATCTGACAACAATAGGTAATAATCGGTAATAATAGTAATATAATAATAGGTATAGATATTCTTCAAGATTCTGGAAACTGTCTGAAACACACCGCATCTCCATTTGTATCTTCCATGGACCCTGCATTTGGTTTCGTCTTTACTATGTGGACTTGATTGTTTGCAATAAGGCTGTAATAACCATTTCTATATTTTCGTGGTGAAAGTTCGAACCATGTGCCTTCAATTGCGGAGTGCGCATGCGTGTGCTGTTGTATGAGTATGAGACGCAAGACTGCAGCACCCGGCTTGGGAAGTTCTGACATGATCCGGGTGTAAGGAGAGAAACGTGCTGATAACTGCTTCTGTTTTAGGGTGAATCTGTGCGCGTGGACCGTATGACGTAGAAGCCGTGGGGGCAACATGACAGCTAACGAGGATCAGGAGGTATGAAGCAGCAACGTAGCACCTGGAGGCTAGCTGATGTTAGCGGCTAGCTGCTAAAAACTATGACAGAGTGGAGCCACTACCAGGTTAGCTGTTAGCAAAGCTCCGTCCATTAGAACTGTCCAGGTCAGCTCTACCACATTCAGGATAGTGAGCGACGTGTCACCGTATTTTACATTTTTATGGGGTTAAAGGGAGAATGCTACCGGCATAACATTATTCGTTAGCTACAGAAATCTGCAACATTATGCTGCTGTTTTATTGCTGTTTTTGGAGTGACATTATCAGATTCCTTGCTACAGCGATTATATTAAACTGTTGTCTTTTTCTCCAAGATGGAGCTGGAAGCTCTTCGCTCCATCTATGAGGGGGATGAGTGCTTCAAGGAGATCAGTCCAGTTTCCTTCCAGTTCAGGGTGGGTACCATCCCAGGCACCGCTACCTCTTCTGGCTCCTTCAGTCTCACTGTGGCACAAATGGGCTTTGCAAGCTCTGAAGCTACAGTTTTTGGGCCGACAGCTCAGAATATATTTAGATCGTTGCTCAGAATGATCAGATGTTAAAAATAATAACAATTGTAAAGAGTTGTATAAGCTTCATCGAACACAAAATGATCAGTTAACTTCATGTTGTTATAATTTAGTCACCAGCTCAGGTGAAGCTATGAAAAAGTCCAGCTGAAAATTGTCATTTGATCTAATTAACATACTGTTTGCCATAAGAACAAAGATCTGCTTGTCCTTTTGTGTTAGCTGTAGTTGCCTCCAAAAAAAGTGTGCGTCTATTACTGCTTTGCATGAAAATGATCTCACTGGTAAGGAAACTGATGGTGAGGAGTTGAGTTGCAAAGAAGGCTAAAGGTGCCACAGGTGCAGAGCATGCTCAGTATTGGTACCAGGTTGGTGTGAATGCTTCAAGGTAAAACTAAAACCTTAGGACAATGGGCTCGTGTCGAAAAGGGTGGCACTGGAGCCACTCTTAAAAATAAACATTAAGAGGAGGGTGACAGGAAGGACAAAGATGGTGAGCTGGAGATTGATGCAAAATGACTTCCTCGAAAGTATTCCTGAAGCGTAATTTGTCCAGAGAAGAAAAGGTTCTGTGCTTTGCTAATGGTGAATCATCCTGATACAATTTATGTGTGAATGTTTTTCCATGCAAGCAAGTGGGGTCCACCCCCAATTCTGCCAAAAAGCACTGCTCTGAACAAAGCTGGCTACTCTGAGAGGAACAATCTAGGAACAATTGGGTGATTACATGTGCATTGTCTAAAATCATGAAGGCCTGTGGTGCTGAACCAAAGGGATAACAAAGTTGCTCAAAGGTCAGAACCATGGATTTAGTCCAAAATTGATCTTTATCATACAAGAAATTGCAGAATTTATAAAACCTCCAACTCTTTGTAGTGTTTTTTTTTTAGTTCCTCTAAGTACCAAAGAAATCTAAATAAAGTCTATGTTGAATCCAGAAAACACGTCTGTGTCACTGCGGCCTCTTTTTGCCATGACAGCAAATCAGTAGCAAACTAATCTAAGTGTTGTACAGTCTGTTTACTGGTTTACCTTTTGGTTGAACTAACAGGTTGGGGACCTTGAGGACAGGAAAGCGTTCATCCTGGATGTCACATGGCCAGACACGTATCCAGAGACAGCACCACAAATCTGCCTGGATGCTTTTTTCAACAACAGAATGTAAGTTGGAAGAAGTGGGGTAAATTAAAAAATAATCTTTTATCAGTATTGCATGAGCAACATTAATGTTCCCCCTGACATGTTCATGTTCTACCATGGAACTGTGCTGAGTAGACTGGAAGAACCAGTGGAACCTTAAGGGTGCATTGCCACGTTATTTGACTTTTTTTATCATTATTTAATCGTCGATAGCTCACTCTGGTCGCATACAAAGTTAAGAAAGATGATCACATCCTGCTGGTGTAATAGTTGTTATTTTGGTGTATTGTTCTTTGTTTTTGCTCAATTTGTTAGCAAATAAAGCCTTTAGTGTTTATTTACGATTTTAATGCAAGTATGTACTACGCATGCGCAGCAGGTGTTAAAATAAGGAAGCGGCTAACGGCTATTAGCATCTTCCAGCGAAACAATGAAGAAAGGTGATGGATGGATGGGCTTTGATCACGCCAAGCTGCGGCTCTATTGCGAGGCATTGCAGAGGGCCAGGCTCGGTCCGGCATTATTTAAAATGTTTTATTAATTAAGCAAACCGGCATTATTATAGTTCATAATAATACTGCCAAAGCCATGTTCTACAGTGAGCTTATGTGTCTAAGCTAATGTGCAGTGTTTCCACCACACATAGCATAATTCACGCATGCCAAAACGTTCCACGTTGGTCTCATCTTTCTGTTGCCTTGGATTTTATATAACAATATCAGAATAAAGTTGGATACGCCACATGTTTCATTTTCATTTCCTTTTCATTTATTAGTGATTTAAATTTAAAGCCATGTATCGTTTTCCTTCCACTTCACAGTTATGCACTGCTTTGTGTCGGTGTATCGCGTCAAATCCCACAACAATGCATTACGGTTATTGGTTGTTAGGTGAAAAAATGTGGGGAAAGTACTTTTGCAATGTACTCAAAATAGTTTGGGTTGCTATGTAAGCCTGCACAGCTAAAACATGTTTTCTTAGCTAGTGTTTAAGACTGTAGACCCATTCTGTAGTTCCTGGATATTTTGGAAGTCTGTTTTCTTTCTGATAACAGCTCTGCAGAGACGAAGCAGCTCATCCTATCGAAGCTGGAGGAGCAGGTAGAGGCAAACCTTGGCTCTGCCATGATGTATACTCTGTTTGAGTGGGCAAAGGAGAACCAGGAGGCACTCATGGAGAGCCACAGGCCTGTTGTGACTGCTGTGGTCAGTATATTTAAACTTCATTGCTTTTTCCTGCTTTTCCTGCTCAGTAAAGCGTGACTGCGGCAGAGATTCTGTTAATTTAAACCCTTCCGCTTATTCTAGATGTTTCTGATGATTTCTTTTAGATTTAGAGTAGTAGATTAGAGGTAACCTTTTCTAAAACTTCAGTATCAGGTGTTGGGATGTGTCTTGAGGTTTTAGGAAACTACCAGGTTAATATTTGTCTGTGTGGCAGACCCTGACATCAAACACTGAGGTGACGGCTCCCTCTGCAGCAAAGAAGAGAGAAAAGAAGGAGCAGCTGACAAAAGCACAGAAACGAAGAATGATTAACAGAACAGGTGGGGTATTCTTGCTTTTAAAATTGAACTAGTAAAGTAATCAATAATGATGCAACGGCCCTTTAGTTACTGATCAAAGTTGGCTCTGAGCAGCTCAGATGTTGTAATGCTTTAAAGTCAGATCTTTTTTTCCAGTTCGCTGAGACCAACCAAAAAAGGTTTCTTCCATGGTCATTGTTTGCTACATTTAATCAACTCAAACTAGTGCATAAATGTGGAAAATGTTTTTACAGGTGTGTCAATCATTTGCATTCATATTTTGCTGCAAATACAGCTGTAAGTCTTTTAGGGTACGTCTGTCTTTGCACATCTGGGGACTGAAATCTGTGGTCGTTCTGCTTTGCTGGATAACACACGATCAGACAGATTGGGTGGAGAGCATATGTGAAAAAATCTATTTTTAAATTTTGCCACAGATCCTGATTTATTGCATGTTGGCTTTAGGTAGGGATGGACTATGCCATTATAACACATGAATAAACTTTGATTGAAACCATTCGATTGTAGCTCTGTCTGCATGTTTAGGGCTGTTGTCCTGTTGGAAGGTAACGTCTTTCAGCAACTTCTATCTTACAATACTTACATAAAGAGTAGAATGGTGAATGGAATGGTCGTCCTTTATCCCGTCAATTGATGTTCCAGCCTGAGGTGTGGATCTCTATTGCTCCTCCAGAGTTGCCAAGTGATTATGCAGTTGTGAAATGCATTGTTGTCTTTATAAAGTCACAAAAATGTCATAGTGAACTGTACATTAACTAATTTGGAATATAATATATATTCCAACTTGCATTCAGTCTCAAATAGAAAAAGCAACACTTTTGAAAGACAGACGTAATATTATAGTCTGAAACGGATTTTTAAGTTCTGTCCAGAATGTATTAAATGTTGGCCAACAAACAGCCTGCATGTGTGCATGCAGAACATTTCCACAATTAAAAAGACATCTTGATATTCTTTTTAAGTCCTAATTGTATTTCAGAGCTTAAGGTGTACAGCCATTTTAATTTATCTTCTTTTCTTTTCTTTTTTGGCATCTGTACTGTGGTTTTCAGCAGTTAACACTTTAAATATTCTTTGTGTTTCAGACAATAAAGGGGAGCTACCTAGAGGTTGGAACTGGGTGGATGTGATCAAGGTAGGTGCAATACCTTCTTTTCCCACCAGATGGCAAACTGGATACTTTTTGAGCTTTCATTTGTTAACTTTGTCCTTCTCTATTCCTTCAAAATGGCTGCCTGACCAACCTCCAGCATGTAAGTACAAGACAGCCAGTTTTGTAGTTAATTATATTTTCCTCATTTCGGGCCACATTATAAAGTCTCATTGTTTTTCCTGATGTCCCTGCACAGCTGAGTAGAACAGGAGGAAAGGATGACGACTAGAGCAGAAGAAGTCTCACGCTTCACGCTTGAACGCCAAACTCATTGTAGTTGCTGCTGCTCCTCTACAGATGCCTTCACAGGCAGCCTGAGTGATGTGGGACACTCAGCACGGCTGCTTGCGCCATAAACACACCCCATCGTTGTTATCTGTGGTGTTTCTGCTCCACAGTCAGGTGAGCAGGTTGTCTGTCCTCCATCAGGGTGGAGTTTTACCTGCTCAGACGTCCTGACTGTCACTGCCGTGTTTTCAGTTACACACTGAAGACGATGACGTTGGATCAAAACTGGTGTTCCGCTGTTACTTTAAGGTGCTGTGTAACTTTTTCAAAGAATAGACATTTTTAATGTAACAGAAAATACTACCCTTAATCGTTTTCCTATTTTGATGTTAACTTTTCTTTATAAATTGTAAATCTGGAAATGTTTATATAAAAATTAAACTCGCATTTTGTCAGCTGCTTGTTTGTTTTTGTTGTTCACTAGTAAAGGTGGACTTCCCTCAGTCAATACTGATGCAGTTTGGCCTAATTCCGTTAAATTATGAATCCTACAGCATGTTTTTGAGACCTACCTACTTTAAACATTTTAAATCATACCAACGTAACTTTGGTACTTAATGTTTTATCTTCCATAAATAACTACAAAGTTTCTGTTTTTTTGCAAAGAAACAGATTTTGTAATTATTATTTTTGCAGATTTTTCCAATTAAATTCTGAATCAGTTCCTTTCAATTATGCAATCTGTTTTGTACACAAACATTGCTGTATAGTTTGGTTCTTCCACAATACAGGTAATGTCAGCACTTTACACTGAAGAATAAAGAGCATGCCCTCCACAACATGGACTTCCCAGATCCAAACTATAATGAACAATCAGTTCTACAGAGAGGATCACATGGTCTGACCCTGCCCTCCTCCCAGGACTAGTACAGGTCTAATGTCAGAAAGAAAAGGGCAGCAAATACCTCTGCAGACCCCACACATCCTGGACAGAAACTTTACACTTTTACCTTCAGGTTGGTGCTACAGAGCATTAGTTTAAAATAAAACAGTCACCACAGATAGTTTCTTCTTCCAGGTTGTCTCTGACAGTCATAGTGCCCAGATCAACACCATGCTTAGTTGCACTAATCAAGCCATGTCTTTCCCTTTTGTAGAAACATTAATTCATGCATATTTACAAAAAAAATTATGTTTGTACCAAAATTGTCTTCATTGAGAACAAAGTTGTAACAAAGTCAAAGTTCTTGTTTTTATTCATTATCAGTTGAAGCTGATTCTGAGCTTTATTTACTCAAAAAGCTCATGGAAATTATTTCTGTTTATCTTTGCTCTTGAACAAAATCAGTGACTAATGGGGTCCGCTAATCTGCACAGGGGTGCTATATTTCCTATAGGATTCTTGGAGGCAGAATCCTGTAGGAAATATAGCACTTTCTATGCATTGCAACCCCAGATCCGCCGCTGTTCAAGCTCTGTGCCTCACTGGTTACCTTTTCTACCAATCAGGATCACCTCATCCTCAGTAAGTGAGGCAGCACTGGGGGTATCTTTAGAACCTGATCGTGTTTGGACTGTTTCGATTCAGTTGAGATTTCTGAGTTATCTAAAATATTAGCTTCATCTAAACCATCAATTTGTATATTAGACCCAATCCCAACCAAATTATTTAAGGAAGTACACATACTAACTAAAGGGAGACAGACAACCGATGCATCTCTACCTGCCGGGAGGACAGAGTAGCTGCTGTACTACACTACCCTGTTTTTAACGTAACAGAAAAATAAACTTCACTGTTATATTCAATTAACTTACCTGTCTAGCAGAAAGCCTGCAAACTCCTCATCCATTTTAAATCCCCACTCCTTCATGAATTATCTCTACCTGGTAATAATAGCAGCAGCGATATAGGCTCATTTTCTCCGGTTATTTCTTATTTTTCTTTCATCGGTTAGGGAAAATGTGTAAGGCTATCGAGTTTGGCCCCTTTCAGCTACTGAAATCAGAAATAGCAACACAACGTGGCGCCTCCCAGTGGGTGCACCGACACCAATGTTTTTATAAACTACTAATTCTATGTTATGTGAACATTTTCATTTTTGATGTGATTCCTGAATATGCATTTATAAAAGCAATACTTGATTTTTGCTCATTAAAAGCCAAATTATCCTGAGTTATCTCTGTAGTTATGCTGCTATAGGCTTAGGCTGCTGGAGGACATAATGACCAGTTTTCATCACACTGCTTCCTACTACTCTACTTGTGTCAACATGGCTGGATTACTGTAACACACTTTATTTTGGTATCAGTGGGTCATTAAACATACATTTACAGATGGTGCACAATGCTGCTGCACCTTTTCTAACGGACACACACAAGTTTGAGCACATTTAACCAGTTTTGAGTTCACTGGTTACCGGTCCATTTTAGAATAATTTTAATGATTCTTTTATTTATATTTAAGCCATCAATTTAGTCTCAGTACAAATACACCTGCTCTGTGATGGCCTCAGAGGTTGTTTAAGAGAATATTGGGGAGCCAACAGCATCATGAAGTCCACAGAACACACCAGGTCAGGAATAAAGTTGTGGAGAAGTGTAAAACAGGCTTGTGCTATAAAAAAGACTTCCCAAGCTTTGAACATCTCATGGAGCACTGTTCAAGCCATCATCCAGAAATGGAAAACTGTAAACCTACCAAGACAAGGCCATCAACCTAAACCTACAGGGCAAACAAGGAGAACACTGATCATAGATGCAGCCAAGAGGCCCATGGTGACTCTGGATGAACTGAAGAATTCCACAGCTCAGGTTGGGGAATCTCTCCAAAGGACAACTATTAATGTTGCACTGCACAAATGGGGTATTTATGGAAGAGTGACTAGAAGAAAGTCATTGTTAAAAGAGAGCCATAAAAAGTCCCATTTGAAGTTTGCCAGAAGCCACCTTGGGGACACAGCAAACATGTAAAAGCAGGTGTTTTGGTCAGATGATGACAAAAATTTAACTATTTGGCCAAAATGCAATGTTTGGTGGAAACCTATCACTGCTCATACCTCTGAACACACTATCACCGCTGTCAAATATGGTGGAGGCAGCATCATGCTCTGGGGGTGCTTCTCTTCAGCAGCGACAGGGAAGATGGTCAGAGTTGATGGGAATCTGGATGGAGCCAAATACATGGCGATCTTGGAAGAAAACCTGTTGGAGTCTGCAAAAGACACGAGCCTGGAGCGGAGGTTCACCTTCCGGCACAAGAACAACCCTAAACATAAAGCCAGGACTACAATGGAATGGTTTAAAACAAAACCTATTCATTTGCTAGAATGGCCCAATCAAAGTCCAGACCTGAACACAATGGAGAATCTGTGGCAAGATGTGAAAACTGCTGTTCATAAACACTCTTCATCTAATCTGACAGAGCTAGAGCTGTTTTTTGAAGAACAATAGGCAAAAGATTCAGTCACTAGATGTGAAAAGCTGCTAGAGAAAATCTTATAAGACTTACAGCTGGAATTGCAGCAGAAGGTGGTTCTGCAAAGTATTGGCTCAGGGGAGCTGAATACTTTTGCACAATGCCATTTTCAGTTTTTTTATTTGTAAAAAAAAAAAAAAAGGGGGGGGGAGAAAAAGAAATAAAGTACAATTGTGTTTCTGCTTTACAATTGCAAACCACTTTGTGTTGGTCTTTCACCAAAACAAAATCGAATAACATATTAATGTATTTTGTTGTAATGTGACTATATGTGGACAAGTTCAAGTGGTATGAATACTTTTGCATTATATGATAATTTTTCAGTGATGTTTTCATAGGAGTTGGTTGTTGGAACCTCTGATACTTTTTCTGTTTGTTTTATTTTCTTTATCACTCTTTCTGCACATGTAGAAGCAGAGAATGTTATCTTGTATTTTTTTCCCCTAGTATTGTCACCTTCTTTCTCTGTTTTAGCTTGTGAGTCTTGTCCTGTTTTGTTCACTAAATAAAATTATCATTAGTGTTATTTTAATTATTATTAGTGGCACTAGTGGCCTTTATTTGTCTGTAAGCTGACAGGAAATTGGGTTGAGAGAAAGAGGGGGATGACCATGGGGATGACATGCGGCAAAGGTTCTCAGGTTGGGACTCGAACCCTCATCAAGAACTGAGGCTTGCTATTATGCATTTTGCTCTACTCCTGCGGCACCCGATTTCTTTTCAATACATGTGGAGAGTGTGTACAGTACGCAGACTTCTGTTTGTAAATTTTATTAAATCAGTTCATTTCGCACCAACGTTCTACTTTGTTTTGTTTTTTTTTCACATAAACGCTGGCGTTCTGTTAGCTGTGACATCATCCAGGGGAGGCAGATCATCCACTATTACAATATAACATAGGAATGATTCCTGAAACAATGTCTGCTCTGTCTTCTCTAACTCCCAGTCGGTTGAAGCAGATGGCCATTCACACTGAGCCTGGTTCTGTTAGGTTTCAATCCTTGTTAAAGGGGAGTTTTCCTCTCCACTGTCACTTCATGCTTGCTAAGTATGAGGGATTTCTGCAAAGCCATCAACAATGCAGACGACTGTCCATTGTGGCTCTACGCGCTTTCAGGAGGAGTGAATGCTGTTTGTCAAGATGCGATGGAACCTGCTGGGTTTCTGTAGATAGGAAACTTTTTGACCAATCTGTATAATTTGATTGAATTTGACCTTGTAAAGTGCCTTAAGATGACATAAATACAATTTATATATTTTTGAAAAAATACATAAAGTTGTGGCTGTATAGTGAAAGTATAGTAAAGTTCAACAGATGGTAATTTTTATAAAAGGCATTGCACTCATTTCCAAAACATTTTTGTGATAAACCCCAGAACAGAGAGAGCTGTGGGAGATTAAAACCTGAGAATGAGCTCACATGGGGGGTCTGTGGAGGTGACTTCCCTTTCTTAAGATTGGTCAAACCAAGTCTCAGAAATCAAAGCTCAGCAATCTGGCATTTATCAACAAACCACAAGAGGGACAGCTCAGTTTCCCTATCCCATCCCAGGTACCTTTTTCATTTGATCTTGCTTCAACAAGGTCCAAAAGTTAACTATTCTAACGACCCCTCCGTGGCAGTTAACCATAAGGAGACTCAGCTAGGGAACACTAGAGAACACCGTTCCTCAACAAAGTTAACACAGTGATTCAGAAGCTGTCAGGTGATTTTGGCACCTCACCTGACTGCCATGTCTTCTTCAATTCAACATATGTACAATATGAAAGTACAATTACAAATTATAAGATTAAAAGTTATTTAAAAGTCATCTAAACAAACACTTCTCATACCTTATTTTTGTTTTTGAAAATGAACAAGTGAATACTTTGTCAGATTCTTTAATGAAACAGGAGAAAATTATTTTGTATTGTAAAATGAATTTCAATCATAAGAGTCATAGGAGCTGACTGTGACCACCACCCAATGTTTTATCAGTACAGCTCTAGCATTCTGGGGAACAGGAACCTCTGGGCCATGTCACAGCAAATGAAAAAGGGAAAAGCAAGTTAGTGACCACTGATTGTTTTAATAGGTATAAAATGAAATATACATAATGGTAATAGAAAACCACTGGAAACAAACAACTTTATATCAATGTCCCATCAATAATGTCATTAACTAATTAAATTAAGAGTCTCTAATTAACATATTTCACTTTTAAGGCCATTTCTTTTAGAAGCCACCAATGTATGAAGGCAGTCTGAACCAGACTCAAAGAAGAGAGACTGTTTAAAAAAAAAGAAAAAAAAAAAAAAAAAGATTTGACCAAACCTGAAGAACCTCATGACCATTAGCTGGGTTATCCTTCTTCATAAGAATGTAGTCCAGAGCAAAAAGGTTTAAGTCAATCTAAAGAAGCTTTCATCGTCTTCATACTTGAATCAGGTTAAAATTAAACTTTGAATCTAATTAAAATAAATCTTACAAACAGCAATTGTGTGGAAGAGGGCAGTTCCTGCAGGCTGCTGCGGGCTGTTTGGAACCATCAGAATCACTTCGTTCATTGATGTTCTTGATTTCTAAGTGCAGCTGCTATGTGTTCATTTGTGCTGAAACAGCACTTGTTCTTTCCTCCGGCTGAAGACGACTTCCAGGTGAGTCACTACCTGGACCTGCGATCTTTTCTGTTCTTGTCCAGGCTTTTGTCCATAGTTTTTTCATTGTCCCCTCTACATTTAGGACAGTACCACTTTCCCTTGGGTTTGTAGGTGAGGCCCACACATGAAAAGTGGAACCACTCAATGTGGCACTGGTCGTTGTCACAACCGATCATCTCGCCGTAAGACACCTGCTCACAGAGGCAGTAGGTGGGCTCATTGGGATCGATGGTAAAGTCAACTGGCGAGGCGTCTCTCTCCTGTTTGGATTTGCGTTTTTTCTTCTTCGAAGACTTGGACTTCTTTTCTCGCGGTGGCGGGAGAGGCAGTTCGTCCACAGGGTCGTCCACCAGCGAGCCGTTGGCAGACGTGTGGGTGGAGTCGCGGCTCTCGCTATTCCGCTGGCGCCGTGGCCGCCGGTTGGAGGTGCGCTCAGGGGCAGGGGGCTCTTGGATGCTGGACCGCCGCTCCGTGGGTAGCCGCTCGGCTTCGCCGGGCTCCTGGAGACAGAGGGAGTGAGTGTCCATCTGGCGGGAACGGTTTTCCACCAGCTCAGTCATCTGAGTCACCACGTGGATTTTCTCATCTCCCAGCTCCTGGCTGAGGATCAACGCTCTCTGAAGCTGGACCTGCAGCCGCTTTCTCTGAGCCGTGTCCTGCTCAAATTTGTACTTCTCAAACACTTCGTCCACCTCTTTCAGCACCTCTGCAAAGTAAGGACACAACAATGAATGTGAACATTCAAGCTCCTTATCAGGTTTAGAGTCTGGTATGTTATTATGATTAGCAAAGAAGTATTATTAGATCTCCCAACAGTGTACCTAGAAGCTATCAAGCCACAAAGGTAACAGATAAACAACTGCTGAGGGTCAGGTCAGTACATTGACCTGACCCGACAGTGTTCTTCCCACTGTCGCTTCATGCTTGCTCAGTATGAGGGATTGCTGCAAATCCATGTACAATGCAGATGACTCTTCCTGTGGCTCTACGCTTCCCCAGGAGTGAATGCTGCTTGTCGGGACTTTGATGCAATCAACTGGTTTCCTTATATAGGACATTTTTGACCAATCTGTATAATCTGACCCAATCTGTATAATATGATTGGATTTGACTTTGTAAAGTGCCTTGAGATGACATGTTTCATGATTTGGCGCTATATAAATTGAATTGAATTGAATTTTTGCCTATACCTCATTCTATTTTCCCCTAATACTTATTTGCAAAGTGAAGGAATTTGTTTATTTCTGCAGCAATGTTCAACCTCTAAAATAGACTTCGAGCTTACCTGTCACTGTTCTGGCCAAGACTGTTAAAAAAGACTTATTGTCACATTAAGCTAAACTGGCCTTCTCAGCAGTTCTGAAAACTGACATTTTTATAAACAGACATTGCATCTGCAGTTCAGAACATGTCAGAGATACACATCTAGGATCCCCATTGGTCCGATCATAGCTGAATCTTAGTGGGGCCCTTGGAGTGGGGTCTTACTGTGGGTTTTATCACACACACACAGAGCCACCCGGAGTTGGACTTTATCAATAAGGACGGTGTAGGAAGGAGGGCCGAGCCGCAGTGAATTCCCTGCCTACAGGAAATGACGGCACCCAGATGCTGTTGGGGGGTTTGCTCAGGAGAGGCGGCCCGGCTCAGTGGCTCACAGAAGGAGCAAACGGGGTGGAGAGCTGAAAGTGTTCAAGTCCACGAAGATCTCGGCTCTATTCTAATCAGTCAGGGCGTGTTTGGGTTCCCGTGCTGCAACGCGCTGCTTTGGGGACGCTTCAGTTCAGTCTGCCGCCTGCCTGCCTCCATACAAAGCAACAATGACGGCCGAGGCTCCCGTTTCCTGTACTGTGGGCTTTGTGTTCAACAGACTGCAGTGATGAAGCAACACCTTAGCCATGTTGGCCCTCACTGTCGTGTTGTTGTTCAACTTAAGAGTCTAACGTCTGACGGCAGGTCAGAAATGGGCAGTGCTCGACGGTTCCTCCTGTAGGCAGAGTTCAGCGCCAGATCGCATGATAGAAACGCTGGATTATGGTAAATACGGCCAGAGACGAGGTTATACTCGCAATTTAAGACGTGCAACACCACTACGTGCGTCTGCAGTGTGTGTTTTTACCTTCGGCAAATATTTAAGTGACGCTTTTGATAAAAAATTAAGTTTAATCTGTGAGTTGAGAGATAATCTATATGGAAGCTCTAACGTTCGGGCTTACGGGCTTCTAAAAAGAAAGTTGCTATTTTTTCGTTACACAGCCATTATTTCTGCACTACACTTGCACCGATTCGGCCACTAAAGAAAGCCGTTTCCGGATCTATTTAGTATCGAGTTATAGCTTTCATTTGGGCGAGCCAGGATAAAGACACCTTAAATACTGTCACCAGTTTAGGAGGTCTGGTGTAGCCCATCAAACGGAGCACAGACGTATTCTCACGGTCGGATTTCGGACTTATTTCTGAAACATTTGATTCATCGAGCGTGTTCGGACACTTTAAACACAGCCCCTTTACTGTTTCTCACAGTGGGAAGGAACAAGGACGGCAAGCTTTACACAAAATGGGAACACAAGCTTCGCGCCTGCTCCTCCATTTCAGCAAAGCTCTCCACATTAGCTGTCAACGCGGACCGATTCTACCCATGCTGCTGGACCCAAACAGAAAGCAGGCAGACACCGTACCTTGATACTTTGCATCAATTTCTCGAAGCAGGGAAACATTTCTTTGTATGTCCAAAGGCAGGGACTCCACACATTCCAGATAATCCTCCACATAGTTGACTAGTTGCTGCGACTTGTCCGCATTCTGATAATGATGGCCTAACATCGTCTCTGCGATGCACAGAAGAACGAAAAACACCTGAGGAAATCAGAAAGGTGTGCTGTAGAAACCAAATGCTTGGCGACTTTGCAGCTTGTAGGGCAGTTCCGAGCAGCAATTCACTTCAAACAAAACTCGCGCATCTGCGCATGCGCTCAGAATTTCCTTTTATGGTATTGCACAGTTTCCTCTTGTGTCGTCACTGAAGGCGGGTCTTTACGTCTTGAAGAGCCACACGATTGGAACTGTATGGCAAGCCGTTTTAACATAAATTCGGTTTTACCGCCCTTACGTTCGAGATATCTCAAATTGTTTTATGACTAGACGTTTTAGCAATTTAAGATATCTCTAATTGTATTTTGACTAGTCAAAATACCTATTCGAGATATCTCTAATTACATTCTGACTAGTCGAAATGACATCAGATTTTTCCATTGAGTTGTATGGAGATGTCAATTCAAGATATCTCGAATGAATTACTGACTATCTGAAATACCCATTTCAGATATCTACAATTAAATTACGACTAGTCAAAATTACAATTCAAGATATCTTAAATTGAGTTTTGACTAGTCATAATTCTAATTAAAGATATCTCAAATGCCACCATAATTCAAGATATCTTAAATGTATTTTTGGATAGGCGAAATGCAGTTTTGACTAGTAAAAAATAAATTTAAGATATCTTGAATTGTAATTTTGACTAGTCAAAATTCCTTTTAAGATATCTTGAATTGTAATTTTGACTAGTCAAAATTCCTTTTAAGATATCTCTAAATGAATTAGAGATATCTTGAATTATTCAGCTTTTCCATTTAAGATATCTTAAATTGACATTCTGACTAGTCAAAATGACGTTACTGATATCTTGAATTACGAAACGGCTTGCCATATATCATCACACAGGAACCGGAGGCGTGCGCTTTTGTTTTCAGAGAAGCTAAAGGAGGGTGCTGTAATGCTTTGTGCCGTCTCGCATGTGAAAATCAAGAGCTAGCTGGCTTTACCATAATTCCCAAGAGGCAGATGCTTTACCACAGTATAAAAACTGCATCTGGTTATTAACAGAACTGGTCCGGGCTGAGGAATATTCCTTATTTCCAGCTTGGACATGAGTCGACGGTAGCGCTTTCAGCTAGCCGTTTTTCAGTGCATTGTGTGCGTCGGCAGCAAGTAAATCCGAAATTCTTTGCAAATTTCTTAAGCATTCTTCAAGTATACTATTTTCGCCCTCTCTGCATATCCCATACTTAAAAAGCTCTTTCTATATTGTGGCATTTTCTTACAATTTTGTCGAAAACAGCCAGCGCCATTGAATGTTCAGGCAGCTTTGGGCAGTTTACAGCCAATAAGGGGCTTACACGCAATGTCTTATTTCAGATATCTTAAATTGTAATTCTGACTAGTCATAATTACGTTCGAGATATCTTAAATTACATCTACGGATGTGTGACGCTTTCAATGACGAATCCGGTGACGTAATTTGAGATATCTTGAAAGGGATTTTGACTAGTCAAAATGTAATTGAAGATATCTTGAATTATTATTCTTCCTAGTCAGAATGTAAATAAAGATATCTTAAATTACCATTCCGGATAGTCAAAATGTAGTTTTGTCTAGTCAAAATGCATTTTAAGATATCTGGAATGTAATTACGGATAGTCAGACGAAACCGAATTTATGTTAAAACGGCTTGCCATAGGAACTGCTCCTAAGGAAATTTACATAAAAAGAGCACCAGTACGTCCCACGTTGAAAATCCCCCTGATATTAAACTGGTGTTCAGATGATGCAATGAAAAGCCTGTATGTGGTGCGTTGGAAAAGTTTTCAAAACCCTTGAACTTATTCAAAAAAAATTTCATTGGTTACACACACCAACCTAGATGTATTTTGTTCAGATTTTGTAGAATACACAACATCTGTGCATAATTGAGAAGGGGAAATAAAATGATGGATGGTTTTCAAAGCTTACAAATAAAAATCTTAAAGCTGTGTCAGATATTTGTATTCAAGCGATGATCAGTGTGAGATTTTTCTGCTGCACACAGTGCTTTACATGTAGCAAGAAAGCTAAATTTTGATCTAATCTAACCAGAGTACATTATCCATGTTTTCTGTGCCCCCTTTGTGGGAAGCTGCAAACAAGTCTTCTATGGCCTTTATTTTAGTAGTAGCTTTCTTCTTGCCTGTCATAATCCACAGTAATTTGTATGTCGTTCGCATAAGTGAATGGTTGTATTCTGTTTTTTTGGCCTTCTTCATTTCCCTGCCTTTGCATTTCCCCAGCTAACTACTTTTGTTGACTGTTTTCAGCTGTTTGTCATGTAGCTAGTTGAATATTTTCTGGTTGTTTTCTTCTGATTATTTCTCCTGTTTTCTATTTGTTCTCCGCTAGATTGTCTGCACTGGACACCATTGTACCATGCCACTCTGTTCCACTATTGATTTTTGTTGTTCCTGGCTTCTGCTTTTCATTCCGTTGTTCCTGTATGTTTTTTTGTCTCGTCATTAAACAATACTCCTTACCATGGGTGTAGCCATGGGCCTGGCTTGGCCTAGGCTCACCCACTTTGTATCAGGGCCCATCCAATGAAGTGGCTTTCCTTTGAAATTTTTTAGGGGTGTCACTTAAAGTCATAATAAAAATCATCACAAAATGAAATGAAGCATTATAAAATTGAATTTATGCTTGTCCCATACATGAAAACAGCAAGCTTCATGTTCTGGTTCTCAGTAAACCAACGGCACAAAGAGAAATTTACCTAAGAGCCGCGGGACATTAATAAACCAAATGCAAGGAGATGTTGGAAACATCACATTTGGTGAGAAACCATCAGCATGTGAAGGTGGTGTTGGATATTGTCATGATGTGAGCCAAACAGGATATTCCTCTTAGGGGGGATTGAGAAACAGAAGAGCGGCCGATTCTTTCGCAATTTAAATGATCCAGAAGCTACTCTGTTCTTGGCTCTAAATCATCTTACAAGAGATGATGGATCCTGATTTGTTTTTCACTGTTAATTCAAGGATGTTCACATTAACAGAGAAGGTCTTTTCTGTTTCCTCTCAGCCTGTATCATAGTGAACATACAAACGGGCAATTTCTACACTTACAAATAAACTTACTAGTTTCTACTAAAGTTATTAGGCCCACTCAATTTTTTATGAGGCCCAGCTGAAATGCAATTTCTGGCTACACCACTGCTCTTCACCATGGCTTTGTCTCATCGTCCATGTTGCACTTTGGGTTTGCATCAACATCACATCATTACATTGCCATTCTTACATAAAGATCTGACTGCAGGAGTAATAGTTGTTGTGTCAAAAGATTTGTTCAGTTGTACAGCAATCTTTTTAAAAACTGAGGCTTTTATCTAAAGTGACACTGTTTTTATCTTTTAAAACTTTGAACAGGTGACCCATGCAAATCCAATCAAATCATACAGACAGATTGGTCAAAAGGTTTCCTATCTAAGGAAGCCGAGTAGATTGCACCGAGTCTTGACAAGCAGTATTCACTCTTCCTGAAAGACGGCAGAGCTACAGTGGACAGCCGCTGGCATTATCAATGGCTTTGCAGCAATCCCTCATCCTGAGCATCTGTGTAGCGAAGGTGGAGAGGAGAACTTTTATAGTCCTCTGGGAGTTTCTTCCAGAAAAGTGGAGTATAAGAGCTAAATGCTGCTTCTCCGTGTTTGGTTCTGGTTCTGGGTATGCAGAGTAGACCAGAACCAGAATACCTTAGTGGTCTGGATGGTTGATACACTGATAACAAGTCTGTGATGTATTTTGGTGCTAAGCTATTCAGTGATTTATCAACTAACAGAAGTATTTTAAAGTCTATTCTCTGAGATACAGGGAGACAGTGTAAGGACTTTAGAACTGAAGTGATGTGCTCTACTTTCTTAGATTTAGTGAAGATGCGGGCAGCAGCGTTCTAGATCAACTGTTGCTGTCTGATCGGCTTTTTTTGTAGACCCCTGAAGACACTGTTGCAGTAACCGATTCAACTAAATATAAACATATGGATTAGTTTTTCAAGATCCTGCTGAGACATTTGTCCTTTAATCCTGGAATTGTTCTTCAGCAGAGCCAGGCTCGGTGTGAAAGGCCATCTGCTAATACCGACTGAGGGTTAGAAAAGACAGATGATCCATTCACAGCACTGTCCACTCAGAGCTCAGTCTAAATCTGCTGAGCTGTTTCGACTTCTTTCACGACTCGTGCAGTTCGTGTTAACGGAGCAGCAGGAAGAGCGATCAGAGTTATAAATAATTTTGGTCTTAACTTTATTCAGTGACTATTTGTACATTTGGGGTCTGTATCATTTGATCCATTCATGCGGGTCTATCTAGAAACAAAACATTTTACAAGAATAAAGCAGCAGGAAAAGCAGAGTTTTATATTTGCCCAATCATTCATCTTTCTTTTACTCTCTTTGAACATCATCTGCTTCCATCTCAGCCTCCTATGTAACTCACCCTAAACCTCTGCAATTTCTCCACGAGCTGTGATTTTCTTTTTTTCCATCCTCCCCTTCAGCTCCATATCCCATGTACTCCATCTAACATATCCACTATCCCTCCTGTCCACATGTCCAAATGATGTCAGCCTTACCTTGTCTTTGTATGTTTGTTAATGCAGCCATCTCTTAACCGTGGCGTGTCTTCAGTCACCAATCCACCCTAACGGTACTCCCGTCTTCACCTGTTTTTGCTTTTGTTTGGATGTACCTCCTCTCCTTGCAGCTAGACTGTTTCCCTGTGTCTTTTTCAAAAACTTTATCGGTTGGCTTAATGTCTCAAAACCTTTCTTCCTGCATTATTTCATTACAGGTACAGTGCAGCTTTAAGTTTGTCTTACACAAGCTTTGTTAAATGAGGACTAATGGATTTCTGAAAGAGTAGATAGAAATATCAAATGTATTGCAATTCTGTTACTGTTCTTTTACTGTTTCCAACACTAGTTCTAAGATTTGAAGATGGAGCTTTTAAGCACAGCATCAAAGAAACAAAAGAAAATCAAAGCAGTAGAGGGTAAAAATGTTCAGCTTTTAAAGTTTAACATAGTTTAAGATCCACCAATCCTGGATCCTAAACTTCATAAACTCGTAAAACTCCCTGTGTTTACATGAAAGTCATTTTATACATATTATCTTATCTTTTCATTTTTCACATTTGACACCTCCAGAGAGGTTCCTGTGAGGTTAGCTTTTACTTCTGCTTCCGGACATTTAAATAAACAACAAAGCAAAATCTTTGTAGACAAAAGCCTGACTTGTTAGGGCTTGCGTATCCTAGGGAGCGCTTTTGAGACAAACTGGGTGTGCGGCCAGTCACAAGACTTGGGTGAAAACAGGTCTGACAGCGACAGCAACACAAACGTTAAACTTTGTCACGATGTGTGATTAAGAAACCTTTTTACTTCCTCATTCTGTGTCACATGCTGTCAGAAAATATCCTCCAAGTTTTGTTTGCTGGGGGAAAAAAACTGCTGAATAAAACCAAAATTACCAAAAATTGCTACATGCATTGTTTTAAAGCTAATACTGATAATCTAAAACTGCTTCTGCTATTTTCATTGGGACTACAGCTGTTAAACTGAACAATGTTACTATTTCTGTAGCTACTTGTTCCACCATTACTGAGACACTGCTGAGACAACTGCAGGTGCTGCTTAATATCACCAATATTTCTTAGAATAGTTTGCTAGTGTTTTTGATAACCTGCAGGATAGTATGGCTACCAGGAAAGTCCTCCCTGTAAATAAGGATAAGAATTCCTTTATTGTCTCGCAATGGAGAAATTCGGGTGTGACAAACACACAGAAAGTTACACACAATTATTAGCATTTAAAAAAAGAAGGACAAAAAAGCAACCAGTCTCATCTAAAGATAGCTCTAAAGAAACACCAAGAGTAGAAGAGAAAAGCAAATACCAGAGTAAACATTAAACAGCCACAGCCACCAGCAGTGCTGAATTAGTAGAACTTTACAACTGCAACATCTACTGCAAATGTGCAGCACAACTCCAATAATTATTCCACCATAAATTGTATTTTACGATTTAGGTTTAAGATAGTGTTTGTCTCTGACTTTATCAAATTCATCACTTGGATTATTTTACCGATAAGGCCAAAATTATTTATACCCGTGGCAGATTTAGGTCTAAAGTAATCTTTGAATTTTCTAATTTATAAGCTTAATTTGACTATGGTGGCTAATAACATAACCTAACACATTGGTGGATCAACTTTTATGTCTTTGGGTCTCATGATACTTTTAATTTCTTGTTAAAAAATACTCAGAAATAGTTTTTTGACCACAATCCAGATATTAATAATCCATAATTAGGTATAACTACTGCACCCACCCATCCCATAAGGTAGTAATATGTATAGAATGTCTTCCTATACATAAAGACCAATTAGCAGTACAGACTGACTTATACCAGTATATTTGAACAAATGTTTAAATCACCCCTCATTTTCTAAACTGATTACCCTCCAGTTCTGATGCTACAACAATTCACCAAAGTAAACATGCAGCTACATTTAGCTTTATTACATTGTGAGTATAGCTCTTAGTTTGTGAGTGCAAAGTATAACCTGTGCAGTCAGGACTCTAACTTGACCCAACATAAGGGAGCAAGGTTATAACGTCCACTAACACAGGCTTCTTCCAGCTAAAAGCATGTTGCTTGATATTTCTGAGGCGCATAGAAGGGAAATCATGTGAGCAGACCATAGAAACCTTCTGGTTTGTTCAGATTCAGACCACTTTCATTTCGATGAAGGCCTCCCCTGCCCTTCCTGCCGTCTCACTAGTTTCGTTTCTTCAATATTGCTGTCTGTTGAACCGTTTCCAAAAGTCTTTTTGGAACTTAAGAGATAACAGACTTACTTCCCTCTCTGTACTGTCAGTATAAAATCCCTGCAGCGGGAATCAAAATGCCTTACAGTAATATCTAAAAATACACATTTTTATTTATTTTCAGATAATTTAGGCTTTGTAGATCTATAGAAAAAAACTGTATGTCTTACATTGTAGTTGTTTTGTAAACAGGTTTTATTAGCAATAGTGGGACATGTGAATATGCTGCTGTACCTTCATGGATTTCTGTTCTGCAAAAAATAGTAGCTCGTCTACTACAGTGATTTTCAATTCCAGGTCTTGGGACCCATTGTCCTACATGCTTCAGATGTGTCTCTGCTTTAGCACACTTGAATCAAATGATTGCATTACTTCCCCAGCAGCCATCAAGGGCTGCAGGGACTTCATGACTCCATAAGACAGGCGTGTGGAGGCAGGGAAACACCTTAATATGTTTATTGTCTTTTGTCTCTATTACTGACAGTCATTAACTTTATGTCACTTTTTTATTTATTTATTTTCAAAGAAGGTATGCCTGACCCTCTGCTGCTGGGTCTACACTGCAAAAACGGAACTAAAAATAAGTAAATATTTTCTTGAAATGAGTGTATTTGTTTTTAATTTGAGACGGTAAACAAGATGATCTGCCATTGGAATAAGATCCTTGAACTTAAAATAGAAATCAAGGACAAATTTCAAGAAAGCACACAATAAAATGTATCTAAGAGCTAAAAAAGTGAATTTTGCATGACATGTCCCCATTAAGCTCGCTGGGTTTCACTATTCATGGCTGGTTTCTTCCACTGATATCATGCTCCCTGTTGCTCTGCCTTGTGTTCTGTTGTTCTGCTCTGGATTCCAATGACATTATGTTCTCCGCTGATCTGCCTGTTCAACATTGTAAGTTCTGTTTGTTTCATTGAAACCCAATCAATACACCGCTCTGCTCTCCTAAACCGAAATATGACAATTTATTAATTATATCTCAATGCATCAGAACTGGAAATACCATTTAAAATATTTTCATAGGCTATGGACAATGCAAATGTTTTTCAACTGTGCCTGGTTTACACTTCCAGGCATAACCGTGGGAAGTTTCATTGAATTAGGAAATAAGTATATTAGATTTAAAATGATATAAGGAGTATCTAATAAGAGATGGGGCTTTTATTTTGAAACACACTGTTTGTGCTTCCCCTGCTGTTGCATGGCCTTGACTCAAGCATGTGCTAATGAAAGGAGGTGCATCACTCTCCTCTGCACATTAGGCTGGTGTGAGATAAAGTGAACAAGGCAGTCGGACCAGACCTGTCACCATGCAGAGGGTAGCTGTGTTGATCCTTGTCGCCTGCTGTGCTTTCACAGGTAAGGGGGGGGTTAGGGTTAATTAGGAGAAAGCAGGTGGAAAGGAGTACAAGTAACATTAGACTATTCTGCAACTTTAAGTGATAGCTGAAATATTGTGTGATTCTTTCCTGTATTGAACTGATTCTCATCGTTGTGTCACAGAGTTTGAGTGTCTGCTGCTGCAAAAAAAAAAAAAAAAAAAAAATGTAGCAGACCTAAGTGCGACTTCCTGGATTATTCAAAGGCCTAAACCTTCCGCAGTCTTTCGTTTAGAGTCACTGCTCCAAGTCACATGACAGCTTTTTGTTACTGCATAAGTTTTCTGCTTTTGCTGTGGCTTAAATTTGGAGTGAAAATAAGCACCAAACAAACACGATCAAAGGGCATTTCTATGTTTGTTTATATAGTTGACAGTTCCAATGTAATAAATAATCCATTTAGGTCAAGCCTTTAAAACAAATGTTGAGTGGTGTGAAGTATTGCCATCTTTGATTTCCTGTTTGAGTTTTTCAGTTTATATTTACTTATCTAACATGCTTATAATCTTCAACTGACTGGCATGAAAATGGTAACATAACAAGCAATGAACGCTTCAGTTGCCACAGATACACTGATATATCTGAACAAGCTAGTGCTTAGAAAAATTGCATGTCAAAAGTTCAACGCATTAAATTGTTGCCAAGGTAAATAAAAACCTAAGGACATAGAGTTTCTTATTTTCATGTTATTTTGCTGCATTTATTTAGTTTTACAGGTTAACACCGGGGCGGGCAAACTCTTTAGATCAGGGTCTATTGTGACCTAAAAATTTGACGTAGGGGCCAAGGCGCATCAGATTGATAGAAAGTGTTTTTTCATACAAAATCTCTCCAATATATGTTAGTTCACATACAAGAAATTCCTTTATTAGTCCACACAATGGGGACATTCACGTGTATTACACGTGAAGGTAAGTGTCACTTACCTTCACTTTTCTTCAAACCTAACCAGAGAACATGTGAGTGATAAACCACATCCTGCTGATCATCATCAATTTCTTCAAGACATGTTATAAACTGACCATGGTGAAGACCTCTCACTCTTAAGAAGTTAACACATGTTACTACTATATAGTTAAGCTGCAATACAGACTTAAATCGCATGACCCTATGGATTGTCCAGTGTAAAAAAAACAAAAAAAAAAACATTTTGCTTTGGATTCTCCTCCTACACCCTGTACTGGGTGTTCTTTTCAATAGCCCAACATTTTTTGCAGTCAGGCCCATCTGCGGGGTCGCTAGCAAGTTTACTGCAAGGTTATTTGAGCCTCTCAATGACTCCCAACACTTTGCCAATTAAGTC
Organism: Fundulus heteroclitus; assembly: GCF_011125445.2. NCBI lineage: Eukaryota > Metazoa > Chordata > Actinopteri > Cyprinodontiformes > Fundulidae > Fundulus > Fundulus heteroclitus. The sequence continues at coordinate 4,845,318 of NC_046374.1, read as the reverse complement.
ATCTCCCCTTGTTTTGCCCTTTAAGGATTCCGTGGCCAAAAACGCCTGTTTTCAAAATGAACACAGGAGTTCAAAATGAAAATTAAAAGCTCAGGGGTGTTCTTTGTTGATACTTTGGTAAAGTGCCAATGAATATAATATAAATGAGTACAAAGTCTTTATACATGGCAAGTCACTGTCATGCATGATAAGCAAATGTTTTCAAATTTGGGACAAAAGATATCTCCCGTCTCAGTCAGGCACTCGCTCAGTAACTCCCCTTCAGAGAAAGACTTGCTGATCTTTGCTAATTTAAATGCCAGCAAATAATTTGCCATAGGGCTTGGCTCTGGGATGGTAGCTTGTGGGAGAAAAGTGTTTAACTGAGCCTGTAAATAACCTGTCAACTTCCCAGCAGTAGTTGTTTGTTCTGCGGTTGACCTGTTGCAAGGATAATTGCCATGCTTGATAAAAATAAAAAAAAGTGACAATGTTGCATTTTTTGAAAACAGCAATGGTTTCTTGGCAAACAAGACAAGCAGGCTTTGATGAGATGCTGGTGAAAACATTGGGTTGTCCATTCCTTGTTCAACTCTTTTTTCTGGTACACTCATCGTTGCAATTTGGATGGCTGACTAGTAGCATTATTCATCCACTCCTCTGGCTTCCACTCGGTGATGAAAGTATGGCTGCCTTTCTGCACCTGTAGTCCCTTCAGACCACACAGTCACAATTCCTACATGGGCAAGTTGGCTTAAGTGTCTTGCCCAGGGATACAAAGACATTATGTGCTCAGGCAGGGATTAAATACAGCAACTCTCCGGTTACAGGGTGAACTTTTACCAATCATTATAATTTCTATGATAATGCAGCATATATAATGGCGTATTTAAACCCGCACACAAGTATTACTGCATGCTCAGATTGGTGGCACAAATATAATGGACACCTGTGCCCAATGTATGTGTATGGCAACTCATGTAGGACAAAAATGAATGTTATCATTCTCCTCGCAACCAATGTAAAGCTTCACTCCATACATGTACCAACCATATAAGGGTAGTGTGTGTAATTTAGCAGTATAAGTGGAACAAAATAGAGGCAAACAACATTAAACAGAAGTAACAGGTAACAAAAGCTTTTATAGAAATGTATGGGAGTAAAAACTATGATTCTACTGTTAAAATGTAGTGGAGTGAAAGTAATATTTAAAAAAAAATGCTGCTCAAGTACAAATTATCAAAAACTGTACTTAAAGTACTCAAGTAAATGGTCTTCATTACTGCCCACCTCTGTTCGTAGGCTGTGGTCTGTCCATGCCTGGAGGGTTGCTTCCCTTCACTGTCTGCTACCAACAGCATCCATCTAGCAAACTCTCTGTGAGACTATTAAAGAATGTTACCTGGGAGCACAAATGTACAACAAAGTTAGAGGAGTAAATGAAACTGATTTTTATGAGGTCATACAATCAGAAATCTATAATGAACATGATGTGTGCCTGGGCCCCTCATGGCCAACCTAGTTTCAACAGTTTGTACATGCTTGCCTCTTCAGAATTTATTTAAAAAATACAATTTTAGCTTTTAGTGGTGGAGAAATAAATATTGAAACTGATTCTTTTTTTCTGTCTTTGTCATTAAAGCACTGTCATTGGCTGAAGAAACAAATAAATCCAAACCAGCTGCTTCTATGAGTTCAGCAAAGGCATTTGGCGCTACCACCTATCCTACAACAATCCACCTGAAGCCCACGACTAAATCCACGACTCCTAAACCTACAACTCCTAAACCCACGACTCCTAAACCCACAACTCCTAAACCCACAACTCCTAAACACACAACTCCTAAACCCACTACTCCTAAACACACAACTCCTAAACACACAACTCCTAAACCCACAACTCCTAAACACACAACTCCTAAACACACAACTCCTAAACCCACAACTCCTAAACACACAACTCCTAAACACACAACTCCTAAACACACAACTAATTCCACGACACATACACCCACGACTCCTAAAACTACAACAGCAGCACCTAAGCCTACTCCAGCTACCAATGTGACTGTGGGAAACTACACTCTGAAGACAGGAAAAGGAGAGACTTGTCTAATGGCTCAGATGGCGCTACAGATCAGACTGACAACACCCAAGGTATGTTCCATCAGCCACTACAAAAGCAAAAATGTCTGAAAGGTCTTGTTTCAGTCTTCAAATCCAGGTAAGGATTTCATATATTTAACTTTTTTCTTTTTCAGGCTAATGGGCGCTTCATTGTCCAACCACAGAAAACTAAGACAAGTGGTACATGCCTGGAAAACAAAGTCAATCTGAACATTTCCTTTGAAGAAGGCTTTATTACCTTCTCCTTCAACAAGGTACTTTGCTTTGCAGCTTACAGTCGTCACATTCTGTCCTGGTCCATTAGACTCTGTTAAAATCTTTCAACTATGATCATATGAGGACAGTTAGGGTAGAATGGGAAAATTTGGGAATGTTAGAGAAACCTAGATATATAAACTAGAATTTAAAGTAGCATTAAGTAATACAGTACTTCTGAGGAAGTCAGTGGGACCAGTTAATGTTGTTGAGAGAGTCAACCTTCACCCTACAGGCACATATTGTTGCTGGACTACCACAATTAGTTAATTTAAACTTTTGACGATGACAAACCAGCTGCTTAACAGGTGCTTTCATACAAACTAAAATTAGAGAAAATGCTTCAAAAAAGGGAAGTACCCTTGGCAAATTGCTTCTAAAAGTATGTGCCATCGAAGCTACACCAAGCCGCTTCACCCAAACTGAGCTCTGGGTTTAATTCAGTGGATTACAGGATCTAGCCCAAATAAAAGTTGACCCGTCCTTGTTCATGTATCATTCAGAGATTAACTACATTACTAATAAGGTTACACATATCATTTCATTACATTACAGTAACAAACATTCAATTATTCAGCCTTTGCTAACATTCCCTGACAGAGGATTTATTCTATATCCTAACTATAGTCAGGTGGGTTTTCCCCTTCCTGAACCCAACCAATAAACTTAGTACATTTCCAAACAGATAAGAAACAACATGAGTATTATACTTGGTGAAGCCATTGTGTTTGATGCTAAGAACAAAAAGAGAAGAAAAACAAGGTTTAAGATTTTGTTTCAGTCCTGGTGTGGTTAAGATAAACTGAGAAAGAAAGATGAGCCACATTGTCCTGATCCTGAAGCCTAAACTCCAGCCATCTACATATATAATAATAATGCTTTCACGTACCATGGAACCATAACTTCAGTGAAAACTTCATGTTCCAAAAGAATAGAACTGAATCAAGCTGTTGAAATCACAAACTCATGAGGGAAATCTTTCCTGCAGTAACAGGCCAGCAATGATGAGGAAGTAAACTTGACTTCTCTCAACACATGAACTATTTCCTTTTGCCAGCTGATCTTATCATGAACTTAAATTATTGAAGGTTTCACCAGTGCATTGAATTTAGCTGAGTTGCTTTTGTTTGGAAAGATTTTGTGAAGCATATTGGAACCACTGAGAACTATTGTTTGATTAAAAACATGCCCCTCACCTATTAAACTAAAGATTATCTGTTAAGCAAGATACATGCAACATCACCTTTATGAGTCTGGTTTTGCAACAACACCCAGCGATGAGGGTAAATTAAACAAGTCCAGACATCTTCAATCATCCTTAACCCAACCTAGTAATGCATCAAATAACGCAACACAGATAAGCGGGATTTTATTTCCCCAAAATCCAGACACTGAACCGCTTTGATTGCATGACAGCAACAATTTAGGATTTATTTATTTCTTTTTAAGAAAACAGAGAACTGCTTTAAGGTGACACCCGGAGAAAGGACTGTAGAATACCAGAATCTAAGTACTCTTAGTGAAAATTTTGTTTTAAAGATACAATTTAACTTGCGTATCATCACTTGACAATGGACTGTTTCTGCTTTCAAGAAACCTTCCTACCTTTTAAAAATGTTACCCACAAGACTGGCTAACAGATATTATCCAAGAGCCATCAACACACTAAATTCCTCAGGAACACTTTGATATTTGTACAATAACATAACAAGAACATGTGCAATAACATGCCACTGTGAACATATTAATGACTTAAGATTGCGCAGAACAGAAATGCTTTGCATAACCTTTTTCCCCTTGTTGTGTATTAATGCGCGTTGTGTGAGCATATTACAGTTTTTATTGCTTTGACCTGTTTGAAGAAACTGGCAACCTCTCAGTCTTCCTCATCACCATCTCAGCAGAGCAAAAGACACCTCGTGCAAATGAGTTAACCCATTCTCATTGGTTTGACACATTTTCCCCACCCTTTTGCAAAACAGTTAACGCAGATGTCATTCAAGCAGTCCAAACTCCATTGCTTTAGCTGTGGTAGACAAACATAAACCATTCGTTCCCAGCTCTTAGAAACTTCTTGATCGGTATGAAATCACTGAAGCGCCTGTTTGACACTTCTTCCACACAAGGGAAAATATTGATTATTCATTATTTTTTTCAGATTGTAGCTACAAATGAAATATTCCAACAGAAGATACTAGAGCTGTCTGTCTCTTCTAGTCTCTTCTCTCTTGACGAATAGGCCACATGGCCTCATCTATGTCACACTCAATATTTTCACTTGCGAAGCACATAGGGAAAAATCTTCTTGCATGCCTGATCCATCTTTGACATGCCTCTGCATCTATATCTTGGGCAGCAGCAGTCATTGCATTGAGCAAGGGCATCTGCTCATAGGGGCAGTGATCATATACTTTCCATCTCCATGCACTGAAGAATTCCTCTATAGGAATAGATACTGATATATCTGAATATACTGTATAGCAGCAATACCTGCTGTCCCGTCGAAAAACTCTTACAATGGATGCAACCGTGTTTCTATTGAGAAAAGTTTGGACTCTTTGTCCAGCCCCTCTAAGAGAAAGGCCGTGATTTACCACATGATCAGTCATAGTTGCCTGAATTTCATCTGTAACTTGAGCCCTTCCAGCTACACCTCCACCTCACACACTGATTCCTCTTCCTCGGACTCCTCCACTGAGCAATATACCTCTTACTCTGACTCTCATCTGCCTTAGACCATCCATGCTTGTAAAGAACAACACACAGCATGGCACCTTTTAAGGCCTGCAGACTGATTGCAAATTTAAAAGTTGTGGTAAGAAGTGTCAAACAGGTGCTTCAGTGATTTTATATCAGTTTCTTGTGAAGAACTGGGAACGAATGGTCTCTGTTTGGCTACCACAGCTAAAGCAATGGAGTTTGGACCGCTTGAAAGACATCTGTGTTAACTGTTTTGCAAAAGGGTGGGGAAAATGTGTCAAACCAATGAGAATGGGTTAACTCATTTGCAAGAAGTGTCTTTTGCTCTGCTGAGATGGTGATGCTGAAAACTGAGAGGTTGCAAGTTTCTTCAAACAGGTCAAAGCAATCAATAAAAACTGTAATCTAATTGACACATCCACAGTTTTGCAATTGTTGATAGATATTAAATAGCAAAGACCATGTTTAAATCCAACAAACCCAGAAATAGAAAAAAAGCCTCCATTTTCTGATGCAAACTTTACTGACAAACTCCTCAGGTTTTTCTGCAGGAGGGGAGTGCTGTGACTCTGACTAATATAAATGCTACATAAACCATGATGTACATGGCTATCATTCATATTGATAATGTCCCTTAGTATTCTAACTAAATTTTAGTGAGGTCTGTTAAAGTGAATAACAAGTTGTCATATTCTCTTTTGTTTCCCCAGAGTGTTGAAAACAACACAGTCTATGTTAATGCTGTATCTTTCCAACTGTACTACCCATTAACTCAGACAGGTGAGTTTAAGTCCTGCCCTCAAGCTACTTAGACTTTGGACTCTTCGTATTTGGTCACTGCAAATGTAACAGGATAAAAAAATCTTTTTGCTTTTCTTCCTTGTTTGTGTTGGCCTCTCAAGTTAAATTTAGGCACACCCTGTTACGTATCTTGCAAGCATGCAATGTCTGTAATCATCAATGCTTTTCTGTCCATATAGTCCAACAAGTTAGCAATGAAATGTGATCTCATCTCATCACGACTTTCCTTTCTGAGCAATGATGTTATCTCTGAGCAGCACCTGAGCTTCCCCTTGTCACACTGTTACAGGATCTCAAATGTACAAGGTCACCAACGGGTCGGTGCATCTGTTTGCTGCAAAGATTGGACACTCCTACTCCTGCAGGAACGAATCTGTCAACATGGGACAGGGACTGTTCTTAGATATCAGTAAGGACAGAATGCAAGCCTTCAATATCACCAAGGATACCTTTGGATATTGTAAGTATTCCTGACAGAAAGTAATAGAAAATACACTTTCCTCCAAACCCAAGCAATGCGATTTATGGGAGACACTTCTCTCCATTTGAATACATATTAGCAATGTTGAACAATAATTTACTGCTGATTTCTGAAAACAGAACCATGTTGAACCATGTTGAATATGGCACCAATATCTGAAAGTATATAAAAGTGAAGCCTCCAAAAATTGAAGTACAAATTGAAGTTACTAATCAGTGTTCACCAAGTACACGCATGCCATGAATATTATTATTAAATAATCTGCATTAAATTGTCCATACATTTGCATAATTAACTGATCAGAGGTAAGTAAGACAGACTGCTTTGTTTCTTGCAATGCTTTAAGGAGGCATTGCTTGCTCTGAGGGTATGCTTGTACGGAGGTCCTTGTGAACTGCAATGCTGCAGCTCAAGAAAATCAGGCTCAACAGGAAGCTAAATGCACCAGGAATGAAGAATGGCTGCTGTGTTTAAGGCTTGTACTTTTTGTTTATCCATAACAACATGTGTTCAACTTCAGCTTAGATGTGCACACATGGAGGTAAAGAGTACTTTTTTTAAAGGATAGTTTTGTTAGTTTTTCTGAAAAATATCAGCAGTCTTTATTTTATCTGCAGAAAGTAATTTTAGGAAGATCTCCCCTGACCCTGTGATGATGGGTCAAAACCAAAACCAACCTTCAAATGCCACAGCACTTCATGTGTACGTTACGTGGTGATGTGGGCTACACTCTACTGATTTCTACTGTTCTCCAGTTTTGCATTGCATTACATTGAAATGACTGTTGTCATTTCAGCTTTTAACTTTTTGTTCTCAGTCTTTTTTTTCTTCATAGTAGGTACACCTGGTCTGGCGTTCTGTTAGCTGTGACATCATCCAGAGAAGACAGATCACCCGCAATTACCATCTAATGTAGAACAGATTACTGGATCAATGTGTGGTTCTGTGCTTTTTGTCTCTCTTGTTGTGTCTCTGTTCTGTCTTCTGTAACCCCAGTCGGTCGAGGCAGATGACCGTTCATACTGAGCCCGGTTCTGCTGGAGGTTTTTCCTTCCTGTTAATAGGGAGTTTTTCTTTCTACTGTCGCTTCATGCTTGCTCAGTATGAGGGATTGCTGCAAAGCCATGGACAATGCAGACGACTCTCCCTGTAGCTCTACGCTTCTTCAGGAGTGAATGCTGCTTGTCGGGACTTTGATGCAATCAACTGGGTTCCCTTATATAGGACATTTTTGACCAATCTGTATAATCTGATTGAATTTGACTTTGTAAAGTGCCTTGAGATGACATATTTCATGAATTGACACTATATTAATAAAATTGAAAAATTGAATAGAGTGGCTCAGGTTACCCTGAGCTATCTCTGTAGTTATGCTGCTATAGGCTTAGGCTGCTGGAGGACAGTCTATTTTTCGCACTCTGCTGAGTTCTCCTACTGTTCTCCAATGTGCATTGTTTGTTGTTTTTTCAACATTTAACTTTATGTTCTCCATCCTTTTTTTCTTTATAGTAGGTGCACCTGTTCTGGCATTCAGTTAGCTGTGATATCATCCAGGGGAAACAGATCATCATTACCATATAGCATAGAAAGAATTCCTGGATCAATGTGTTTCTGTGCTTTTGTGTCTCTGCTCTGTCTTCTGTAACCCCAGTCGGTCAAGGCAGATGACCGTTCACACTGAGCCTGGTTCTGCTGGAGGTTTTCTCCCTGTTAAAAGGGAGTTTTCCTCTCCACTGTCACTTCATGCATGCTCAGTATGAGGGATTGCTGCAAAGCCATCGACAATGCAGACGACTGTCCACTGTAGCTCTACTCCCTTTCATGAGAAGTGAATGCTGCTTGTCAAGATTTATACTAGGTTTCCTTAGATAGGAAACTTTTTGACCAATCTGTATGATTTGATTTAATTTGACTTTGTAAAGCGCGTTTAGGTGACATGTGTTATGAATTGGCGCTTTATAAATAAAATTTAATGTAATTGAATTTAATGTTATCAGCTGGATTTTTCTCTCCATGGCTTTTCATTTCACATTTCCTCTGGCCTGTTATGCCTAAAACATTCAGTATTCTTTACAGGTCATTGTTGTCCCTAACCAATATCCCCAGAACCTTTATGTCAGTAACCAACCAATGCAACTGTGACAGCAGTAGCAAATATGATTTGAATGAAATGACAATATTTTTTAGTTTATAGTTATGTTAACAAACTTTAGCCTTGGCCCCAGGTAGGAAAGCTGGTTACATTTTGCTGAAACTCTTGAAGTGATGACAAATGCAGGTGGGCTAGTGATTGTTCATCCCCTCTCCAGAGAACTTGTCTTATTTGAATACTGGGGTGCCAAAGATCTTCTGGCTTCATGCTAAAAGGTCATTTTTTTTAACTTTGCATATTACATAAAATCCCCCAACGGATTACGGGAGGATAAATTTATCCCTTAAATGGGACAATCAATTAGATTTTAAGTAGACTTTTTATGGTAACTCCTGAAGTAAATTGCTGTGTTAAAGCATTTAATGGCAATCACTGAGTTTTTGTGCCTTGTGTGTGTCATCCAGCTGACCCCTGTCCAGCAGACCAGCCTGATTACCGTGTCGCCATTGCAGTGGGAGTGACTCTGCTGGTACTCATTGTCATTGTTGTGATTGTGTACCTGCTGAGCCGGAGAAAAAGGACAGCTGGCTACCAGTCACTCTGAGGCGGGATCGTCCATGGTTCTAAAAGGAGTGACCCTCTGTACCCGGGTGCCTGTGATCTTGAGTAAAAACGCACTTCCCCTGAGGCACCTGCTGCCACCTTTTACTCACCCTATTTGTTGCATGCATTGCTATTAATAATTGTTTGAGTCAGGCGCCTATATTACAACTTTAAACATAGTTAAAAAAATTTACTCACAAGTTTGACCCCAAACTTCATCAAAATGATACAATAAACACCAATTTCTGGAACACTAAATTCTCTTTAAACTGACACTTTCACAAATCAGCTGACTAAGATGTCCTAATGAAAATCTCTCATCATCGTTGCACGCTTATGTTAAGAAAAAGACATCATAATTAGTTCACTAGCACATTTCTCTCCGCGTCCCTAGCATTATACTGCCACGGTTTAGTGAGAAAATTACAGTTAAGATTTTAACTGTTATTCTTTGAAATTTACAAACCGACTTGATCAAAATTATTGATAGATTTAACTGTCTCCTAAATTCCTTGATTTTTTAAAAAAAGTCTTTTCCTATTTGTAATCAACTGGTATTCAGGAGATTTGTAGGGTATATATCACATGTGTGAAAAATAATTAACACAAGGGACAACTGAAAGGGATTATTTTATTATTAATTGCACTGATTGCTATTTAATTGTCTTCCTTGGACTACATGTTCTACTTTCAGTTAAAATCAGTGGCTAATCTTAGAGCATACACTGCTGGATTATCTTATATGTTTCTTTTAAAATCAAAATATATAAAAATTAAGGAATGTGTACTTCTGGGGATGTCCCGAAGTTAGTGATTGAGACCAAACTCAGATATTACATGTTGTAATATCATCATGATTCCAGGCGTTCTAACGGTTCTGATTCCAGTACTTGCTGCACAAAGATCCAACAGTTTTCAACAACTTTTATTTGAGAACACAAAAATTTATGTCCTGGAACATCCCCATGCTGAGCTTAGAAATTCTTTCTCGGTAACGTCGGCTGCTGTTACACCTGCATCAAAGCAGGTGCAAGTGTGGGACAGTTGAACAAAGCCTGAGCCAGTTTGGATCTAATCAAACACTTTAATGCAGTCAGGAATGTAACCCAGTTATACAAAACATGATTTTGTACAAAGCCAGTTTTAGATTAATCTTTTTTTTTTTTCCTTTTTTGTATTTCCTAAGTGTGGTTCACTGGTTTAACGGTGCAGTTATTAAGATTTTATAAACGCAATTTAATTAACTGGACTTAATGTGCATATATATGGCTCACATTCATTTTTATATCAAGAGCAAAAGTTTCATACATATAGGATTTTCCTTAGGTTGTGTGTTCACTCCAAAATGGAATTTAAAACTTGACTTGCTTTAGTTTTTAGATAAAGATACAGTTAAGTTGTGCTCTAGAGATAGATGTTTTTCCCACAGAGACACTGTGGTTTGCACTAAATTAATGATTGCAACAAGAAAGATTACACAGTAGAAAATCCATTCCTAAGGAGTGAAGTGGCATGCTATCATCATCAACTGATGTATCAGTGGGCTTTCTGCTTTTATTAGATCAAACGAAGAAAATTCTATATGCAATTACAAAAAAACAACAACAACTACCAACAGTCTAAAGGGAATGTATTGCAAGGGATGTTCAGTTGTCATTTAAAAAGGGAAAACCAAACAAACAAAAAAAAGAGAACTGAATAAGAGATATTCGAAATTGCTGGTGAAACGTTTCCTACCTTAATCCAGATGAATTAGGGTACTCTGGTGGGATACAGAACAGCATCTTCTATTGAACACAGAAATTGCTTAAGTGGATCTCCTAAAATGTCTGATGAGGCGAAACCATGCTGCATTATCAGATACACTGAGGGAATTGTAATTGTTTTAAATAGAATACAAACCTTGCAACTGTGGTGGGGAATTTTAAAGTATTATACAGTGAATATGTTCTCGTAAAATTCTTGATGTTACACTGTTCATGCCTCCAGGTCCTGAGGTTGTTGCACTGCTGTGCATTTATGTGTATGGATGCCCACCAGATTTACAGTGTGATGTAAAATATGGCAGTACACAAAAGAGGGACATATTTTTATTGATCATTTATTTGCTGCATATGAACTGTTTTGTCAGTTGCTGTCTTCCCTTGCTAATAAAAATCTATTTCCAATGGGTTTGTGTTTATTGTGGGACATTTAGATAGAAAATGCTATGTGTTGTGAATCACAAAAGCCTAAATAAATCCCTAAATATTTTTGTAATAATGTGGAAATTAGAGTTCGTTGATTACTTAATATTCATAAACAGAAGTTTTAGTATGCAAACATTTATTAATAATAGATTTTCCAAGAAATAGTCAGATCTTCAGTTGGCAAACATATCCAATCATCTTATTAAAGGGTTTTTGGTAACTTTAATGTCGACTCTTTCCCGATCTGAGAAACAGGTGTACATTTTCAGCAAAACATTGCAGACTAAGCCGTATTGTTAAAGTATGAGGTCTAATGAGAAGTCTGAAATAGGTGTACAGTGCAAGGTTAAACCAACAAAAGACCTTGTTGCCAGGGATGCATTGCATTGTGGGATGCAGTAGCAGTCACCATGATACGTGTTGTCCAAATAGTGCGGTCAGTAGGGAAAGAGGTAGGAAAAAGAGCCTGTATGCTTCCTCTCACAGCCAATTCAGCATAGGAAACTCACAATGTCCCTTACTAGTGTAGTGGATATTATTAATTATCAATTAAGGGAGAACAAAACTCGTGAAAACAAAAGATGCATCTTTGTTTGTAAGTTATTTAATTCAAAGGCATGAGTGTTTGAATGTCTCTGTCTCCCAACACAGTCAGGAAACAGAGCGAGAGGAAAAGGGCACACTAAACTTTTTTACATTCCTTTGTTAACATAGAAATAGGGGTGGGTATTGCCAAAGAAGTTATGATTCGATTCGAATCACGATTCATATGCCACGATGCGATTCAATCACAATGCATCACGATATTTTCACTCAATACTGTTAGAAAAAAATACAGCCATTACCAGTGGTTGACTGGCTGTGTATGATCTGGATAGTGTCTTCAACTGATACATAACTGAAAGAAACTGAATTCATACATGGCTGTATTTATTGAAACGACTTTTGGAGGTATTGCCATGAAAACAAATATTATTTGTTTTTATACGCAATACCAAGGCAACAAACTATTACTGGAGTGGACACTGAAAAAAAGTGCTTAGGATTTATAAAACTTAAAATAACAAAATAAGGATAATCAGTGCCGTTTACATGGCCTCAGTGGTCCTTTAAACCAATGACATGAAAACATTCAAATGTTTGCGCCTGTAGATGTTGGGGCTAGCCTGCAATCAAATGTTGTTTGTTAAATCAGTGCTTGCGGCGCTGGCGGCTCTTATTTTTCTGTAAGGCGCCTTTGCATGTGTGCCTTTAAGTTTGTTGTGTTTCCACAGTATTTCATTACGATGTAACAGTGTTTGCAAATTGCGTGCGTTATATCAATTCAATTTTGTACCTTCTTTGTTTTTAAAGCCAAAATGCGTCCAAACATCTGACTAAAATGTGATGGAGCCGGGCGAATTTTCTCAGTCTCCTCCACGTTTTGTTTACGAATGACTCGGCGCAGTATACCGCGGCCGGAAATGCTTGTGACACAAGGCAGCGGGACACAAGGCAACCATTAACACTGACCTACTGAGGGGAGGCCAGATTCTCACTGTCCATAGCATGGCTCACTTAGCTGCCCTGTGATGCACTCTCCAGCCTTACACCTCCTGCATCATGACGAGTGTGTACCTGATCCTCATGTCTGCGCACTCATGTTCAAGTGCATGTAGGCGCTTCACACGAAAGAGGAAAAGTGGAGGTAAATGACGACAGCTGTGATGTTTACCTGGCTCCAAGAGGCTCAAAGAGGACCTGAACTGCAGCAGAGTTGAATCATAAGTGAACAGTCTGTCACTATACAACAAAGGTCAGACTCAGCTGGCATTAGTAGGTTCAACAGGGAACCTCTTGTTGCACAAACGCCTCGGTCAGATCAGGGGTGGTGCTAGCCATTTGGGGGCCCTGAACACAAATGCTGTGCGGTCCTTTTTCAACTACTCAGTTACATATTTGGCTCATGGAGGGGAGACTGGAGAGATGTCAATTTTTTTTCTTGAGCAAATATTTTCATATTACTAATATATAATAACATGCTCCAAACATTTGTATTTTAAATATGTTTTTATTATAATATTACTATTATGATTATTACTACTATGTTGGAGCAAAGCCTTCAGGAGGAGATGATAATGTCAGCACCAGCAGAAGCATTAGAAGTTGCACATATCTTAATTGCATTTTCTTAATAAAAAAGCAAAAAAACAAACAAAAAAAACCTGGTGTTTCTTAAAGAATCTATTAAAAAACAAAAACTGTTGAGAAACTCTTATTTCTAAATAAAATCTCCCGTTTTGGACATCATTGTCGCATTGTTGCACAAACATATCCAAGTTCCAGAAGCACTTTAACTGTTTGTCTGTTTAAACCCATGCTATTTCACTAAAGTGACAGAAAAACATACACAGCCAGATGTTAGAGACATCAATGTGCCTGTTGTGGAAAATGTCATTGATGTAACTCTGATCATATCTAATCTGGATGTCCCTGCATAGCTTTCTCGTGTGACAGAAGCTCACATGCTTACAGATTTACTGTTGTGTTTCTTTAGCCAAGGACACAGAGAAGAGTTGAGTTAGATAGGAACTGGCTCGTACCAGTGGCTGCACTCCTCTGAAGATTACTCCCACTTTCTTTGTTAACCCAGAATGTATAAAAGTTTCTTATTATCTTCGCTCTGTTTCCTGACTGCGTTGGGGGACAGAGACATTCAAATGCTCATGCCTTTGAATTAAATAACTTACAAACAAAGGATGCATCATTTGTTTTAATGAGTTGTGTGCTCACTTAATTGATAATTATTAATATCCACTACACACCCAAACAACATAAACTTTTGAGAAATGTATTTCTAGAGCAATAATTTTCCTTTTTTGTGTCTGTCTAAAAAAATAAGGCTAAAGACTGGTTTTGTCATAACTCAAAAGAAAGAGGAAGAGGCAAAGCATGGAGCCTTGAGGCACTCTGCATGAGTGGTACTCTTTAATAAAATAAAATAAAATAAAAAAAGCAATTCTCCGTTCTTTAAAAAAGGATTTGACTTTATTTCGTGATGATTTGTACATTTGGGATCTGTTTCATTTGACCCAATCATGTGGTCTATCTAGAAACAAAACATATTTTACCAGAATAAAGCAGACAGCTGGAATGGACACAGGAAGGTGGAGTTTTTGTAGCAGCAGAGAGAATTCCCGGAGGTGAGCAACAATCAGAAGAAATTGTATTTTCGTCAGAAATCTGGAAATGATCACAGAGCCGTTTACTTGTTGAGAAGGTGTAATAATGAGCATAAATGTGAATAGAATTTAAACGGACGTGACTCTCATCATGTTAGTCTTGGTATGTTGAAACGATCACGGGAGAACAGTTGTGTTTTTTATTTTTCTGTTTTAACCCACGAACTGAACAATAACATATTGACGCTTCTTTTTCACTTTTTAACAAAAGTAAAGCATGTCTATTTCCATGTCTAGTTGTTTAAAAATGAGACGGAGTTGACTCGCTCTTCCCAGCGTCCAGTTGCCGTTCCAGGGAAACCGAGAAATCCGAATTATCAGAAAGCAGAAGTCCCCTGAATGGACTCTCTTCCTCTGTCGGGGGGCGGGGATAAAAACTGCAAGACAGCCAAGGATTGCAAAACTTTTGTCTGAAAGCTCGGCGCAAGAAAACAACATCAGCTTTTCTCACTAGGCAGGGGAGAAGACGAAGGCGCCCTGTGGTCATGGCAGGTAAGAAGGCAAATCTTCAGTCGCTTTAGTTCCAGGTTAGTGACGGGAAACAACTCGGAAGTTTCTTTCCTGTTGCCTTAGATTGGAGTAACGGAGATACTGGGGTCAGTTTCCGCTGCTGCCTGGTGTCTGGGAGCTGTTTGTGTTGTTATGAACTGTTCCCTGATTCAGATAACGGTCCATGTTGTCTGCATAATATCAGGCCTGACCGAAAATGCACTGTTTCTTAAGGGGAGGGTACACTTTTCCAAAAAGAAAAAAAAAGATATATATATTTCTTATGCCTCAGGCCTGAACAGTGGCTCTGTGACCACTCCTATCGTGCTAAGAAAAAAATAAATAATTATCTCAGTAAAATCCCGAAATCTACGGCGGAAAAAAACAATAGTAGTCAGTGTTGCCAGATTGGGCGCGCTTCTTTTGAACACATTGTGCTGGAAAAATAGCTTATGAATAATAAAACATTTGGGAAGCTCTTTACAACATATGGCGTGTTTTTAGAAAGAATTAATAACAAAATACATCATAATAATTGTCACTGTGTGGCAGAAAAGTAAAAACTTTTGCATTTTAAGAAAACGTCATCTACTTAAACTCATTAGTTAATTTATTTTTCAAATGTGTAGAATGTTTGGATGATATGATTGAATTTAACTTTGTGAAATGCTTTGAGGTGACATGTGTTGTGAATTGGGGCTATATAACTTAAATAATTCATTTGAATCGGTTCATTCTCACATTATTAATAATAGTCTCTGGTTAATCAAGTGTCACCATGAAATTGTACTGGTCAATGTAAATGCCCCAAAAGGGGGTTGAGTTCTACTGATCACTTAAAAATGTTTCATGGCTGTATGAGAAAGAGAAATGTTAGATTGCTCTATGCCATGGGTTAAAGTTCTCCGTCGCTGCGACTGATTTTCGTTATTTGGAAAATGAGAGCAAAAAATAGATCCACTTGGTTCCGTTTAGACTTTTTAGTCAAGGTTTTAAACTGAAGTTGCTCTCCACCAAATGAAACCAGGCAGAGTGGGACTTTAGCCAATCAGAACGGGTCTTTGCAAAGCAGGCATCTGCCAGTTTGAGGCTTGTCGGTGCTCCATCATTTTGACTTTTGGAAGAATATCTCAAACTGGCCACCGATGGCATGAATGAAAGTAGTGGTGGTCAAAGTTTTCTTTGGATTTATGTGACGATGTAATGATTCAAGCTGCTGTCTTTTGTAGCAGTTGCAGTTTACTCAGGGTTTCTGGGGGAAAGGGAGGGAAGGGAAGTCTAAAAAAAGTCAAGAGATGAGTGGACTGTGGACCAGCTTGGCAAAAGTATGAAGGAAAAACTTGCTTGATGCTGCAAAGATGAAAGCAAGTTATGCTCCATGAGAGAAAATAATTTTATATTAAGTTAGATTTACAACTCAACATGGGAAGCTATTGGTAAAAAAAAAAATCCAGTTGATATAACATAATTGTTAAAGTGATCTTGTGTGTACTATTTGGTTGCCTGGTAGCACATTTGAGGGGAGCCTGTATGTGCAACTTCTTTTTTTTCTTTGCTTCAGTGCAGTTTTGTGCCAATGGCATGTTCTTTATATAGTTCTACACTTTTAACATGAGAGGTTGAGATCTGGGCTGTATTCTTATTCTTATTATTATTATTATTATTTGGGTGGGTTTTACATTATGTTTGGGTTGGAAACTGTCAGTCAGATTTGGCAACACTGTTATAGTGACTCAAAAGTCAATTATATGCACTGTGATAAACATAAGCACTGATGTCAGGCTGAATACTTATTGAAGTAAACATTCATACTAGTAGAAGCAACCACAGCAGCTAGAGAGCACAAGGATCAGAAAACATAGCAGTGTTTCTCTTCTGCCTGCAAGTAACCTAAGTTTCCTCCATTTGGCTCAGTTACTGCCAGGTTCTGCTCCTTTTGCCCCCTAGCTGCCATAGCTAACTCTCCCAGCATGAATGTTTACTCCAGTGTTGACTTCAGTGCATACGTCTCAAACAGAAGTCAAAGGCACTGCTAGCTGCTCGCTCTCGTTGGCTCCGTTGTCACGTTTTGTATTTTATTGGAAAAAAGTCTTAATTTCCATGCAGCACTAGCGACTGTGACCACAGCAGTCTCTGCAGTCTACAAATCTTTGACTCAGTGACTCACCCCCCTCTAGCTGTAATAGCCTAGCATGTTGCCTTCAGGTGTTGATATAATTGGTTGAATGGGGCATTTCTCAAATTACATCACATTTACCCTGAGACCGCCCGGTTTCCCGGCTGGTCGGATAGGAAGAGTGTAAATTACAATGGCAAAAACCGCAATACTAATCATTTTGGAAGATGACCACGTCCCAGGGCCTTAATTTCAACCTGCTTCAATCGAGAAAAGCAGCTTAGAACAGCTTAAATGTTGGTTGAAATGTGGAGGGCTCAAAATGAGTGGAAAGAAAGCAGTGTTAGTAGAAAGGTCAAGTGCCTTCTCCAGATCCACAAAGCACATGTAGACTGGTTAAACTCCCATGCCCCCTCCAGGATCCTGCTGAGGTTGTAGACCTGATCCAGTGTTCCACGAACAGGACGAAAACCACACTGCTCTTCCTGAATCTGAAATTTGACTATCCGACAGACTATCCAACTATCTGCCCCCGATGTCCACGCAATGCTGCAGAGCCGCGTTAACCAACACAGCCCCACAACATCCAGAGCCGTAGGGTACTCAGGGCGAATCTCATCCACAACCGTGGCCTTGCCACCGAGGAGCTTTTTAACCACCTCGGTGATCTCAGCACCAGAGATGAGAGAACCGACCCAGAGTCCTCAGGCTCTGCTTCCTCAATGGAAGACATGTTGGTGGGATTGAGGAGGTCTTAGAAGTATTCTGCCCACCAACACACGACGTCCCGAGTCGAGGTCAGCAGCACCCCCCCCCCCCCCCACCCCTAAATACAGTGCTGGTACAGCACTGCTTCCCCCTCCTGAGACGCCGGATGGCGGACCAGAATCACCTCGAAGCGGTACAGAAGTCTTTCTCCATGGCCTCTCCAAACTCTTCCCACGCCTACGTGTTCCTAAGTGGTGTAACATAGATTAATAAAATGGAACTGAATAAGACTCATCATAATTCTACTGCATTACTCAATGACATAAGTAAAAGTACCTCATATTTGCATAAACCACTGTTTACAGATGAGGAAGTAGCTGTGGAGGAAAGCGCGAGCCCAGCTCAGAGCCCATTGGTTGCAGTCACGTTTCAGAGAAATGCCAAGAGGAAGGAGAAATATTTGGAAGCTGAGCCTAAAGCTCTCGGGGTATGCTGTGTGATGGTGTATGTATGTTTAAACCTCTGCATCCCGCTTATTTTTCAGCCCTAATCCATATGATTTTCTCTTTGTTTCATAGATAACTCAGATCTGCCTGAGTGTGTATAACATCATCGGCATCGGTGTGTTTCAGGCTAAACATCTGGGAATTTCTGAATTAAACATACCGCTGTTAATCTCCTCTCTGCTGGTAAGTGCCCAACAGAACAGTACAATGCAGTTTAATTTATATAGTGCCATTTCACAACATGTTATCTCAAGGCAGTTTACAAAGTCAAATTAAATAAAATAATCCAGACAGATTAGTCAAAAAGTTTCATATCTAAGGAAACCCAGCAGTATGCATCAGGTTTTGACAAGCAGCATTCACTTCTCATGAAAGAGCGTAGAGCCACAGTGGACAGTCGCCTGTATTGTCCATGGTTTTGCAGCAATCCCTCACACAGAGCATGCATGAAGCAACAGTGGAAAGGAAAACTCCCCTTTAACAGGGAGGAAAACCTCCAGCAGAACGAGGCTCAGTTTGAACACTGGGGGTTAGAGAAGACAGAGCAGAAACACAAAAGCACAGAAGCACACATTGATCCAGGAATCCTTTCTACATTATACGGTAATGGAAGATTATCTGCCTCCCTGGATGGTGTCACAGCTAACAAAACGCCAGACCAGATGTACCTACTATGAAGAAAAAAAATGACAAAGAGAACATAAAGTTAAAAGTTTAAAAAACAGCAAACAATGCAAAATTGGAGAACATTAGGAGACCTCAGCAGAGTGAAAGAAATAGACCCTGATGTCCTCCAGCAGCCTAAGCCTATAGCAGCATAACTATAGAGGTAGCTCAGGGTAACATGAGCCACTCTAACTATAAGGAACGTTTTAAGCCTAGTCTTAAAAGTAAACAAGGTGTCTGCCTCACAGACCAAAACTGGGAGTTGGTTCCACAGGAGAGGAGCCTGATAGCTAAAGGATCTGCCTCCCATTCTACTTTTAGAGACTCTAGGAACCACCAAATTTCTTGCCTGGAGAGTACGTAAACAACAAACTCATAGATTTATACAGAAAATTAAAAATCCAACAGATGAAAAAACATACCATTCTCTAAGAGACATTAAAAAATCTTTTGAATTATACTACTCAATTATACACAGCCTCATGCAGCTGACACGTGAAAATGACAAAGAGAACATAAAGTTAAAAGTTTAAAAAACAGCAAACAATGCAAAATTGGAGAACATTAGGAGACCACAGCAGAGTGAAAGAAATAGACCCTGATGTCCTCCAGTAGCCTAAGCCTATAGCAGCATAACTATAGAGGTAGCTCAGGGTAACCTGAGCCACTCTAACTATAAGCTTTGTCAAGAAGGAAAGTTTTAAGATTATTCTTAAAAGTAGACGGGGTGTCTGCCTCACGGACCAAAACTGGGAATTGGTTCCACAGGAGAGGAGCCTGATAGCTAAAGGATCTGCCTCCCATTCTACTTTTAGAGACTCTAGGAACCACCAGCAGACCTGCAGTCTGAGAGCGAAGTGCTCTGTTAAGAACATACGGGGTAATCAGAGCTCTGATATATGATGGAGCTTGATTATTAAGGGCTTTATATGTGAGAAAGAGAATTATAAATTCTATTCTTGACAAATACTGGAGGCTTATCCAAATCTTCTTTTTACTGATAGTTTTTTTTAAATGCATCTGGAGTTGGACATTTTAATTTGCACCACACTAGAAACCTCCCAAATAAAGGCATGATAGCTGCATAAAAAACATTTGTTACACGGATGTATGTTTATGAGTGTTATTAAAGCAGCTGCACAAATAGTGTTTTCAGTCCAAAGGTATTAAATGCTAAAGTACAGCATAACATTTTGTTAGCACGTTGTCTGTCTACTGATAGATATGCTAATTAAAAAATATACCGTTTTCAGCCGTTTAGATTGAAAACAGTGATCTTGGGTTTGATATCATTCAGATAATAACACAAGATTTTAAATGACGATGAACAATAATTACAATGCCAAACAAACGTAATCATGCCCCCTAAACCTTTAACATTTTAACATATTACAACCAAAAACTTCTTCTTTGTTTTTGTTTTTTAAAAAGTGTGCTGTACATTTAAATTCAACTACCTTTACTCTAATACCCCTAAATAAAATATTGTCAGACTAGTTACCTACCCAGTTCATATAGCTAGTAAATGGAGTTCTTTGTGTAATTAAATTTTGGTAAACTCCCTCTGTTCCATAAAGGCCTGAGAGGTTTGTTAGAGAACATTAGTGTATAACCGGCATCTTGACAACAGAGGAACCTTGCAGAAAGGTCAGGAAGAAAGTTCTGGTTTAGTTTACAGTATGGTTGAGTATTAAGACCATCTTCCAGCCTTGAACATCTCCCAAAATTCTGTTCAATTCATAATCTCAACACGACGAGAGGATGGACCTACCAAGAGATGGACATTCAATTTAGTTAAATTAAATTTTATTTATATAGCGCCAATTCATGAAACATGCCATCTCAAGGCACTTTCCAAAGTCAAATTTCAATCAGATTATACAGATTGGATCAGATTATACAGATGGATAAAAAAAATCCTATCTAAGGAAACCCAGTAGATTGCATCAAGTCTTGACAAGCAGCATTCACTCCTCCTGAAGAAGCATAGAGCCACAGGGAGAGTCGTCTGCATTGTCCATGGCTTTGCTGCAATCCCTCATACTGAGCAAGCATGAATCAACAGTGTAAAGAAAAACTCCCCATTAACGGGAAGGAAAACCTCCAGCAGAACCAGGCTCAGTATGAACGGTCATCTGCCTCGACCGACTGGGGTTACAGAAGACAGAGGAGAGACACAACAAGAGAGACAAAAAAGCACAGAACCACACATTGATCCAGTAATCTGTTCTACATTAGATGGTAATTGCGGGTGATCTGTCTTCCCTGGATGATGTCACAGCTAACAGAACACCAGACCAGGTGTACCTACTATGAAGAAAAAAACATGACTGAAAACAAAAAGTTAAAAGCTGAAAGAAATAGGCCCTGGTGTCCTACAGCAGCCTAAGTCTATAGCAGCATAACTACACAGGTAGCTCAGGGTAACATGAGCCACTCTAAGCTTTGTCAAAAGGGAAGGTTTTAAAACTAGTCTTAAAAGTAGACAGGGTGTCTGCCTCACGGACCAAATCTGGGAGTTGGTTCCACAGGAGAGGAGCCTGATAACTAAAGGATTTGCCTCCCATTCTACTTTTAGAGACTCTAGGAACCACCAGCAGACCTGCTCACAGAAAGGTAGGAGAGGCTGTCCTCTCCTCTCTCACAACGGATCAAACCCGAGGAAGAAACTCGCTGAATCCACGTAGAATTACAGATAATGCTAAGAAAAAATATATATATATTATTACAGGCCTATGTTTTAAATTATTATAGAGCTCGCATCTGATAACATTTTCACAACAATTTATAACATATGTTATGCACAAATGCAATTTGGCCTGAACCATTCATACAAACAGCATAAGGACTTCATCTTGTCTTTATGGCATCATTTCTTTTAAACAGTTAAAGAGGATGAGTGGTTTAATTATTTCTTGGTTTAAATAGAGTGTCACGGTTTTAAGGTGTTTGGTCCACATGCAGAACACAGTCAGGAGGCAGAAAGCAGTTTAAGATGTTTATTATGGAACAGAGGAACAGAGACGAAAGTATGCTCGCTAAGCGAGCATCTGACAGCGACGAGAAACCAGGACCAATAACTCTGTGGATAAAGGACAGCAGGTTAGATCGAATCTGCAAGTATTCAGAGGTGTGCCTACCGCTGGGTTTGGGTAACCTAGCCGGGGGGAGTGGAGCAGTAAGACGGATTCAGCTGAACTCTCCCCTACGATGGAATCAGATGACTGAGTGACAGGTGAGCAGGCAGATGGAGCTAAGGCAGGGTGCGAGCAGCGCCGAAGCAGGAAGCAGTGTTCATTGAGCAGCTGGAGGAACCAGGGGAATGTGGTGGAGTTCTCAGCCCGGCTTGGTAACACTAAGGAAGCATGAGGAAGGTTCCGGAACTGAATCCAGAACAGTGTGAGCACAGAAGCTTGACTTGAGATGATCCAGAGCGTAAGGCAACCTGAGAGAGACAGGAAACAGGAATTAGTGCTAGGAAAAAGGTACGCTGTCACGAGACGGTGGCCACTGAGGTGTACCACACAAGGTAAACACTCCGGCATCCTCCAGCTGTCTGAGCACTGCTTTTATGCTCCAGCACGGAGCCGCTGAAGGAGCAGCAGGTGTGCGCTCCGCCCACCTGTCAAATATGATAACCTGTGGAGAGAGGGAGAGAAAGAGAGCAGGCAGCGCTGGCAGAAATCTGCACAGCACTGCCTGCATAATCCTGACATAGAGTTTTTAAGCAATTAGCTTAGCCCCTGAGTAACTCATATTTACAGTAGATCTGTGAATAAACATTTCTCAAAACAGCTACTTGACTCTATCCTCAACACACTACAACACCCATGTTCAGTGTTTTTTGCCCTTTATGTAAGTGTTGCACATTAACTGCTGCCTGTTTTTGCACATAAAATACAAACCATTGCTGAGTCTATGTTTTTACCCTCCCCAAACAAAGTTGAAAATGGTTTTCATGATGTGGCAGAACCTCTGGATTAATGTTCTTTGGAAAGAGTGTAAAATTGTATTGTTTAGACATAAACAATATGTTTGGCAGACTAAACTAAATACAGCTTTCTGGGAAACTAACATCATACCAACTGTAACATTATATTAAACAAAAATATATTCAAAAGAGAATGTCCTGAATTCCATCTCAACTAGAAAATTGTAGTATGCTCAAAATAATGTACACTGTTTCCAACAATAAGACTGCTGTAACCAAAGAATGTGATAGTTCCCTGAATGTCCTGTGCTGACTGATCTGTTGATGGTTATGGTGGTAAACTTCCAAATGTGGTCCAGATCATGATGGTTTGTCATTTCAGATACTAATAGCTGGAAATGTGGCAGTCGCAGCAAAGAACCTCCATCTTCCAAAAGTAAGTCACCCACTGCAAAGAAGAGAGACAGCATGGTTAAACATAATTACTGTAGGGAATTATCAGCCTGTTCTTATTACCATTAATGTCAACAACTTCAATCACACTTCTTATCTCCTCTTTAAAATTCCTTTCATATGAATCACATTTTTCATTACGTTTTTAACAATTTCCCTCCTAAAAGCAAAGCCAAGTGTTTATTAGAAAAATAAGCATACAACCTCTTATAGTTTACTAAAGATTATCCCTCAGCTATAGATCCATCCATCCATACCAAAATTTCACACAGGGGACAATTTTATGTCAGGTTTGGTGAGTTATTGAATATTTTAAGGCCCCCAAACTGGCACCTCTTGTCGCGGTAGAAAAATAATAGTAAACATTCAAATTACAATAGTATAGCAATGCTATATTGTAATTAAAGTAATACTATTGTAATGGTAATAATAATTAAAGCTGCAAGCAGCATTGAGGAGCAAAGTGCTGCTAGGCCTGTGTCCTGACCATGGGAGCAAAGCATCGCTGACGAATCAGACCATGCGTGTCATTGAGCAAACAGCGAGCTATGGAACTTTGCTGCTCCGCAGTAGCCATACTATCCAACCAAGAATAAATGTTCAGACCAGGATTCAGCGCTAACTTGTTCTGCAGGAATAACACTGCTTGAAACTTGTGAGTGTAATGAGGACATCTACGAGTGAAACTGATAACTGCCTTTTCAAAGTGGGCAGGGCTAAAGTGATGTCATCAAATAAACGTATGAGGGTTGATGTGAGATTACACACAGAAATTTACTGAATTTAATGATGTTCATGTATATTTGCGTTTATGTGTTGTACAGCACTTTGATATCTGTGTGTTTAAAGTGCATTATAAATAAAGTTGGACTGAATTGGACAGAAAGTTTGATGCTGCTGTAAGTTTGTGTTTTGAAGTTATTACAGTCTTTTATAGCGAGAAGTCAGATTTTGATGCTAGGCCCCGCGCACATGCTTTTATGCAGCAAAAAGCTTTAATAACTTTTGATCTTCAATGCTTTGAGAGTATACTAAGTCATTTTCAAGTCTGTAAATCAAAAGCTCTAGGAGCTGTTTGCTCAGATATGTCATGAGACAAAGAGACAAAATAGCGGATTTGATCCAAAATAGTCAACTTCCTGTGGAGTTTGGACCATCGTTCCAAAATTATTTTTTGTAGGTTCTGAGAAGCTACATGGGTGTACCAAATTTCATATTCTTCAGACAAAACTTGGCTTGGGGACGGGTTCTTTTAGTGCTACTAGGTTGCACTGTGTAGAAACTAGGCCATGCTCAACAAATATTTAGATACATATCTTTCAGGGATTGAATTTGGTGCTGCTCAGATGAAAACTGGAAATTAGAGCCAAACATATAGTCCCAGCGTGACATTACACTTTGCCGTGGCACCACAACCATATGAAAACTGCCTGTGACTATGTCAAGTTGTTAAGTGTCCTCATACACGGTTTCATCTTGATTATGTCAAGAAGGTCAGAGGAGAAAATTTCCAAGCAAAACAAACATAAAAGCAAAAACAAAGATTTCCTGTTCTCAGTGGGCATAGCTTTGATGATTTCAGCATGTGACCACAGTATCGTTTGCCACCTGAGAGAGATCAATCATTCTAAGTTTAGTTGAAATCAGCCTTTCTATGTGAAAGTTACAATGTTATTTTTCTTCTTTTTGGAAAGTAGGTAAAGCTCATGGGTTGGCCACGCCCCCTGAACTTTTTCAAAACCTCAAGATGTTAATAACTTTTAATCTCCTAAGCTTTAACTGTATACTGAGCAAGTTTGTCAGTAGCTCAAAACATGTAATGTCTAAAAAGACTAACGACCAAAAATCACCCTTTGATCCAAAGTGGAAAACTTTATGGCCTCGCCCATTTTTAATTACACTAAAGTCCTGCTATGTCCCGCAGGGGACAATTTGGGGTAAAGTTTTATAATAATAATAGTAGGGACAAATTCCTTCAGATACAATTGGGCTACGCAATGCTTTGCTGCTTGGGCCTAATTATCTGTAGATCCAAGATGCTGCCTTGCATTGAACTCAGAAAATATGTTTCTTGTCACAAATGCAAAAGTTGATAAACCGATTTCTTAAACTGGCAGGACTGGTAGTAAACAGGATTACAAATGTACAGCAGTTAAGTCTTGTGCAACTTGAGATCATGGGAACAGGATGCAAAACTGTTCAGATTGCTTTTAACAAAAAAACTAGCTGACATGGCTTCCAGCAACCAGCTGTCAAGGAAAAAGAGAAGTGAAACTTACTCTTAGCAATCTTTAGTTTTAACATTGGGGGTCCTTCTCTTTGGTATTTAATATGTTCATATGTTCAAAGTGATTGTATTTTTTCATTGTAAAGGGATACTTTTCTTTGTGACAGCTCAGAGCCTGTTTGGGAATGCAGATCGTTTCATGTGCCGCATCAGTACTAAACGTAATCCTCATCTTCGTACAAATGGGAGCACTGTCCTACAGATGCTGGTATTCCTCTTATGACCACAACAGTACATTAACTCATGAGGAAATCTGTCGTCAGATTGAGGTAAAGACTGAACCCTTTTTATAAGAACTGCACCCTCATGTTCTAATCTAATGAGAAGTAAAGTTTATGGAACTAAAGAATACAAGTTGTAAGCTAAATAATATTGTTTATTATATAAGCATAATTGATATTTTAGCTCAATTATGCAACTCAATATTAACTATTTTATCCAACTTTCAGACCATCCAAAACCACTTTTTTGGTGGAGGAGCACTTATCCAGGCTACTCTGCTGGCCATCTCTGCCACTCTGGCTGCCTACTGCTGCAAGGTGGTCAACTGTTGTGCGCCAGCTCCCAAAATGGTGAGTTCAAAAACCAGCTGACTTGATAAGCAAAAGATGAATATTCTCCAAGGTAGAGATTCTTTATGTTTTCCATTACCACTCACATAGAAAGAAAGGCAGACAGACAGAAAAAAAAACACAACTCAAGTTGTTCTATCATGATGCAGATGGGCAGAAAAGTTGTGTAGGAGTTATCTTGAAGGAGGGGTTTTACAGGAATGTTCTGGATGTTAAATAGATAAGATATGTTTTATTGATCTCACAGTGGAGAAATTCACTTGTCACACATTGGCTCAATAATCAATAATAAAAAGAAGGTGCCAAAAGGAGGAAAAGGTGCATAAGGTTTATATAGTATGTCCACGTATATACAGTGGATCAAAGAAGACAAAAGAATAAAAATAAAAAATATGAAAAGGAAATAAAGCAGAGATTTAGGATGACTTCTGTACATGCACAGTGACTTATATACATATGTACTGACGTTGTACCTTAAAGTGGTACCAGGTAAAGAGCAACAGTGAGGTAGTGAGATAAATAACAGCAGCAGTCACTTCTTTACAGGATTATTTCACAGGTTATTGCACAGTGTATTAAACAGAATTGCACAGTAGTTATTGCACATTAGTTTTTACAGTTATAGTGCAGCATTGTATAGTCTGATAGCGGCAGGGATGAATGACCTGCGGTAGCGCTCCTTTTTACAGACAGGATGTCTAAGTCTGTCACTAAAGGAGCTGCTCAGCTCCTCTACAGTCTGGTGCAGGGGGTGGAAGGTGTTGTCCATGATGGACGTGAGCTTGGACAACACCCTCCTCTCAGCCACTTCCTCCACAGAGTCCAGAGTGCAGCCTAGGATAGAAGTGGCCTTCCTCACCAGCTTATTCAGCCTCTTTCTGTCCTAGTATGGTCATAGTATAGTATCTGCCCATAGTATTTGATAAGGTGATCAGTCTGAAGCTAGAAATTGAAGGTGTGATGTTCAATGTTGTTAGTGGTTATGCTCCATAGATGGGGTGTGTGTTAGAGGAGAAAGGAACTCAGTGACTGAGTGGTTAGTGAGTGTTACCGGACAGGACAGAATGGTGGTGTGCCGAATGACTCTGATGGTGAGGAAAATGAAGAGGACAAAGGCAGAACAGAGGACAAAGTCGTGGAAGCGGAAAACAGAAGAAAGTTGTGTGGTTTCCTGGTAGGAGGTAAGACAGGATCTGGGTGCTCCTAGATGACTGGACTACTGCAGCTAACACTATCAGGGAGATAGCTTGGAGAGTAATTGCTTCTAAAAGGAAGGTTGACAAGGAGATCTGGTGGTGGAACAAGGATGTAAAGGAGTGTGATCTTAAAAAGAGATCAGCAAAAAAAGTGGGATACTGTGAAGGCTGAAGAGAGTTGCCAGTAGTAAAGAAAGATGCAGCTCAAAGGGAAGGCAGCGGTAACTAAGCTCATATAAATATAATACAGTACATACCATGCTTGTATGACAGGTTGGACAGTAATGAGAAGGATTTATACAGATTGAATAGGTAGAGAGAGAGATGGAAAGGATGTTCAGGTTAGGACAGTTAAGAAATCAGGTGGAAATGTACTGATTGGTGCAACAATTGTGATAGGAAGATGGAGGGAGTACTTTGAAGAGTTGATGAATGAGGAAAATAAGAGAGAACAAAGAGCAGAAAAAGTAAATATTGTGGATCAGGAAGTAACAAAGATTAATATGGATGAAGTAACAGGTATTGAAAAGGATGAACAGTGGAAAGGCTGTTGGTCCTCATAATATACCTGTGGAGGTATGGAAGTGTCATGTAGACTGTTCAATGAGATCTTAGAGAGCAACAACATGCCTGAGGATAGGAGATGTGTGCTGGTACCAATTTTCAAGAACAAGGGAGATGTGTAGAATTGTAAGTAAGTAAACTTTATTTATATTGTACATTTCACGGATAAAAATTGCTTTACAGTGTGTAATATATACCAAATAGAAATAACTCAAGAATAGCTTACAAGGATAACATCAAAAATATGTACATTTAAGTAAGCGCTTGTTTAAATAAAATAATCTTCAGCTGCTTTTTAAAGAGTCGGCCACACAGAGGGGCAGGGCATTCCACAGTCTGGAGGCTACAGCTTGAAAGGACGGGTCTCCTCGAGTTTTAAACTGGGTCTTAGGGACCTTCAGAAGGTTTTGGCCTGAGGACCGGAGAGTGAGGGGTTAAAGGTCTGAGATATGTTGGGGGACCTGTCCATTAAAAGCTCTAAAAGTCAAAACCACAATTTTAAAATCAATTCTAAATTTGACAGGTAGCCAGTTTAAAGAGGATAAAACAAGTGTGATGTGAGCCTTTTGTTTATTCCTGGTAAAAGCCTTGCTGCAGCGTTCTGGACCAACTGGAAACGAGTGACTACTGATTAGTTAAAACCAATAAAAAGAGAGTTACAATAATCTAAACAAGAGAAAATAAAAGCATGAATAATCATCTCCGGGTCCAATGATTGCCCTCAATTTAGAGATATTTCTCAAGTGATAAAAGCTATTTTTAACTAAAGGTTTTGAATGGGAATCCAGGGACATCGACTGGTCAAAAGGAACACCAAGGTTTCTCAGACTGGGCTGGGGTGAGGAGCCCAGGGAACCAAGGTGTTCCCTGGATCACAGAAACTTTCTGTTCTGGGGCTATGATCAGAGTTTCAGTCTTACTAGAGTTCAGTGGAAAGAGAGTTATTTGTAAGCCAGTCCTTAATACAAGTAATACAATTTAATAGGCAATCTAACTTGTTTAACTTTAAGTCATTAAAGGAGCAGTACAATTGAATATCATCAGCATATGGTAAGACACATTTTTAAAGCAGCTAATAATCTTCTCAAGGTGGCTGATGTACAAAAGAAACAAAAGTGTGCCTTGGTTGTGGCAACTACAGAGGAATAAAGTTGATAAGTCATAAGTGGTGCAGTACAGAGTAGTTCAAGGTGGTAGTGGGACTGCAACAAGAGTCTGGTCTAAGCTCTTTCTTGTTGCTATGATGATAACAGGTTGACAGGGGAATTTAAACAGGAATCTACACGGGCTATGATGTTTGCAGATGACATTGTGATCTCCGGTGAGAACAGGAAACTGTTGGAGAGTTGGAGGTTTGCCCTGGTATGAAAGGAATGAAGATTAGCTTTAGCAAGACATGTGTGTGGGGACACAAGTGGGTAGTGGGATTAGATGGAGCAGAGATAAAGGGAAGGATTTTAAGTACTTAGGTCAATCAGTCCAAAGCAACAGGGAGTGTGAAGATGTAAAGAAATGTGTCCAAGCAGGTTGGAACAGGTGGAGAAAAGTGTCAGGTGTGTTGTGTGATAAAAGCGTTTCAGGGGGAATGAAAGAAAAACTGTTCTAGACAGTGGTAAGACCAGCCATGTTGTCTGGTTTAGAGGCCGTGGCACTGAGGAAGAGACAGGAGGCAAACAGGAGAGTAGCAAAGATGAAGATGTTGAGGTTCTCTTGGGAAGTGACAAGGATTGATAGGATTAGGAATGCATACATCACAGGGACTGCTCATGTTAGATGTTTTGGAGACAAAGCCAGAGACGCTAGACTGAGATGGTTTGAGCATGTGCAGAGGAAAGCTAGAGAATACACTGGTAGAAAGATGCTGAGGCTGGAACTGCCTCAGGATCCTAGGATCCTAAGGCAGGAGCCTAGGGGAAGCCCAAAGAGGAGATTTATGGTTGAAGTGAAAGAGGACATGAAGGTATTTGGAGTGAGAGTGGAGGTAGAACATAGGATTAAATGGAGATAGATGAGTCACTTTGGTGACCCCTGAAAGGGAAAAGCTGAGAAACGAAGAAGAAGACTCCTTTAAAACAACGCTTATACTGCAGGGTCAACATTTGCAGATATTTACACCATCCTTTCAATAGACATACCGCTTGAACTTTTTCATATCTTATGACATTGCAATAAAACAATAAAATCATACCATAAAAACAACACTGGCTAAAAAAAACTGATTTTTAAATCACTCTTAAAAACTGAGTTTTTAAAAGTGATATAATCTCAATTATATTATCATTTTAATAGTACTTACTCAATTCAGCTGAGCTGACATGTCAGGAAGAAGCAAGTTTGGGGTATCAAACAATATGCCCCCCTTTAAACATCTCACAGACGAAGAAACATTGGGGAAAATTCCATTCTCTAGATGTGAAGCTGACAGGGAGGGCCATATAAAAATGTATACCGCAGACAAAATAGTCATTGAAATGTGTGGTTTTAAAGTGACTAAATGTAAAATATTTCAATGCATATTAAAAAGTGGGTCAGAAAATGGATGGATGGATGGATGGATGGATGGATGGATGGATGGATGGATGGATGGATGGATGGATGGATGGATGGATGGATTAAAAACATTTTCAATGCATAGTATATTGGAGTTTTCTGAAATCAAAATAACATATGAGCTAACAATATTATTGTGAGACTCCATCATTCTTTTCCTTACATTATTTCTTTATTTTTGCCTTCACAGCCAGTGATTACCATCCACTCACCACCTGTCCAGCAAAGAGAAGACTGACTGGAATATGTGCAGCCCTAAACAATTACTAACAAGTTAAAGCTCAAGAAATCCACCTTTTTATACCAACAATATTTTTTAGTATTTTGTTTTATGTCAAATACATTATGTAAATGAATATATTGTTTAGTTATTCCCCACATACACCTCTCATTGCTCTCCTTAGCTGTTTTCAATGTACAATATTATAGAAAGTTTGCAGCTTCATTTTAACATCAAAGTTGTTTTAAAGTAATCAGATGGAATGCAACTAGCTCATTAGTGGTAAGATTTTTAGACTTTAGACTTACTTTATTAGGTCCTCGAAAGGGAAATTAGTTTGTAACAGGTGGTAGTAGCAACCATCACGCAAGCAAGTACACAATTGACAAGACAGGAAGGTAACAGGAAACTTAAATAAATACATTATAAGCCAACACTGAAGTTAAAATGCAGTTTGATAGCGACTTTAAGTCAGGACATTTATATCTGCAGTTTGTTTGAAAAGCCAATTCCTTTAAGGATAAAAAAGTTATTTAGGCTATTTGTTCTACACGTTGGTACGGCAGACCTCCTACCTGAAGGGAGGGGCTTAAATTCTGTGCGTAGGAGATGTTGGGGTCCTCCAAGATTTTTTGTATTTTGGTTACTAATCTGAACTTGAATTGAATCTTAATGATGTTTCCATTCTTGATAATACTTTGTAAGCGGTTATGTTTTTTTAGATTCAGCAAACCAAACCAGCAAAGATAGGATAAAGGGAGCATGGATTCAATAAAGCATCTGTAAAACATTTTCATAAAGACATAATCAAGGTTCAAGCTCTTTAATTTTTGGAAAAGGGGCCTCATTTGGTGGACTTTTCTGAAAACTGCATCAGCCTGGGACCCTAATGTCAGTTTATTGCCCATCGTTGTGCCCAGGTACTTCTTGCACTTCTTGCAGGTATTCTTGCACCCTTCCACTAGCTTTCCATCTATAACAACAGCAAGGAGAGGGGCATAAGCCTTACGAAAGTCTACGCACATTCATTTGTTTTTTTTTTACACGTTAAGGACCAAAGAATCCTGTAGGACAGGGCCGTGGCCAGTCAGGGTGTCACTGTTCAACAGGGACACGATGACACATTGTTCTTCACATATTTCTGTAAAGAACAAACAACAATGGAGATAAAATGCAACCCTGAGGGGCACCTTTAGAGAAGAGGTCTTCAACATAGGGGTTGCAACTCCGGTTGCGAGAATTATTCCCAGACCCTGCCCTGCTACTCAATCCCCAGGCTTGTAAACCCACTCTGTTCTGTGGTTATATGGAAAGTAAGATAACGGGTGGCAGAAAAAGAATAATCTATTCTTATTCACATTTTGAGTTATTTGAAGGATTAAATGTGTATTTAGTACATTTTTTATATATCATACATTGTTAGCTTTCAGTTGATTAAATGTATATAATCCACTTTTTTTACATTATACACTGTTAGCTAAAGTCGTCATTTTTACATGTCTCACTTTATCAGATGTTTTTGTATGCATTTATTAGCTGGTAAAGATGTAAACTTTAGTTGCTTACCTTAAGTCCGCATGTAAAGGATGGAGTAACATCTTCTGCAACTGGCACAAGGAATATTGTGTTCTGGTTCAAACCCTGACTGATCATGGTTGATTCTTGATGTATTCATTCTTCCTTCCTTCTTTTCATGGTAGCTGTGCCAAAATGCCAATTTTATGATCTTTCAGCAACTTTCCTGTCATGTTTGCCTTAAAACATGCCGCTCCATCATGCAGATCATCTCCAAAATTTCTCTGGATATTTTGCTCTTTTCATTCATGGCAGAATGAGTTTTCTCCGTAGTGTGTCTGGGCTCTCCCTTAGAGATAGGGTGAGGAGCTCAGTCATCCGGGGAGGACTCAGAGTAGAGCCGCTGCTCCTCCACGTCGAGAGGAGCCAGTTGAGGTGGCTCGGGCATCTGGCCAGGATGCCTCCTGGACGCCTCCCTGGAGAGGTGTTCCGGGCACGTCCCACCGGGAGGAGGCCCAGGGGAAGACCCAGGACACGCTGGAGGGACTATGTCTCCCGGCTGGCCTGGGAACGCCTTGGGATTCCTCCTGAGGAGCTGGCCCAAGTGGCCGGGGAGAGGGACGTCTGGGCCTCCCTACTGAAGCTGCTACCCCCGCGACCCGACCCCGGATAAGCGGAAGACAACGGACGGACGGACATTCATGGCAGAGCGTTCAGCAGAGAAGCATGAGAAGCTGATCCACAGTGTCAGGAGGCTTTGCCATCGGCATCACAAAGAACTCATAGTCACCTTTTCCAGAAGCTGCCAGACTCACACAGAAGCTGTCAGACTCGCACATTTTTTCAGCTCAGCCCATAAATTTCCTATGAAATTGAAATCCATGCTTGACAATAACATTTACTTTTTTGGCCCAAACCCTCTTTCTAACCTATTTGGGGGTATGTTGCTTCTGTATTCTGTTGTTTCCTCATGATGTTTTTCCTATTTCATGTGAATAAAATAACCCATTTAATCAGGACCTGGACTTTTCTTTTCTTCCACCTCTTCATGCTGTTAAGACACTGTGCCCTTATCTATATGCACATTGTTTTCAGTTAGCTCATTCAGACCCTTACAAGCATCTTTAAAATATCCAAGTGAAACACTCCTGCAGATAGTGGATTCCTCTGAGCAGACCAGGACACTGTGGAATGCAGGTTTAATGCTCTTCTGAATGGGCTGGTAATATAAACCTACTCACAGTTCCCAGTTATTCTTGAAGATTCTTTAGTCACCTAGTCTCATTTCTCATTCTGGTCTAAGGTTTGCATCCACTCATACTCAGACTAAATATCAGATCATTGATTGAACTATTTTTTTGTCGTAGTAGATTGATAATGGAACAACGCCAGTGGTTTTTAAAACCACGTACTTGTTCACAAGTTAAAATTTATGTTTATATTTATATTTATGTTCCACACGGGCTCAGAATTAGAAGTACGGGATCAAATTTTGACTTAGACTCCAACAAATACTTGGATAAATGCTTCTCAGGAATCTGAAACTCTGGCACATCTTTCTGTGCTTTGGCCTAATTCTGCCAACCCTGGAACTTGATAGACGCAGTAGAGTTTGTTAGTCTACTTGTTGGTTTCCTGGCTTTTAAGCATGGTCCAAAAATGTTCCACTTTTCGTTTTAAAAGGGTTTAGGTCTGGGCATTGGGGAGGACAGTGTGGAAGCTTTATCTGATGGCCTTCTTATGCTGCAATTTTACCAATCCAATTTGCTCACGACGCACGATAAGCAAACTTCATCAGGGTATGCCTTTCATCTACAACAGTATTTGATATAAACAAGCAAAAATCTGCTGTTTAGCCAAGTGCTCTACTCTTCAATCCCAAATCCCTCCAAAATAAAACCACATTCAAATGGATGTGGATTAATCTGTTCCATTAAAAGTAAAAAAGCTTTGGTATAGCCCACAGACCTATTTAACTTGTTTAAAAGGAAGCATAATAGGGCCCCTTTAAGGACAAATATATTTTTTAACCACATCGAACATTGTATGGAATTTCCATTACCCACTTCAGAGAAGTCATGCACCAGAAAAAAGAGCTACAGGGCATGCTGATAAAAGAAAAGACAATTCTTGAGTAAATGTAGGGAAATTGATTGGTTTGTTAAATAACAGTCCAGTTATTTGATAATCCTTGTCTGGGAAGAACCTAAATATTTAATTTATAAACAAATTCAGTCACATCGACCTAAGAAGTCTGGACTGTCAAAGTATCGCAGACCTCAATGTGTTGAGCTGTAAACGTTCTCCTCGACCCAGGATACAGGTTCTGAGCTGCATATCCATCTATTTTGAGCATAGCGTATTTGTATCAGCAGTATGAAAATCAAACTGTTCACAACAACAAACCAAATAAAATACTATAGTTTAGGGGAACTACCCCATACAAGCAGCATGTGGTACTCATCTCCCACATTAGAACTTTACCTATTCCATTACTGGTACCTATCTATCCTTACATATTGTCTGGATGTGTGAGAGGAGCCGCAGAACTGTACAACAATTACAGAACGTAGAACTGTTTCCAGTTCTGAACTCAAACCCATGTATATTTTTATATATGTAGCTTCATCAGGACCTGAGAACTCAGAAAATAACTTTCTCTCACTGTTGGTTTCATCACCTGAAAGATTTGCCCCTTACTGTAACATGCGATATGAGGACACAAAATTATTTAACATTTGAGCTAACCAAGATGAACAAAACACAAATCAAAACTCTGTAAATATTGGTCTCCAGCCTGATATTTAGATGTTGGATTATTTTTGTGAGAAGTACCTTACAGTGTCATTGCACCATACTTTTCACAGAAAACAACGCTTATAATTCCACTTTATTCACATGTAAATTAATCTATTCTACACTGTATATTGCTAAATTATCTGACTGTCTGCCTTTACACATAAATTAACTTTAATAACACCGCATTCTTAGTCTAATGGCGCTAATATGTTGATGTTGAGCGTAAAAGAGCTCCAGGATGGAAAAAGCAGCACATCCCTACTGCTTGCATCTGCCTATTTAGACAAGCAGACCTTCTTTTAGAAAGGATAGAATACTGTATATTTTCCAGCTATAAAACATGTTTCAAGTCTTGGTTAGTGGATACATTGGACAGGTGGACAAAGGGAGGTAGTCAGGTCACAACAAGGTGGCTGCATAAATGTTGACATTCTAAAATTTTCATGATAAAAGAAATTTAAAGCATTGCCATATCAGTTTACAATTATAAATAAGATCCCACAGCCTTCATGAACAAAACTCTGAAAATAAAATTTTCTACATCAGCAAGCAGGAATTTATGATCTGCAAACAAATTCATAAATATGTTTAAATATTTAATATTGTCTACGTGTTGCCAAGTTGCGAAAGGATTTAAAAATTGTGTAAATCCTTTCTCTTCAAGATTGTGTCACAATGTCATCATCTGCCTTCATAAATACATTCCCAACCTATAATCTCACAGACACCAAAAAAATTATGTTGCTTCAAACAACCCTTTAAAAAGGTCTGTATAACTATAAATGGAAGTTTCATGTTTATTTTGGAAGGATGGCATCACAAAAGGAGCTATGCCTGATTCTGCACATATTCAAACCCTGAGTGAGGAATATTTAATGATTTTTGCTATACATAGTTAAAAAGGGCAGTTCATGATGAAATACTAACATTTATGTACAGTTTTGAAATATTGCTCTGCATTGCCCAAGAGAGGCGATCACTTTGAGTGTGTATTTGTAGCCTGCTCATCTTCACATCTGCAGTTCATCTGCCCAGTGCCTCTGTAGAAGGGAGAAACACAAGATAGTGAGCAGAAGCCTTTCATTCAGCTCTAATAAAAACCGTCTTTAGGGTTTTTTCTAAAGCAACAATCTGACCTGCGATGCAGAAGGATGGATTTCCTCGAGGTCTCCAAAGCAGCCGTTTTTATGACGAACGAGGCTTCCCCATAGCACCGAGCGGTGGCAGGAAGGACAATTTCCCTCTACAGGCAGGAGGTGGGATGGCTCCGACCTCAGGAAATATCTAGCCAGGCAGATTAAATGACTGATCATCCCACATGACGGGTGGAAACAACTCAGCATCTCTGACACCTGGGGAGGAGAAGGGGCAAAAATTTACGTTTTTTTTTTTTTTTCAATCTTACAGTTTTTCTCAATTGTCGACACACATTTTCTGGTACTTGAGACAAAATGACCACAACATGTAACTCATTCACCAAACCCCTGAACCAATTCTGCTGAACTACAAGCACTATTCCTGCTTTACACTCAAATTGCAGTTCTAAAACACACTGTTTTCAAAACACTACACACAATTCTCTGCCTTTGGCACAAGTTTCATGCAGAAAATATCCTATTTCACAAGGAACACACCGCCTTTCAAATATGCACACCGACTCATCCCAGGGGCAAACACCTGTCACACAATTTTCCAATTAGAAATCAGAGCTTTAGCATAAAAGGGCAACAGGTGAGCTCTTCAATGGGGCAATGGATGCCAACATTGGAAACAGAGGCAGAGCCAGAGGAGTGAGAGTAAGAGGAGGAGGACAGGGAGGACGAGGAAGGCCAAGGACCGTAATCCCTGATGAGATGCGAGCCACTGTGGTTGATCATGTGGTCGACCATGGTCTAACAATGAGGGAGGCTGGGCAAAGAGTACAGCCAACTCTGAGCAGGTACACTGTAGCATCCATCATCCGGACCTTCCGAAATGAGAATAGGTAAGAAATCTACTTGCACTATAAAATTTCAGTACTGCATATCAATACAGTACTCAATGAGTACAATAGTACAGTATTGCCTGTGGACTTCTGTAGGACTGTAAAAATATTGTAAAGTATGTTTCAAGTATTTATGAAATGTATACCTACTTTGTATGTTACTATTTGTCTGGCAGAACTGAAAGATTACTAACGCAAGGTGGTCGGAAACGTGTTCTGTCTTCTGAACAGGAAACTGAAATCGTAAACACGGTCCTAGAAAACAACGGCATAAGACTACAGCAAATACAAAGAAAAATAACAGAAAACAATGACATATTTCAAAATATTGATAGGGTAAGCCTATCAACACTGGGCCGTGTCTTGCACAGGAATCATCTCAGGATGAAGCAGGTCTACAGGGTGCCATTTGAATGCAATTCAGAAAGAATCAAAGAATTGCGATATAACTATGAGCGAGTCCCACAACTGATACATACTCAACACTGTATACAGTAAATTATACATATTTCAATATTGTAATCACAATGATTGTGCTTCACAATAGTGACCACTCCATGTCTATTTCTGATTTTGTAATGTGTGTTTCAGAGAGTCCTTGAGCTAGAGGTGGCTGCAGTGGAGCACCAGTTCATCTTCACTGATGACGTTGGGTTCAACCTCACAAAAAGACGAGGGAGGGGAAGGAATGTCATCGGCCAGCGTGCCATTGTTGAAGTCCCTGGCCAGCGCGGAGGGAACATCACAATGTGTGCAGCGATTACCCACCACCATCCATCACCATGCTAGCTTTGGCCCCTGCAACACCGCCCACCTGATCACATTCCTGGACACCCTACACGACACACTCCTTCCACCAGATCAGGTAGACGGCCCAGAGCAGCTCAGGTACGTTGTCATTGAGGACAACGGAAGTTTCCACAGGGCTCCTCTGGTTCATAACTGCTTCACTGCCCACCCAGGCTTTTTAGTTGTTTATCTCCCTCCATATCCTCCATTCCTCAATCCTATTGAGGAATTTTTTTCTGCCTGGAGATGGAAAGTGTATGACCGAAATCCACAAATGCGTATACCACCTCTTCTCCAAGCAATGGAGGACGCATGTGGAGATATAGCAGCTGATGCTTTTCACGGCTGGAATCACCATGCTAGGCCATATTTCCCCCGCTGCTTGGTCCAGGAAAACATTGCATGTGATGTGGATGAGGTGCTGTGACCAGACCGCAACAGAACCGCAACAGAAGACACGATGCAGCATAGTAGCTTTTTTTCTGTTTTTTTCATGTTGTAGTTGAGTTTTTTTTTTTTTTTTTTTTTTTTGCTCTAACTGTGTACAGTAAATTGTTCTGCTGTTTTGTATGTGCAACTTTGTGTTGTTTGGAAATGGGATAAAACACTGTACATTGTTTTTGTTGGGACAAATAAAATATATTTGTTACTGTAATGTGTATTTGTGTGCTGGTGATGATTCTCAGTCATCCAGGTCATGGTCATTCCAAGAAAGTAAAAAACTAAACAACTGGACTTTTTTTTTTCAAAATCTGAAGACGTTTTGCTTCCTATCTGAATGTGTATTTGTGTGTTCTGAGTATAAAACCAATATAGTCAAATATTTTACAACACACTTATGTATGTACTGTCTGTAGTAAGTGTAACACTGAACAAAAAAAGGCCTAAGTCATTATAATGAATGGTGTTTTCCATTCATCATAGTGTTTTACATTGAGCTCATCAGTGTTCAACTGGTTCTTATGAATGTATAATCATATGAAGGTTTGTGTGTTTCATTTGAAAACAAAATACCATTTTGGGAAGAAATAACATTGTTTATAGGCCTAGGCTGCTGGAGGACATCAGGGTCTAATTTTCTCACTCTACTGAGTTCTACTGTTCTCCAGTTTTTTTTGTATTACATTGAAATGACTGTCGTCATTTCAGCTTTTAACTTTTTGCTCTCTCTCTTTTTCTTCATAGTAGGTACACCTGGTCTGGCGTTCTGTTAACTGTGACATCATCCAGAGAAGACGGCTCACCCGCTACTACCATCTAATGTAGAACAGATTACTGGATCAATGTGTGTTTCTGTGCTTTTTTGTTTCTCTTGTTGTGTCTCTGCTCTGTCTTCTGTAACCCCAGTCGGTCGAGGCAGATGACCGTTCATACTGAGCCCGGTTCTGCCGGAGGTTTTTCCTTCCCGTTAATGGGTGGTTTTTCTTCCCACTGTCGCTTCATGCTTGCTCAGTATGAGGGATTGCAGCAAAGCCATGTACAATGCAGATGACTCTCCCTGTGGCTCTGCGGTTCCCCAGGAGTGAATGCTGCTTGTCGGGACTTTGATGCAATCAACTGGTTTCCTTATATAGGACATTTTTGACCAATCTGTATAATCTGACCCAATCTGTATAATATGATTGAACTTGACTTTGTAAAGTGCCTTGAGATGACATGTTTCATGATTTGGCGCTATATAAATAAAATTGAATTGAATTGATTTGAATGTAAAGTTTGATTTTGCAGGAGAATTGAGGGATTTTGCCCATTCTGTCTGTGTTTTTTTATTTGTGTGAAGAGTTCTGAGAATATGAGATTTTCTTTCAGAAAATGTTTGTAAACAATCGAGAAACTGTAAATTAAATCAGAGAAAACTTTTCTTTTTTAGGTCTGTTAGGATTTCCAAATTTATTCCAAATACCAAATTCAAGAATAACTGGAGATCTTTTTTTAAAGTTAGTTCAAATTTAGAAGTTTACAGATCCTATTGTTTAGGACCACCACCTCCACCTCCTCCTCAGTGACAACTCTTTCCATTCATGAGAGAGATGTTAACAAACTCTTCAGAAGACAGAACCCCAGGAAAGCTGCTGGACCAGACTCCGTGTCTCCATCCACCTTGAAGCACTGTGCTGATCAGCTGTCTCCAGTGTTCACAGACATTTTTAACACCTCACTGGCGACATGTCATGTGCCAGCCTGCTTCAAATCCTCCATCATCCCTGTTCCCAAGAAGCCAAGGACCACAGGACTTAATGACTTTAGACCCGTCGCTCTGACCTCTGTGGTTATGAAGTCCTTTGAGTGCCTTGTGCTTTCACACCTTAAAGAAATCACCGATCCCCTCCTGGACCCCTACAGTTTGCCTACAGAGCCAACAGGTCTGCAGACGACGCTGTCAACTTGGCCCTTCACTACATCCTCCAGCACCTGGACTCTGCAGGACCCTACGCCAGGATCCTGTTTGTGGATTTCAGCTCATCCCAGCTCTGCTTCAGGAGACGCTCTCCCAGCTGAGTGTGCCTGACTCCACCTGCAGTTGGATCACAGACTTCCTATCTGACACCTACCATCACCATCTGGTACGCTGGTACCACCGCTAAGGACCAGAGCAGACTGCAGCGTGTCATCAGGTCTGCAGAGAAGGTAATTGGCTGCAATCTTCCATCTCTCCAGGACCTGTACGCCTCCAGGACTCTGCGGCGTGCAGGGAAGATTGTGGCTGATCCCTGGCACCCCAGTCATGGACTATTTCAGTCACTTCCCTCTGGCAGGAGGCTGCGGTCCATCAGGACCAAAACATCACGCCACAAGAACAGTTTTTTCCCATCTGCTACCGGCCTTATGAACAAGTCCAAGAGCCGCCTGTGACTCTGGACACTGTCTCTCTCCCCCGTTCAGGACTTACAAGCTTCTGCGTTACATTAACGCACAGTTTACTGAGTGTATATAGCTTCTGTATATATATCTAGTCTATCTTATTTTATTTTGTCTGCACCAACAACACCAAGTCAAATTCCTGGTAAGTGCAAACCTACTTGGCAATAAACTTGATTCTGATTCGGGTTTAAGCACTTTCACAAATCCCAGATGAGGATGTTAGTGCTTTGTAAGCCTCTGATTGGTTAATTCACAACAGGGTTAAATAAAGGCACAACTGTTGATTTATTTTTTTAAAAATCTCAAAGACGCCGATTTGTTGCGTGATATCATGGGAAATTTTGAAGACATCTGTTAAACAGAAGATAACATTTGGGACCTCCACCTGTCTCTTGCATCCTTGGGAACAATTTCCCTACAGGTGGAAACCCTGTGAAGACGCTACTGCAGGATTAATAAATAAATAAATAAATAAATAAATAAATAAATAAATATATATATATATATATATATATATATATATATATATATATATATATATATATATATATATATATATATATATATATATACACATATACATATATATACACACACATACACACATATACATACATATATATATATATATATATATATATATATATATATATATATATATATATATATATATATATATATATACACACACATATATATATATATGTGTGTGTGATTTGGGCTGAAATGCATTGAGTTGGACTCCCTCACATGTCAATGTTTTAAATGAGATTTTATTGTAAGTGCATATTTGGCTTCTCTTGTGTGTGTCTTTGTACGTATGTAATGATGTGATGTAATTTTGATGCCTATCTTGGCCAGGTCTCCGTTGCAAAAGAGATTTTTAATCTCAATGGGTATAACCTGGTTAAATAAAGGATAAATAAATAAAAAAATAATATATATATATATATATATATATATATATATATATATATATATATATATATATATATATATATATATATATATATATATATATATAAATTCTGCTCAAAATAATTCTCATCTCCTTACAGATGGTTTACTGTACTGAAGTTATGCTTCTTCACAACTCTTACCTTTGCCATCCCCTTGCAAAGGAAACACATGGATATCCTTTCTTCTCCTGCAGATGGCAGTGACAGCTTCTTCTTGGCTCTCACGCTCCCAAAGGCGACAGGAATGTGCAGGGGTGGCTGTAGGCAGGGGTTAAAGTCCATCCTATACTCCTGTCTGAGCCAGCGGGCCGTCAGAGGCAGCCTGTTCCAGGGTGCTACTCTTAGCATATTGGAGACAACGCGCCAGTGAAACTGCAGGCTTGTTTCTTTTTTGGAACGTCGGGAGACATGAGAAAGCCGCCTGGAAGAGTGAGGGTGCTGCCACGCCCACTCAAACTGACAGGGAAAAACAAATACAACACACGTTCTCTTTACCGATGCATATTAGAGGTCTACCTGTGCCAGCTATGGGTTTACATGCACTCATCACAGGCAAGCATGTCACAATAATATGAGGCTTTTAAAGATTCATCTTAATCCTTCTTTTAGGTGAACTGACAATACAAGATTCCACTTTAATGAATCAAAAACTTCCTGACATAGTTCTATATGGACATCTGACAGCTCTTTGCATCGAAAATGGTCATATACATTGGTTTGGCTTCCTTGCATAAACCTCTATTCATTATTTTTAAATTCTCAACTGGGTTGAGACATCTCCAGAAGCTCAATGTTTATTTTGAAGTCTGTTTTGCTGTGTGTTGAAGTTTATTGTGACTAATGATCTTCAATCTGACCATAACAAATGAAAGGATATTAGTCAGGATGTGCAATAAAAACCAGCACACTATCATTGCATTCAATGAGACATAAGTTATGTTTTGGTCCGATTTTATCTGCGAGCTTTAAGAGCCTGCATTGAAATGCATTAACATACTTGTGCTTGTCTCTGATACTCACCCTTAGAGCAGCTATATCTGAGGGGAACCCGTGGATAATGAGAACCATCTCCCTAGGCAACACAGAGATGAGAGATGCAGATTAGATCCAAGGTCCATCCTGAATGGTACCTACCATATAAGCACAGTGCAGTAGAACAGCCTATTTACCACGGCCCTTTGCCACTGGTTCTCTTGGCGCCCCCTCGGTGCTTCCCGGCGTTGTGCTGTCCAATCCGCCGCTCAGGGTTCACCGTAAAGCCGATATAGATACGGCCTTTAAACTTTGGGTTAGTGCAGTAAAGCATGTACACACCGAAGAAGCTTTCCACCTCCACTACCATCATGGAAACCTAACTAACCTCCGTATGAGATAGTGGCAACCGTCACCCAAAAATATGCATAGCTGTATAGCCTAAAACCTGTCAAATAATATAAAAAAAGATTAGGGGAAAAGAATTAACGCTAATACAATTTTATGGCATTGTTATATGTTTAGCTTCTGCATCAGTTCCTTCTACTTGGTTAGCCTCTAGCTTAGTGGACCGTTAAAGTGCCTGATGAAATAAACTATAAACAACCCGCTCTGTGCACAGAAAAAAATAACACTTTGACAAATAACTAATACATACTGACGTAACCAAAATCCTGATTAATAATTAGAATTATATATCAATATACATAATTATAATTTTTTTGGTTTTTAAATCTTAAAAGAAATATAGATTCACTGTACCGACCATACCGACTCCTATTAAGATCATGCGTTGTTTTAAAAAATAAAACGTCACAGCGTAGACGGCCACTGATTGGCTATAGATTCGGACCCCAATGACGTAAACGACTGCGCGTCGTTCCGGGTGAAGTCAGCAGAGCACAGTTAGCGTTCAGTTATTGTAAGCCGCTACATTACTTTGACAATCAGAATATGTAAACTGGAAGTCCCGGGCCGTCACTTTTCTCCAGTTTTCTTGGTTCAGGAATAAAACAATTTTAGAGATATCTCAATTTTGCTTGACTCAACGGTCAGTATTTCTGTATTTATTGTTTCAAATAGACATGGCAGTATCAGCAGATCACATCCGGGATAAGCTAACTAAGGAGCTCGGGGCAGTGCATGTGGTAGGTCTCTGCCGGTTTTTACATGATTATTGCACGTTTATCTAAACTGCTTGGTGGGCTTTGGTCGCATTCACTGGTCATTCACAACGTTAGCTCAGTAGTTGTGGCTTGAGCTGGGTCACTGCAACCATTTGGTTATTTTTCAGACTTGATCTTGTAGACTTGTTTTTAGCTACAGAATATGGATGTGAAATATGGACCAGTATTTCTAATTATATTAGAACCTATCAGTCCGCCTGTGATTTGGGCTGAAGTTGTCTTATGCTGGCCTTCCACTGTGCTTTGGCATAGAATTTAATTGGTGCCAGTGAGAAATGGGATCCTGAGTTCTCATCGAGTGCCTGAATGTAAACATACCTGACTTAGTCTGGCCCATGGGTCAGGTAAACTGATACCAGTCCTC
Organism: Fundulus heteroclitus; assembly: GCF_011125445.2. Taxonomy (NCBI): domain Eukaryota; kingdom Metazoa; phylum Chordata; class Actinopteri; order Cyprinodontiformes; family Fundulidae; genus Fundulus; species Fundulus heteroclitus. The sequence continues at coordinate 4,801,181 of NC_046374.1, read as the reverse complement.
CAGGATGCAATGCCTGTTATTAAATGGCATATATGAGCAATAAATAGATGTCTTTAATAGTATTTAGACTTTGCCAATAACAACAAACTCAACTCTACTAATGCGTGTGCCGTCTGGGCTCAGCTATTTCTTCGGTGATATTGAGACCCGATTAGTAGTTCTCCATATTCCCTCAGCACCAACCAATAGCAAGTTTCTTGACGGGAACCATTACAGACTACTTCAGTCTGCCATATGTTAAAATGACTTGATGCTGGTCAGTGATTATAGAAGTATAATCTGGGCTTCATATACAAATATCTGAACATTATTTACAAAGTAGTGAGGAGGGGGAGCACAGAGCTTCAGTACTATTACTGTTCTGGAAAAGCATTGTTCTGATTGGGCAGCAACTGAAAAGAGAACCAAACAACTGGTGCTAGTAGTAAGTGTAGTAAGTGTTTGTGTTGTGCTTTTCAGGATGTCGAGGATACCTCTCAGAACAGATGTGCAGCCAGCTATAAAGTCCTGGTGGTGTCACCGCAGTTTGAGGGTAAACCATTGTTACAGAGACACAGGTATGATACGCCGGAGCTGTTGTCACAAAATATCTGCAGTCATTTGTTGGGACGTTTTACCAGTTTTCTGATTTCCAGATGGTAGAAGGCTTCAAATTAAGTTCTCTGCATGCACATCATCAAAGAAAGAAATCTTTAATTGTCATTACAATTGTACATTCCAACAAAATTTGTTGTAGATTTAACCCATCCCTTAGAGAGCAGTGGGCAGCTTTTTATTACAGCGCCTGGGGACCAAGCTGGGCTTAAGGGTCTTGCTCAGGGACCCATGGAGGTATTCAACTGGGTACTCGCAGCCTTCTCAGAACACAAGCAGTCTTCTCTAACCACGAGCCACCAATCCCCTTCTGATGCTAGAATGAAAATGTTTGTGTAATAAACAGCTGATAACTAGCAAACAGAAGTGTGGTATAGTATAATATAGTCCCACCACCTGTTTTTAATTATATTTTATGCATTGAATCTGCATTGAATCTACTCTAAGCTGGTAAAGTAAAAGGAAAGAAAAACTGAAAGTAACTGAAAATTAGCCTGCGCATATGTCCACACCCCCTTTGCAATGAAGCCCCCAAAAAAGTTCTGCTGCCACCAAGTACCCTTAAATGTCCCATAATTAGTGAAATGAAGTCCTGTGTGCAGTCAAAGTGTCACAAGATCTGTCAGTATAAACACACCTTTTCTGTAAGGTCCCAGAGGCTGCAGCAGCACTAAGCAGGAAGGCATCACACCATGAAGTCCAAGTAGCTCTCCAGACAAGTCAGGGGCAGAATTGTTGAGAAGAACAAGTCAGGGTGTGGTTAGAAAAAGTGTGCAGATCTTTGATGTTGTTTGGAGCACCATCACATCCATAATCTTCATATGGAAAGCACCTGGTACCACAACAAAGCTGCCAAGAGAGTGCCGTCCACCAGAATTTATAGACCGGGCCAGGAGGGCATTAATCAGAGAGGCAGCAAAGAGATCCAAGGTCACCCTGAAGGAGCAGCACAGGTCCACAGCAGAAACTGGAGGATCTGTCCAGACCAGAAGACCACAATAAGCCATACACTCCAGAGTCAGAAAAAAGCCATTACTTAGTTTTAAAAATAAGAAGGCACATATTGAGTTTGCCCAAAGGCACGCTGGCAACTTGACTTGCCAAATGTATGGAGGAAGGTGCTCTGTTCACATAGGACTAAAATTTCACATCTGTCACCAAGGAGAATGCAGTTTCTGGTGCAAACCCAATGCATCCCATCACCCCAAGAACACTATCCCCACAGTGAAAGATGATGGTGGCAGCATCATGGCTTGGGGAGAGGTTTTTCAGAAGCAGGAACTGGGAAACTGGTCTGAGTCAAGGGGAGGATGGATGGTGCTAAATCCAGGAATATTCTTGTGCAAAACCTGTCAGTCTGACTGTGATTTGAGACTAGGACGGAGGTTCAACTTCCAGCAGGACGATGAGCTGCAGCATACTGCTAAAGCACCACTCAAGTTGTTTAAGGGGAAACATTCAAATGTGTTGGAATGGCCTAGTCAAAGCCCAGACCTCATTCCAATTCAGAATCCGTGGTCAGACCTGAAGATTGCTGTTCACAGTGAATACCATCTAACATGAAGGAGTTGGAGTGGTTTAGCCTTGCACAATGGAGAGAAATCCCAGTGGTCAGATGTAGAGAGCTCATATAGATTTATCTAAAGCCACTTGTAGCTGGAATGGCAGCTAAAGGTGGCTGTACAAAATATTTACACTACCAGTCAAAACTTATTTTTATAACTTTCTACATAGCAAATAACTTAAGGCACTTAGTAAAGACATCAAAAATGTGACCCAAAACTGGGAAATGACTCAAAACATCTTGTATAGTTTAGCTTTTTCTAAACCCCACATTCAGGGAACAGCTTCCGTAAAGTGCGCTGAACATGTGAACATCTCGTATTGGACCGCGGTGAATTTAGTTTTAGGTTGGGTATTAAATATTTACGCTTTGGCAGCAAGCGACCAAACAGAGCGGCGGCTCCCTGTGTCGGCTCAAACCGGAAGCAGAAGCCGCTAGGCACGAATATCCCATATACAACCTAAAACTAACTTCATGACGGTTCAAATTGGGGTTATAATTGTGTGGTACTCCATAAATGAAGTTCAGCCACTCTAATTTTCTCAACCTTCAGGAGTAAGTTGAAACGTCCATTCCTTTTTGAGCATTTTTGGTCATTACAGCTCCCCTTTAGTAGCTGCTGCTCTAGTGGAGCAGTCACACATGCTTGCGTTACTCCTTTAAATGAGCCGGCTGATGTATCAGCTGGGTGGAGGGGAGTAGAGAGGGCAAGGCTTCTTGCTTGATGTGCTCTGATTGGAGAATATGAATTACGTAGAAAGACAACCTGTTTTCTGATCTGACTGTTTTTGAGCAAAGAAAGAAAGCTGACTGCTCCTAAACAGGTTATAGTAATAGTTGTATAGTAAAGTAATAGAGCCTTACTTGTAGCAGCAAGATTCCATTTATTTGAGCTTGTTGGAAAAAGTAAATACATCCACAGAGTGGTGGACGCTAACAAGTTAGTCCGACATACAGTATTGTGCTTAAGCCTGATTGGCTGCCTGTGAGTATATCATTTTAAATAAGTAGAAGGGCTAGAAAGCACCATTACTCACCATCCCAATGATTCTGACACCGAATCCAAAAGCTTGCCCTGTTCCCGGTGGAGTTGGAAGTCTGTGATTGTTTTAGAGACAATGGCACTAAAAGAAAAAGAGGAGGCAGATCTGAAGATGTTTTAGATCTCTGGGGCTGACAGACCAAAATTAACAGGATTACAAATGAGTTTATCAGAGGTCAAGCTATGATAAATCAGAGGGCAAAATCTATGATTTTAAATTACACAGGGAGCTACCAGCATGATTAATGTGTTATTAGCTTTCTTTCTAATGTTCAGTTAAATGTTTAACTGCATTATAAGACAGTCTAAAATAGACTCTGAGGCCCCTGGAACCTCTTTTCCATTGGTCTGTAATGTAAAATGTTAGATTATTTACCAGTCATTTACTCATTCTTGCTGTCTGTTTCTAAAGCAAATGGTAGCTCTAACATTGTCTGAAAACCAAAATCAAGTGTTTACTTTGCACCATCTGTTTATCAGCTAGGTTATTCTGCTGCTGGGATTCACCTATATATAACTCTACAGAGAACTCTGTAATACATAGAGGAAAAAAAGTTTGACCAAGAGCTGCAGGTTTTGAAGCTGAGCTCTGCTGTAAACACACATATCAGCCTCTTACTTCACTTTGACCCTTTCTTTCTGTAAATAACGAACCTATGTTGTCTGTGTGTTTGCAGGATGGTGAATACATGTCTCGTAGAGGAACTAAAGGAAATCCATGCATTTGAACAGAAGACCCTCACACCAGAGCAGTGGGACAAACTAAAGCAGCAGTGACACACATTTCCACCTGTAGCCATGCCATCTTTGTAACATGTGAAAAGGTTAAAGTGCTCCAACTTACTACATCTGTCATGCTGAGACAAAAATAAAACATTTCACTGTCTTTTCTTGTCTTTGGTTTTATTTTGAAGTGAAAGATAATTAGAAAAGTATTTAAAAGTTTATTTCAGCAACCCCATTGCTAAGTGAAACACATTGTGTTGCTTAATTGCACACAGACTAATGTATTTATTAATTTATGAAGCGTTTTAATAACCAAAAGACAACCCAGGTGCTGTACTGATGAATAAAAGATGAAAATTACATTTGAATGATAAAAAGAAATTCAATTTTATTTATATAGTGCCTATTCACAACACATCATCTCAAGGCACTTTACAAAGTAAAGTAAAATAAGTAGTAAAATCCTCGGTTCACAACATAAACAATAAAATCGGCAATAAACACAAAGAAACAAGGACTGGCCTAACGGTTGTTCTCTCCAGGATTAAAAGCCAATTTAAAAAGATGAGTTTTTAAAAGATTTAAAATAATTTGAAGGTCTAGCAGAGCTCACAGAAAGAGGGAGACTGTTCCAGAGCCTCGGAGCTCCTGCTAAGAGCTCTGTCTCCCCTGCTCACAAGCTGAGTCCCGGGAACAACTCTGAACTTTTTTGTCTTGAGATGTTGGTGATCTACTGGGGATATATGGATGAAAAAGCTTGATAAGGTAAAAAAGTTACAAGCCATCTAGGCATTTAAAAACTAAAAGTGAAATCTTGAAAACAATCTAAAAGAAGCGACAGTGGGAAGAAAAACTCCCCATTAACGGGAAGGAAAACCTCCGGCAGAACCGGGCTCAGTATGAACGGTCATCTGCCTCGACCGACTGGGGGTTAGAGAAGACAGAGCAGAGACACAACAAGAGAGACAAAAAAAACACAGAAGCACACATTGATCTAGTAATCTGTTCTACATTAGATGGTAGTAGTGGGTGATCTGTCTTCCCTGGATGATGTCACAGTTAACAGAACACCAGACCAGGTACATACGGGGTAATCAGAGCTCTGATATATGATGGAGCTTGATTATTAAGGGCTTTATACATTAGAAGAAGAATTTTAAATGATATTCTTGATGTAACAGGAAGCCAATGAAGGGATGCTAAAACTGGAGAAATATGAAGAAGAGACTGGTCAATTTCACTATAGTGGGTGTTGCAGTGGTCCAGTCTATCAGTAATAAAAGCAAAAATAACCCTCTCATTGGCATCAGGCAGAAGATAATCATTGACTTTATCTATAAACCTCAAATGATAGAAGCTAGACTGGACTACTGTACTCATCTGTTTATCAAATTTAAAATCTGAATGAAGGATCACCTCAAGATTCCTAATAGATAAGAAGAGTCCAGAGTCAGCAGGTCAGATTTTATAATTTAAATTAAGTTAAGCTCCATCATGCTCTCACATCTGCCAAATACTTGATCAGACTCACTGCTGACTGAGATCTTAAGAAGACCTTCCTGGATAACTGCATAAAAATGGCACGCTTCACAGTCTTTCACCATTGTTTTCACATCCCGATCAATTCCCAGCAACCAGACTAGACCTCTGCAGTGTTGCTTGGTTTTCAAGCAACACTCAGGTGACCCTTGTAGAGCATGTCAAGGACGCTGGCTCTTAGCGAGCTTGGAACAGCCCCCATGCTATGCATAAGTCATTCCAGCAGGAGAGATTGCCCCATGGTGGAAGGGTACAAGGTCCTGCACGACTCTGGCAGGCCACCCTTCCTGGATAAAGGTGTGGAGTTGTTTAAAGATGGGGTCTTGCGTGGATGCTGCCTGCAGTTCTGAGAGGGAAACAGCTGACCGAAGTGGTGAGTGTAGCATGAGAACCAGGTCAGGTTCAGAGGAGTCCTGAGCAGAGGCTGACTCCCTGTCCAGGGTGGCTCTGGACACCATGTTCTTCCTTCCTGGTGTGAACTGTGAGGTAAAGTTGTATGCCTGTAACCGCTCCAACCACTGGTAGAGAAGGACAGGAGACACTGCGGGGGCAATAAGTGGTTGATGATTCAAGGCAGTGAGACAGCCCAGCCCGGTGAATAGTGATGGACAGCGGTCCTGCCAGGAAGTGTTCAATGTCAGTATGGAGAAGCCCATGTTATCAATGATAGAGGATGCCAGGGCATGGAAGAGGTCAAACCCCAGGAGGTTGGCACTGTGGCGAGACATCTGAAAAGTGAATGCAAGGAGAGTTTTTGAAACATAGCAAACAGAGAAGGTAATGTCGATTCTAGCATGTCCATAGCGATACAGTGTCTCTGCTCCGGCCTGGATTGGTTGGTGAGGAAATGGTTGCGTAACCGTAGACTCATTTAGTAATGAACTGGAAGCTGCTGTGTCGAGCAGCAGTGGCAAACACACGCCATTCAGTTCAATGGTGCACCATTTAAATGGTTAGGAGCCGGAGACCACAGAGTGGATAGTCGGGGGGCACTGGTGGCAGAAACTTGTGGGATGGGGATAACCAGAGTCCGAGAGCAGATCCAGGGTCCGAGCCGGGTAAACAGAGATTCGGGGAAAATCTAAAACAGAATCCGGGGGCAGAGTCAGGGCATAGAAGCATGTCTGAAATCCAGGTAACACAACAGTCAGGTCTGACAGGGGTTAAGCAGGTTCAGAGAATCAGGAGGCAGAAACAGGCAGGCAGGATACAGAACGCTGGATTAAACTCACAGGTGGCTCAGAATAATCTGGCACTAGTGACTGGTCTGAGAGCTGGTTATATAGTCAGAGGTGCAGGTGGATCGGGTGAAGGCTAATAAGAACGGGGCAGAGCTGAACAGATGTGTCACAGGGTGAATCCGACCAGCACTAGTGCCAAGATCATGACAGCTGTAAGGTCTGTCTTTATTATTATATCAGTAGGCGATATTGTGAGTGGGTTTCTGTGTCTGTTTCTGCTAGTATTTGTGAGCTTTGTCAGACGAGGTTTAGATTAAGCAGTTTTCCCACACCTGAGAAGTCTTGCAGGATTTTGTGGGTGAAACATTGATATTTCTTAAACTCCAAATTTATGGGATCTTATTTTACTGTTACAGGGGATTATATTCCCTTCTTGTAATGCACATTAAGTAGCTGTCAGTCTGAGAGCAAGTCTAGCCAAAGTTAAAGGCAGAGAGAGGCAGTTCACTAAGTGTGGGAATTTATGAGTTAATGGCACAATGCCTTGTTAACTTTCAGATTTGTTGGAAGTTTTCTGATCATATTTTTTATCATTATTAAGCCAATTGAAGTGTACATTCAAGGTCCAGATCAGTTAATAAGCAGCCAATTATAGTAAAGCATTTTAAATATTTTGAACAAACCGTTTGAACAATCAATAGATGGTGGTTTATGGACTTGGAGATTGCTCCGGTTTAATATTACAAAACCCATAATCAACTTTCAGATTAACATTCAGAATAACATGCAAAAGGGGTCATGTATGAGTGGAATAAACTTATTACATACATCATATCTGTGTAACATTTGTTTATTCCTTCACATGTGTAGATAACCATGGGGGCAGAGAAATCTTAATAGAGGAGTCAGAGCTCTGCCTGTAGAATTTTTGGCACTCTGACTATTCACCCTGTCATCCTCATCAAGAAACTGAGAGAAAAAACTAATTTTGGTGTCATTTAGAAGATAACTGAAGGTCCCTGTGGCCCAAAATCAATCCAACCGTAAAGGTACCATTTTCTGTATCCACTGCTGTAAGTCTGGGGTCTATTTCCTGCATTGAACGAGTCAAAGAGTACCCTGAACAGATAGGTCACTAGTCCATCACAGGGTCCCACTGTCACAAGCAGGAAAGACAACCATGTTCAGACACACTCGGTACTCGTTGCGTTTCATGTTATCCCCAGTGTAAAGATGAACAACCCACTTAGACCTGTCATGAAGGAATATTGTTTAAATGTCTTCAACAAAGCGGGAACTGTTCAACTCATGTCCCAGCTGCTGGTAAAAAATTTCCACTGGGAACATGATAAACATTAGTGAGCACTGCCAAATGTTCCTGCCAGAAACAATATAACCACATAAGACAAATCACCTGCTGAGACACTGAAGGATCAGAAAGCCTCCAAACACTCTATGTGATCAGTTGGTGGTGGCTGAGCTAATGGAACCTAATTGGTGCATTCTCTCCTGCCCAGTCAACTCGCTGATTTTCACTTCACTGCTTACATGGAGGCGGCTGTGTGCGTTTGGATGAATGCAACAGGCAGCTCCTGCAGAGAAACCAAGCAGTTTCATTTAACATCTGAGACAATAGCAAGGCAGCTTCATTGATGTATTGCCTTCTAATTCCCAATATAGCAGTAGATTGATTTCTCTGTGTGTGGATTAAGATGTTTCATTTTAGTCCAGCGAAATATTGATAAGAGATTCAGATCTAAAAATGGTCAATAAATTGTGATGTTGAACAAAAGTAGCCAGTAGACTTTCCCTTCCTGAAACCTAACCAGTGTTGGGTACAGTGCAGCTTTTTGACAGAAACCCTGATCTTTTGAAACTACGATTTTATTGAGCAGAGTTAATATTCTACCTGCATTGTTTGTTTTTTCAGAGCGAAGAACAAAAGCAGTCTTCTGTTAAATGAATCCAACCACTTTAGACAGTTACCACTTCCAACAAAAACATGTCAAGCTGAAGGTGGGTAACATAACAATGCAACAGCTACCAACCCGTCAAACAGGAGTGAACAAGATGTAAGTTATGTGTAGAAAACTTATGGCACTTTCCACATCGCTTTGAAATGATAAACCACGTCAGCTTTACAGTGTTCCTGATAGCAGGTTTTACTGATCTCTGAATGATACAGTATCATTCAGAGATCTCATCACCTCTTTACCAGATTCATCTGTTTTTAGTAAACTGTTTTATGACAATTTTCTTGTGCTCATCTTTCCTTTGTTTTGTTGACAGCATTCAGACAATCTTCTGCTCTTCGTGTGCTATTTGTTCTTTATCATTATGAATAAAACCAACTCTGCACATTTACTTCATGGCAAAACCGGAATCTTCATTAACACAAACTAGCGTTGAACCCTGACCACAGGCCAGACTGAAAGGAAGGATCTGACAATGAACTCCGAGCGACAGGGAGTATGAAGTACTGAGTAGGACAGGTATATTGGTTTCAGGGTATGACGAGCTGGGAATAAAAAAAAAACAAAAAAAAAAAAATAAAAAAAACTTTAAAAACTATTGAAATGCACATAAAGCAACACCACAAATCAACTCTGAATAGATATCATTATATACCTGTTTTATATTGATTTTCATTGTATTTCCATGTAAATGATTATTGCAAGAAAGCAAGTTAATGAAGATGTGAGTCCAAATGATAGTGTTTCTGTTACTAATGCATCTGCAATAAACAAATCTGCTTCCTGCATGAGCGGTACTGCTGTCAGCACCCAATCATCAAGAACTTCATCCAGCAATACTTACACAGCTTCTGTTATGATATTTTTCGAGGATGAACCCGGACACAGCACGCACACACAGAGCTAGTTCTTAGGAGTGAGTTTTATTGAATGGTGTGGAAGATGGATGATGATGGGACCAGAGTCTTTCAACAGACGGAGGTGTAGGGTGCAGAAGCTGGCCGGCAGGAGGCGTGTGGAGAGACTGACCGGGAGGAACTCTGGAGCCGGAGGCTAGCGACCAGGACAGAGCATCTGAGCTGAGGTCTTGGAGAGCAGAACATCTGAGCCGAGTACTGGAGAGCAGAACGTCTGAGCCGAGCACTGGAGAGCAGAACGTCTGAGCAGAGCACTGGAGAGCAGAACGTCTGAGCCGAGCACTGGAGAGCAGAACGTCTGAGCCGAGCACTGGAGAGCAGAACGTCTGAGCCGAGCACTGGAGAGCAGAACGTCTGAGCTGAGGTCTTGGAGAGCAGAACCTCTGAGCCGTGGACTTGAGAGCAGAACGTCTGAGCCGAGTACTGGAGAGCAGAACGTCTGAGCCGAGCACTGGAGAGCAGAACGTCTGAGCCGAGCACTGGAGAGCAGAACGTCTGAGCCGAGCACTGGAGAGCAGAACGTCTGAGCCGAGCACTGGAGAGCAGAACGTCTGAGCCGAGTACTGGACAGCAGAACGTCTGAGCCGAGTACTGGACAGCAGAACGTCTGAGCCGAGCACTGGAGAGCAGAACGTCTGAGCCGAGCACTGGAGAGCAGAACGTCTGAGCCGAGCACTGGAGAGCAGATCCTCTGAACCGTGGACTTGAGAGCGGAACAGCTCACCAGGAGATGAGAGCAGGAGTGGGAACAGAGCTGAGCTGGATCTAGGCTGAGACTGCACAAAACAAAGCTGACGGAAAGTCTATTGGCTGACTGTAACAAAAAAAAAAACAAGTTGAAGGAAGTCTTCAGGCTGACGGTAACAAAAAACTGAGCTGACAAGAATTCTGGCAGAGACTGAGCGGGAGTGAACGCTATGGACCGGCGACGAGAACAGAATGAGGTGAGTCTTATAAAGAGGTGAACACAGGTGGCAAGAGATCAGGGGTAATTGCAGCCTGACAGGTGACGGGAATTAAGACTAATTAGTGTCCAGAGGAGTGACTAAAGCTGAGCAAGGGAGAGCTAAGTGAACTACAAAATAACAAAGAAGCCAGACAAAACTTAAACCATGACAGCTTCATTGAAACAGAGGAACACAAGCTCAGAGCAAAACAGGAACAACTTGAAACTGTCATTGCTGCCTCCACAGCCAAGCTAAGGTTCTTGAAGAGTGTGAAAATCAGCAGCTTAGACATGATGCAGGCTTGTATGAAGAGGCAAACTACACTCACCGGCCACTTTGTTAGGTACACCTGTCCAACTGCTCGTTAACACTTAATTTCTAAGCAGCCAATCACATGGCGGCAACTCAGTGCATTTAGGCATGTAGACATGGTCAAGAGAATATCCTGAGAACATGTTATGTTAGAATGCCATAAGTATGAAAGAGAAAGAAGGTGTATGAAAAGAGAGTTTGAATGTATTAAGGAAAAGATTAATTTGATAGATATTTTGAGGAAGAATTCGGGGAGTAAACATATACAAATAATTATTAAATATTTAAAGAAAACTAAATTATTTCAAAGAATATGATTAAAATAGGTGTGTGTGTGAATGGGTGCATGATCTAGGGGGGTTGATTATAAAGACATATATAAAAATGGATGAGAGTAGGTAGGTATATATAAATAGGAAATTCATTTAGTTAAATTATATATTAAAGGTAGGAGTAGGAAGATATAAATACTTATATAAGTTGATAGTCCATTTTGAACCACACTCCATACCAGTAGGTGGCGGTTATGCTACTTAAAGTTTGTTGCCAACCGCCAATAAAACCAAGAAGAAGAAGAAGAAGAAGAGAATATCCTGCAGTTCAAACCGAGCATCAGTATGGGGAAGAAAGGTGATTTGAGTGTCTTTGAACGTGGCATGATTGTTGGTGCCAGAAGGGCTGGTCTGAGTATTTCAGAAACTGCTAATCTACTGGGATTTTCACACACAACCATCTCTAGGGTTTACAGAGAATGGTCCGAAAAAGAAAAAACATCCAGTGAGCGGCAGTTCTGTGGGCGGAAATGCCTTGTTGATGCCAGAGGTCAGAGGAGAATGGCCAGACTGGTTCGAGCTGATAGAAGGGCAACAGTGACTCAAATAACCACCTGTTGCAACCAAGGTGGGCAGAAGAGCATCTCTGAAGGCACAGTACGTCGAACTTTGAGGCAGATGGGCTACAGCAGCAGAAGACCACATCGGGTGCCACTCCTTTCAGCTAAGAACAGGAAACTGAGGCTACAATTTGCACAAGCTCATCGAAATTGGACAATAGAAGATTGGAAAAACGTTGCCTGGTCTGATGAGTCTCGATTTCTGCTGCGACAGTCGGATGGTAGGGAATATTTTCTTGGCATTCTTTGGGCCCCTTGGTACCAATTGAGCATTGTTGCAACGCCACAACCTACCTGAGTATTGTTGCTGACCATGTCCATCCCTTTATGGCCACAATGTACCCAACTTCTGATGGCTACTTTCAGCAGGATAATGCGCCATGTCATAAAGCTGGAATCATCTCAGACTGGTTTCTTGAACATGACAATAAGGTTCGCTGTACTCAAATGGCCTCCACAGTCACCAGATCTCAATCCAATAGAGCATCTTCGGGATGTGGTGGAACGGTAGATTCGCATCATGGATGTGCAGCCGACAAATCTGCGGCAACTGTGTGATGCCATCATGTCAATATGGACCAAACTTCCTGAGGAATGCTTCCAGCACCTTGTTGAATCTATGCCACGAAGAATTGAGGCAGTTTTGAAGGCAATAGGGGGTCCAACCCGTTACTAGCATGGGGTACCTAATAAAGTGGCCGGTGAGTGTAGATGCAAAGCAAGATGCAAGATACTCATGGGACTGACAGGTGCTTGGTGGTCGACAGACAGGCACAGGGTCAAAACCGTGATAGCTGAGTCAGGCAGGATGATAATTACCAGAGTCCAAAATCTGAGAGCAGGTCCAGAGTCAGAGCCAGGTGATCAGAAATCCAGAGACAGTTCAAAGCAGAATCCGTGGGCAGAGTCAGGGCACATAAGCAGGTCAGAAATCCAGACAGCACAGTAATCAGGTGCGACGGGCTTAGCAGGCTCAGAAGGCAGAAACAGGCAAGCAGGCAGACAGGATTCAGGCTCAAAATAATCTGGTACCGTTGAGTTGACTGAGACGGGTATAAATAGAGCAGTGAACAGGTGACTGGAGTTGAAAACTAATTACTGGCAACAGGTGGAACTGATCTAAGGAAGGGTGGTGACTAGAAGTGGACTGAACTAATTGGTTACTGGCTGGTGACAGAGGAGTGAAGAAAAGTCTAAAACTAAACTAAACAAAACCCAAACTATGACACCATGAGTCACATGTAAAACATGAACACAGATGTTCATCAGCCAGGAGTTAGTGATCAGCTGGAGAATCGTGATAAAACCAGCAATATGATGTTACCAGTAATGCTCTGAATTTGTGTGAAGTCATGTCAAAACAAAATGATCTCACTGAGATGCTGGTCAAGCAGCAAAGACTAATACATTTGCCTCAGAGAGATGTTCCTGTGTTTGGTGGGGATCCGCTTGAGTTTAAACCTTTCATAAGGATGTTTGACTTCACAAATCACAACAAAACAGACAATAACAGCTATAGGCTATTTTATCCTGAGCAATATACCAGAGGTGGACCCAAAGACTTGATTAGAAGTTGCCAGTACATGAATCCTCAACAAGGCTACAATTAAGCAAGGAAGCTGCTCTCTCGTCACTTTGGTAATGAGTATCAAATTGCTGCTGCCTACATGAACAAAGCCATGGAGTGGCCACAAATCAAACCAGGTGATTCTAAGGCTCTACACAGTTATTCCTTGTTTCTCATTGGTTGCAACAATGCTATGCAAAACATAAGGGAGCCCCAAGAGATCGAGCATCCTACTAACCTCAAAGCTGTAGTTTCTAAATTGCCTCATAAAATAAAATAAAGTTGGGGAGCTGTTGCCTACAACATTTATGAAGCAAGTGGAAAGAGAACGTTTTCAGATCTAGTTACAATTATAAGCAAATATAGCAGCAAATCCTGTGTTTGGAGAGATAATAGGTGGTGAAGATAACGGAAGGTTTCATGCTGATGAAAAAAATAACTGAGCCACTAGGCTTAAGAGCAGCACATTTGCTACAAGCTTTGCACCAGCTGCAAAAGAAAAGTGTCCTGACAAGGCTGGAAATCATTTTTATAACAGCTGCAATGCATTTCAGAAGCCATGTGCATATTCTAATGAGTAACATACATTGGCAGAGTGCTATAAGATCCACAGTAAGCCCTTTAAAGAAAGGTTGGAGTTTCTTAAAGGAAAAGGGCTGTGTTTTGAGCAAGGATTGTAAAAATAAAAATAAAATTTAAAAAAAAGAGCTTCATAGTGCTCAAAGAAACATCCAAACATTCTCCATTCAACAAACAAAAACCAAGACAAAGAAGGCAACTGTCAAGTAGACAGTAAAAACGCAGCACTTAGAGAGTCCTCACAGACTTCAGGAGGAACCTGTAGAGATACTGGGGCTGGAAAAGACAATCGTGTCTTGTCAATTCTGCATGTGTGTGTCAAGTTCAAGAAAGGAAATAAGGTTGTAGAAACATATGCATTCTTGGATAATGGAAACCAAGCCAAGGTTCTGTTCTGAGAAGTTGATGAGAGAGCTCAACACAGAGGGCAAAAAAAATCAAATCCTGCTTCAAACTATGGATCAAGAAACGCTGATTCCAAGCTGCCACATTTCAGGAATGCAAGTTTGGGGGTTAAAAGAAAGCATTCATGTTGACTTGCCTGATATCTACACATTTTTACATTCCTGTGTCTAAAGACAACATCCCAGTGCAGAAAGATCTAGAAAGGTGGCCCCATCTGTGTGAATTACAGCTGTCACATATAAAGGTTGGCATTGGACATTTAATAGGATGTGATGCTTACAAGGCTATTGAACCATGAGAGATCATCCTCAGTGAAGATAATGGTCCATATGCCATTCATACTGTACTGGGCTGTGTCATCAATGGTCCTCTTCGAACGGATGGCTACAGTGATCGACCTGAAAATAAAATGTTTATATGAATCTTATCTCTATCGCCAAAACAGAGAAAGCTAGTGAAGAGAAACAAGAAATGTCACAGGAAGACATTCAGTTTGAACTCTGTGAATGAAAAATGTAAAAAGATTGATGAACATTATACTATTTGCCTTCCTTTGAGAAACAAAGACATCCAAATGCTGAACAACTGCAGTGTAGTTGAGCAAAGAACAGAACATCTAAGAAAAAAAGATCTTCATAGTGAGTACAAAGCCTTCATGTCTGATCTGTTAACTAAAGGCTATGCAGTAAATGTGCCCACTGAGAATTGTAAGCACCACTGCCAGAGAGTTTGGTATATACCTCATCATTCGGCATATCATCCACAAAAGAGAAAGCTAAGAGTTGTGTTCAACTGTGCACCAATTTATCAGGGTGTGTCGCTAAACTCATACGTTTTTCATAGCCCTGATCTGACAAATACTTTGATTGGTGTTTTGACACGATTCAGACATGATCAGATCGCCTTGATGTCAGACATAGAGGCTACATACCACCATGTGAGAGTGCCTCCTGAGGACAGTAACCTCCTGTGATTCCTCTGGTGGCCAGATGGAAACGTAAGTGAGCCTTTCCAACACCAAGATGGTTGTACATTTGTTTGGTGCAGCATCATCACCCAGCTGTGCAAACTATGCTCTGACAAAGACAGCTGAAGATGCAAAATATGAAGTGACATCACTTGCAGTTAATGCAGTTTTAAACAATTACTATATGGATGATTGCCTCATGTCTGTGCCAGATGAAACCCAGGCATGTGCAGTGGTAATGATGAGCAACAGCAGAGCTGTTCTCGCTGCTATCCCTGAGGCAGAAAGAACCGAGGAAGTTAAAGAGCTTGATCTTAGTCATAATGTATTGCCTGATGAAAAAGGTTTTAGGAGTCAACTGGTGTGCAGAATTGGATGCATTTAAGATCAGATTGAATGAAAAACCTATGCCACACACTAGACGTGGTGTCCTGTCAGTTGTAAGTGCAATATATGATCCTTTAGGGTTTTTGTCTCCTGTTATTCTTCCAGGAAAAATTATCCTCCAAGAGCGAGACGAAACTTTTCTTCAGAGCTGTTGCAATGTTCCCAAAAGTGGCTCTCGGATCTCAAAAGACTTGATGGTTTCAGATTGAGTAGATGCTTGAAACCTGATGTATTTAGAAAGGTTAACTCAGCATAGTTGCATCACTTCTCTGATGCATGACAAATGAAAACCAAGAAACGTGTTTCTTTCATTATCGGCAAGTCTAGAGTTGCACCACGCTTGGAATTGACCGCAGCTGAAGTGATGATGAACGCAGATATTTTACCTTCATAGTCGAGCGTACCTGTTGTCTACATTTCTTGTGACAAATAACCATAATTCCCACACTTTTGCCCGTGACGAAGTGGGGGTAGGGATAGTTAAATGTATTATTAGCTTAGCTAGTTGAGCGCGTAGAGACCTTTCTTTTCTGTATTTTTTATGTGTTTTCATGAACTGTCCATAAGACATTTGCTGTCTGTAGTTTATTGACATTCAGTGATGGAAGAATTAAACTTTAATGTCTTTGACATTTTTCATAGATATTGGCTGTATACACAAAATTAAATGACAGGAAAGCACTACACAAGTTCTCCAACACATTTGAAATTTTCTGGCTAAGTACACAGTTGCAACTGCATTAACTTTCCTGGTGTCATTGGGTAAATCTAAACTTATTTTATAATTTACAATGTCATATTAAAAAAAAACTTTTTAAAAGGCATTTCATTAAATTGTTAACTGATTTGGAACAAAGTAAACAAAAAGAAAGAAGCCACTTAAATGTACAACAAAAGCATTACATTTATCTCTAATACAAAAATGTCAAATTAGCCTGAATTCTTTTACTAAAGTAATTGATTAAATAAATAAACAGGCAGATACCTTAACCTCTCCGACGGTAGACCCAGAGTTAAGCCCTTGGGTGACAGATTTCATAAAGTGCAGCTCTCAGTAAAACTACTGGTTCTTTCAGTGTGTCCAGTAAGGGGTGTCTACCAGGAAAAGGTAAAACCAAACAGGTTTTGGATAAAATTAGCTTTTTTCCCCATTGTTGCTGCTATTACTCAGAGCACCCCCCGGGGGAGACCACTCTGGCGTAAATGACAAGATTAATGTGATTGTTCAGCCCTATAAAATATACAAGGTCTCTTCTTAGTGCTTGACATGGTCACTGCAACACACACTCAGTCAGACACATGTCTCCTGTCCTCCAGCTCTTCCATTAGCAGGTCTTGCCAGGGTAAGTGGTGGAAGTAATCCCTCACACTGGACGCCCTCCACACCCTGTTTCAGTTCTCTTGCTCTGTGATGGATGAAATTACATCACAAGTCAGCTGTTACTTTTAAAATAAGATCATCTTTTGTTCATATTTTCTATATGGCTGTGTACACACTGAATAAACACAATAAAAGAATCATTAACATAAATGATTTCATTCAAAACATTTGACTTTCTCTTGATTTGCTTCCTCCAAGCTCCACCTTCATGCAGCATCTGTTAAACTTATTGCCGCTTACTGTGCAACAATGGGTTTTGTTTGGCTATGAATATAAATTAATAAGGCAAATATTTACCCAATGAGTCATTTTAATTAGAATTACCTAATCAAGGCAATATATACAGCACAACTTCTTTCCAAAATCTAAGAATTAAATAGTATTTCAACTTTTAGTCAGTCTACTTTTGCTCTGAGCTCAGGAATCTTTTTGGCTGTCATGCAAAATCACAAGCAGAAACAGACTTAAAACAAACACGTTTATTTACAGAAAGCATAAAGCAGAGAAATTGGGGTACTGGGCTCATGGCAGCATCTGTACGGGAGAGAGGAGTGGTAACAGATTGATCGCAAGTTAAGGTTTTAATATTGAAAGTTTTTTTGGGACAGTCTTGGCAGTTTGGCAGTCGAGATCCAGTTTAGAGGGAGGATCATAGGAGATGACCTAGTGAGTTACTTCTATCCTCAACAGAGAGTTGAGGAGCAGGCAGGCTGGTGGAGTCTGACAGCGGCTAAGCTGCAGAGGACAACCGCGGGTGTGCAGGTACAGAGGGGGTCCAGACGGAAGAAGGTGAGGCTTGAAAACCAGGGACCTATGTGGTATGAAACCACCTCAAATCTAACCTACAAGGCACGACGTTAAGGCTTGGAGACGAGGAAGGAATCTCAAAGAATTATCAAAATAAGCACTACAGAAGACTTTCTGGCCTAAAATATATGTACTTCCGCTTTGGCTGAAGAGCTCTTACCCATTAGATCCTGTCAGGTCCAGCAATCAATTGCATGTAGGTGTGGAGACTGCTGAAGGTGGAAGGCGACCTCCAACAGAGATGCTATGTTTGGGTAAGAATTCACACAGGAATACATAAACCAGGCACTCACATAGATCCTAACAACTTTACTCAATAAAATATTAAACTAAGTAAAATGAAAAGAAACAAAACTAAAACTACATAAATAAGGAACAGATAATAAAGATAAACAAAAAAAATCTGTATTTTCTCTTCTTTCTTATGCACTTCTTGTTACTGTGCACTATTTTATTTTTATATTTGTATCATGTTCGAATAAATTTCATTTCAAATTTCATTTCATTTCTCTTCACCTTTGCCTGCTCTGACACGTTTTCCTCTGCTGTCATGATTTAGGTTTTTGTTTTGTGTTTTTTGGACTTATTGATCATTCTCTAATTCATGCTTATCTCAGCCACCTCCGAGTCATGACTTACGCTAACTTCAATTCTATTCAATTTTATTTTTATTGCACCAATTCACAAGACGTCATCTCAAGGCACTTTACAAAATCACATTCAATCAAGTCATAAAGAATGGTCAAAAAGTGTCTTATCTAAGGAAATCCAGTAGATTGCATCAACTCTTGACAACAGAATTCCCTGCTGATGAAAGCATAGAGCCACAGTGGACAGTCATCTACATAGTCGATGGCTTTGCAGCAATCCCTTATACCGAGTATGCATGAAGCGACAATGGGAGGAAAACCTCCAGCAGAACCAGGTTCAGTGTAAACGGTCATGTGCCTCGACTGACTGGGGGCTAGATAAGACAGAGCAGAGACACAAAAAGCACAGAAGCACAGACTGATCCAGGAGTCCTTTCTAAGTTAATAGCAGATGATCTGCCTCCACTTGAGGCTAACAGAATGCTAAACCAGGTGTACCGATTATAAAGAAAAAATGGATAGTACACCAGAACAGGTCCTACCTACTATAAAGAGAAAAAAGACAGAGAACAAAAAGTTAAAAGTTTAAATAACAACAAACAACGAACATTGGAGAACAGCAGGAGAACTCAGCAGAGTGAGAAAAATAGACCCTGATGTCCTCCAGTAGCCTAAGCCTATAGCAGCATGACTATAGAGGTAGCTCAGGGTAACATGAGCCACTCTAACTATAAGCTTTATCAAAAAGGAAAGTTTTAAGATTAGTCTTAAAAGTAGACAGGGTGTCTGCCTCACGGACCAAAACTGGGAGCTGGTTCCACAGGAGAGGAGCCTGATGGCTAAAGGATCTGCCTCCCATTCTACTTTTAGAGACTCTAGGAACCACCAGTAGACCTGCAGTCTGAGAGCGAAGTGCTCTGTTAGGAACATACGGGGTAATCAGAGCTCTGATATATGATGGAACTTGATTATTGAGGGCTTTATACGTTAGAAGGAGAATTTTAAATTCTATTCTCGATTTAACAGGAAGCCAATGAAGTGAATTTAAAATAGGAGAAACATCATCCCTCTAACTGATTTTCAATAGAACTCTTACCGCAGGATTTTGGATCAGCTGAAGACTTTGAACTGTATTTTATCGGCTCCAGTCATCGGCTCTGCCTCGGCTCCTGTCATCAGCGCGGCCTCGGCTCCAAAATGGTAATGTAATGTAATGTAATGGTAAAGTCTGTCTCCTTTGGAATTCCAATGAATTAAATATGCATATTTTAATGTTTGCCTCTGATAATTGTTTCACCTTTACTGCCAAATCTTAAACCGGGGTAAGACGGGCCTTCAGAGATAAGCAGGAGCAGGCCAGTATTAATATCTACACCGTGCAAGCTCATGCATATTACACAACCTTTCCCCCAACTCAGCCCAGGATCAATCTTAGCACCAGTCTCTGGGGGTCCACAGGTGTTTGCAGTTTACAACCAAACATGAGGGCTGCAGGGGTACACTGGGTGGATTCCTGAATAGCGGTTCAGTACGCAAACAGAACCATAGGCAGGTGCCGATCCCAGTCACGTTGCCTCTGCTCAGTCAGGATGGCCAGCTGTTTCGCAAAGGTTCGGTTGAACCTTTCTACTAACCCATCACTTTGTGGGAGGAGCAGAGTAGTGTGAGTCTTTTTGACCCCCATCTGTTGGCACACCTCCTTGAAGACCGTGGACTCAAAGTTTCGCCCTTGATTGCTATGCAGCTCCTCTGGAACCCCAAACAAACTAAACATTTCATCCACTAGCTTGTCAGCTGTGGTAGTGGTGCTCTGGCCTCTGGCCATTTAGTGAAATAGTCCATAGCCACAAGCACAAGCACCCTTGGTCTGTGTCACGAAACAGACCCAACACATCAACTCCCTCTTGCTCAATTGGGGCACCAACTTAGTATAACTGTAATGGTGCTCGGTGACGACTAGTTGGGCCCTTCTGTGCAGTGCAAATGTCATAATAGTGGACAAACATCTTAGTGTCCTGTTGGCAATCTGCTTTCTGAGACCGAAAGTAGCTGTAAACCCATCTGTTGGCTACTTGGGGGAACCCACCAGCAGTAAAGGAGGCTGTCCTGGAGTGGGTGGCCTTGCCACTGGGAGTGCAAGGCCTTTGATTATTTATCAAGGGCTGACACCTCCCCCCCAACCCGGTTGTTGTCCAGACTCCATCCTGGCATGAACCCCAGCAAGGACAGTGTCTTTGCGTTGGTAGTACCAGAGTTGCTGATACCTGAGACTTTTTATCTCCCCTGTACTGCTGTCCACACAGCAGATGTGTGGCCCTCACGCAGTGAACCGACCTCTCCTCCACTCTGTGGCAGTGTTGACAGCCACTTTTTCAGGGTCGCCTGGAAAGAGTATCTGCGTTGACATGTAAGCGACCAGCCCTATGCCTTACCTCAAAGTTGTAGTCTTACAGCACCTCAATCCATCTAGCAAGCTGCCCTTCTGGCTCCTTGAAGTTCAGCAACCAGGTCAGTGAGGCATTATCGGCGCACTGGGTGAACCTCTGCCCATAAAGGTAAGGGTGGAAATTATGTAGCCCCACAACCACAGCCAACAGCTCTGTCATGGTTTTAATATGTTTAGCCCACATGCAGACATGTTACGGACGACGGAACGTAGTTTAAGGCTGATTTGTTAAAGTTCAGGCTACAGAGATAACACAATGTGATGTGATCAATCGAGGTCTGAATGTCAGTGCAGGAGGAAACTGCGGAGAGAAAGAAGGGAGATGTAAATCACGAAGAACCAGGGGAAAATCTCCAGAAGCCAAGATGCTTACCATTTAGTTCGAGTGGACCTAACTGGGGAGGGACAGTGAGGGAAACTCTGCGTCCGAGTGCTTTCGAGGACGGGCGGTGTTTAGCAGCTGGAGGGCGGACTGATGGTTTGTTGGCGAGGGATCCGAGACGAGCCACGACTGACGGTGAGGCAGATGGTTTGACCAGAGGATTCGAAGGAACTACTAGAATCCGGGAAGGGGAACCTCGAGCCCGGCTTGGTAATATCAAGGGAGCAAGAGGGGGAACGCCAGAGCAACATCTGAGCCTAGGATTCTTCTGGTGCAGATTCGTCAAGCAAGACGTCAGAAACGGGTGAGTAATCCAAAACCACAAAACTGCAAAAAGGCAGGAGATCCAGAGTTAGACAAAATCCAAAGTACAAAAAAACTCACAGGTTGGGTTTTCAGGTTCGGGTTTTCAGGTTTGGGTCGAAGGCCACGTCGTACCAAGACTGGGTAAGGCTCCGGCGTCTTCCATCTGCCTGCACCTTCCTTAAGAAGCCAGTGCTGAGCACTACCGATGAGCCGTAGGTGTGGGTCACGCCCCCCAGCCAGCTCAAACCACCTGTGGAGCATAATTGGGGCACCGACCAACAGAGAACCCTGACACTCTCGTCGTGTGACGAGAGTGTTCCGGTAGGTTGAGGGCATGACTGTAGTAAGCCACCACCTGCTCACCAAGCTCACCATCTTGTCAGAGCCCTGCTCCTACACCCACATTGCCATCATGAGTGTTGATAATGAAAGGTCGGCTAGGGTCTGGGTAGGTGAGCACTCATGCTTCTGTAAGCGCCCTACAGAGCAGCCTGAATGCAGAGGAACAGGTATCAGTCCACTGGAACATGCATGCTTTTGAGTGACCTGGTGGAGGTGACTGGCAATGGTGGCAAAACCTTAAATGAATAGTAAGAGGCCAAACCAAGAAAACTGCGCCAGGATCCATAGCCACGCCTCTTCCACTGACAACATGTCCAAGGAAGAAAACTTCTTAGCAGAGTAGGTCGCATTTCTTAGGCTTAAACTGCAACCCAGCTTGTTGCACAGCTGGAAGAGACCACGCAGATACACCACACAGGGATTTCATGGAATGCCTATCAGCGCCCTCTCCATCAACCATTCAAAGGTCGTGGGGCATTACACGGTCCAAATGGTGGACCTTGTGTCAACCAATGCCTGTAAACTGTACCGTTATGTTCACAGGTAGCGTACAGGTGTGATGGTGCAGAGAAGGCAGCTTGGTGCACTGGTTCATCACTGCTGTCATCATGGCTAGCCTGCCTCTCTCAATGATAACCATTGTCTCTATGTGCTTCTGGACATTACACATGCTCGACCCACTCTGCTTCAGCCAGGGCTGTAGTCATCGTGCTGGGGACCAACAAGCGTATATGTTCCCGTAGGCGCTCTGGCTTGAGTCCTTGGATGAAGGCTTGGACAGCTAGCTCCTCTTGAATCTGACCTGGGAAATATGGCTGGCCCAGGTCAGATTATCTATCTATCTATCTATCTATCTATCTATCTATCTATCTATCTATCTATCTATCTATCTATCTATCTATCTATCTATCTATCTATCTATCTATCTATCGCTATCTCTCTCTCTCTCTCTCTCTCTCTCTCTCTCTCTATATATATATATATATATATATATATATATATATATATATATATATATATCATTTATTTTTTTATTTTTATTTTTTTTTTTCATGTGAACTCAAAGTAAAAGACCATCTGCACAGGTTGCCTCCTTATACCAATGAGGTGTTAGACCAGGTGTCTTCAATTGTCGTCCTCAGGGTCTACTATCTTGCATGTTTTTTGTTTTAAGTGTTTCCCTGCCTCCACACACCTGACTTAAATAAATGGATGATTAACAGGCCTCTGCAACCCCTGGTTGTTGCAGAGGAGATCCTGCAACACTTCAAACATACTGCTTCCTTGTGTGACATCTTGGCAAAATCAAAACAAATCAAGGAAGTCCTCAGGAAGGGAATTGTGGACCTCAACAAGTCTGGTACTGTCCCTGGGTCAAATTTCCAGATGTCGATAGGTTCCGTTTTAATCTGTTCAAACAATTATGTAGAAGAATAAACAGCATTACACGTGGCACAACACCTGTTGGTTTTAAGTTATTTAATATTTATTAAATAACCCTCGGGCTGTTATGTATTGTCCAGTGAATATCAGCCCAAACAGCTGACATTAGGACAATAGTTGAAAGTGTGATTCGAGCACTGGCATTCTTTTAACAGCAAATTCTGCACACATATGGAATAAACAAGTGACAACTTCTCTTCAAGTTCAAGAATTTATTAACAGAAATACAATTTACATCCAGAGAACACCACTATAGAATGCTCTTTATCTGAATTAACACTATATTTCAATCAACCAATCCTCTCTACTAGGCTAATGAAATTTAACTAAACTACTAAGCAAAATTAAGATAAAAAGAAGCTAAGGAACTATGTACACACAAAAGGACAACTAAAATAGTTGAAAACCATCATCAGAAGGAGTCAGTGAATCCTGGTTCACTGCAGATCTAAGTTAGAGAACCAAAGTTAGTCTATGTGAGATTTTATCTATGTTGTACTTCTGTTTGTATTTTAACTGGTGTGCCGTCTTGGCCAGGTCTCCCTCGAAAAAGAGATCTCAATCTCAAGGGACTTCCTGGTTAAATAAAGGTTAAAATAAAAATAATTAAAAAAAGTTAATCTTAAAGAATATGGAATGAGGTTAAATTAACTTAACTAATTTAGAACAACATTTGGTATGTTCAACCCATTCACAATGCAAATCTAAGTTATATAAAACGTTACTTGAGGAAATAAAAATTTAAAGAATGATTTGGTCAGTAAAAATCAATAATCTTCGGACACTTTTATTAATGGAATTGGTAACTTGGAAAGCTAGACGCTATTGTGGACGACGACCGGAAATTATGTCGGAGCGCGTCCTGGTCGTGTTTACATTAGTTCACCTAAGTTACATAAACAGCATTAAATTGACATCAATCTTCCTTATTAAGACTGATGCAATCAACTGGTTTCCTTATATAGGACATTTTTGACCAATCTGTATAATCTGACCCAATCTGTATAATATGATTGAACTTGACTTTGTAAAGTGCCTTGAGATGACATGTTTCATGATTTGGCGCTATATAAATAAAATTGAATTGAATTGAATTGAATTGAATTGAATTAATATTGTAATATTCAAACGATGGTGTAGTGAAACGAAACAAACATGTTTAAAATGAACCGTAGTTATGTTTACTCGATGGTAGCCGTAAGCTATTAAGAGGGGCTAACTAGCACTATGCTAGTGGACATTCGCCGCTAATTTAAAAAGACTTTTAAGCTATTTGGTTGTAATGAGAGGACCGGACAACACAAACATTAGTATTCCATCGGTGTATAAAACCCTTATGGAAATAAAGTTTGTAACTATAAATCACACCCAAACACATCAGCAAAGCTTTGTTACAAGAACACTAGCGGAAGCTATGCCTGTCAGCTTGGTCTTTACCATGGTCAAAACTTGAAACAAGACAGTAAAACACACAAATTTGACTTTCCCTGCCTAACTGTCTGTGTCTCTGTGTAAATTCAGTTGACTTTGGGCATCCAGTTGGAAGCAGTGGGAGCAGGGTGAAGCTGTTTTTGCTGAGCAACGTGTAGGCGGCTAGCTCAAAGAGGAAAACAGCCGTCATTTGGGGAACCGGGACTGGGTGAGGTGTACATGACTCCGTGGGTGTTTACTTGGGCTGTGGACATGGGCACCTCCTCACAGCCCTCCTGGCGTGGCTGCTTCTTGTGAGGTTTCCTGTGCAGGTTGCGGCAGGTGACTTCAGATCATTTTTCCTCTTAGCTTGGCCTAGCCACAGGAGACCGCTCCTCTTTGTCTCGACTCAGCATTCCTGCAACAGCTGAGAAAAGTTACAAACAGCCTGTTTCCATTGCAGTTGACTGCTTAAGTTCCAATGTTGGAAAAGGGCAGGGATGCACATAGCTTCAATTCTGCCTACATATGTGGCGAGTCTGCGAACCCCACGCAGCCGGCATGGGTGGCTTGTCTACCCAGTGTAGAGCCCCTCTCTCCTTGAGGGTCCACAGGCAAAGAGGAAGATGTGAGAAAAGGGGCTCAGCTTTGTTGCAGTGTTGGCACCCCCTGCTGTGATGGGCAGTCCCCCGGGGGCCTGTAAAAGTGTTACATGTCAGTGGCTTTAAAATGACAGTCTGATTTTTCCTCATGGCTTGATTGTACACCAATGGGATTGTCCAGGTATCATAAATATCAGGAAGAGGCAGATTCCATGTCCAAGAAATGGACACATTTCTTTTGGGAAATTTGGAAATCAACAGAAGGACAAAAACAAAAAACCCTCTGAAGATGCTACTGAAGCTAGTAGAAGAGTTTCACCATCTACGGGGAAATAACTCCTGTACCAACATGAGATGAAAAATCATTAAGAGGAGGAAGCTATTATTTCAAAAGCAACATAGAAGGTCACATTACAGTTTGGAAATGCAGTCAGGGACCAAACCTTCACATGACCTGCGGTTTGATAAAATTAAAACAAAGTGGGAGGGCTGTAAACAGCCATTATAACCGTGAAGTATTGGTTTGGTCGAATCACGTTCTTTGCAAGTGCCTGGAAATATTGAAGCAGCAACTCAAGCCATCAGCTAGGAAGTTACATCAGCTACACTGTAAAATGCAACAATCAGTTTAATTAAAAACTTCAAGTGAGCAGAACTCAGTTCTCATCAACTTGTTGCTTATTCTCATTTTAAATAAGTAGTGTAAACTTAAAACATTTAAGTTGAGTTCACACAAAAATAAAGTATTTGAAAGAGGTAGAGACTTGTCCAGATCAGTTTAGCCTCATTGGCTGATTTTCTTTTGGCCATGGGTGTGGTAGGTTACAGACTACAGAACTTCCAAAGAAGTTGAACACTGTAATCAGCTGATTGTTTGATGACTCATAAATACTTTGTCCAGATAAAGAGTTCAATAAGTCTTGTCAAATTACAATTGCAGAATTGCATGATTAACAACATGGAGACATAAGAAAACAAGAGAAGTAGGTTGGGATCCAGATGGCATCCTTCCTGCAAGCCAATGAGCTCTAAAGGCTGATTCCACACTATTAAGTCTACTCAAAAGGATTATGTTCATAGAGTTGTGCAAATTTGATGTGTACAATTTGCACATACTAAAATTTTTTAAGTTCACAAAACATTTTTTTTCGAGGCAACGAGTTTGCATACTTTTTTAAGTACAGTCAACTTAATGCATCTGGCTGTGTAAAACATTTACAAAGTGGCATTCTAAACAAACAAAAAATAATATTTTGGATACGCCATTACAAAGCCCAGGGGCCTCATGTATAAAAGAATGTGCAGCTTTCATACTAAAAGCTGGCACTAGCGAGACATTTTGAAACTTGCAGCACACAAAAAAAATTCATATATATTAAAACTGCACAATTTTTCTTTATACATCCTGATTTGTGGAAAATTTAGCACGGTTGCAGGAACTGCTTGGAACATCCAGTGCCCGTCTACAAATAAATATGCAAAGAAGTATAAATAGCTGGAAAAGAAGGAAAGCCAAAATATTTGACTAAAGTCCTAAAGTTTAAAAGACAATTCTACTAAATACCAAGAAAACGTTGGTAACCTCTGAATTTATATATTTTAAAAAACTTAAAGAATTCTATGTCATTAGTTTGGCATTTCTTTAATCCTACGTGACCTAAAACTGTAAGAATTTTGACTGATTTAATGTCAGACAGCAACAAAAAATTACTGTATTTATTTTTAATACAGTTTATGTAAATACCTAGTTTCAGCTGTCTGAGTTTTCTAAAATGAGGGAAAAAAAGCTAAAGTCAGCTCATGTGAACTCCAAAGCAGGGTAGTAACAACCCTGTAAAGGCTGACATGTGAAAGCGTATGCCGGCTTTATGGATCAACGGTGTGATGAAGCAATGACTGACACTTTGGCAGGAGGATTTCAGCTGAAAACAGACCAGAACCATTTCAGTGCAGCATGTCATTTCATGCATATCAGTCCTCCCTATTTACACACATTGAATGGGTTGCAATGAAGTGGACAAAGAAAGAATAAATCACTGGATTCCAGCCACGGGTGGATTCTTCAGTGATGCTTGAAAGCAAAACAGAAGAAATCTGAATAATGTCCCAGTAACATTTAGTACACTTTACATTTTTATTTATGTCATTGGACAGAACATATCATGCAAAAATGAGATTATTCAAGCACAGTCATGATGAAGATGACTTTTTCAGATTTATTAAAAGAACCTTGCAAAGGATGAGAGGACAGTATCTGTCAAAGTGTCCGTCTGAAAGAACCAGGAAGTCATATGTTATCTTTACTATGTCTTGGACAATCGGATCAACTTAGAAAGCTTAAGACACATTTGAAAAAGACTTCAGTCTGAACTTTTGCAGCTGGACGTGGAGTGTCAACCAATCAGAGAGACTCCACTATGTATGTGACGTAGTGGCGCATTTTCTGACGGGACGGAAGGACTATGAAAAGCCAGGAAGTCGACAATGGAGGACATACTCATCATCACTGTTTGCGCCCCTCCTATTATCTAGGATCAGTCGAGCTATCACTACATAGACCATCCATCCATCCATTTTCTGACCCGCTTAATCCCTCATGGGGTCGTGGGGGTTGCTGATGTCTATCTCCAGCGTTCACTGGGTGAGAGGCGGGGTTCACCCTGGACAGATCGCCAGTCTGTCGCAGGGCAACACAGAAATAAACAGGACAAACAACCATTCACACACACACTCACACCTAAGGACAATTTAGCAAAGCCAATTAACCTAACAGTCATGTTTTTGGACTGTGGGAGGAAGCGGAGAGAACCCACACAAGCACAGGGACCTTCTTGCTGCAAGGCAACACTGCTACCCACTGCGCCACTGTGCAGCCCCACTACATAGACATTACCTTTAATTTACCTTGCTAAATTAAATTATTTGAGGAAAATAAAAGGGCAGCTCCTCCCAGCACGTGTCAGACCAGTCTGTCCATACTTTGCTCAGAGCGTCAAAAACACTCTGGACAAGCGTCCAAGTTGTGCCGTTGGATGCTGTTTTTGACGCTCAAATCGAATTCGGTCTGAACGCAACATAATATTTGTTTGGCAGCATTTTCTGATTAGATTTCAACTTTATCAAAGCCAAGTGATGAGAACTGACTTCGCTATGAGAGGCCTTTTTTACTGAGGCCTGTATTAAGCATGTTGCGCCCCTTCCTATTTCGAGTCAATAGTCATAAAACCACAAAAATATTGTAAAATAGTTCTTGGTGCCTGATTCTAATTAGTCTCTTTCTGAGCGTATCTTGCTGCTGACGTCTAACATAGCATGCAGCTCCCCAGGCTCGTATCCCAGCAGGCCCTGCAGGTTACATACAAAGCGGTAGACGTAGCGCTTGCCGGCTGTCTTGCGGATGATGTTCTTGTCGTAGTAGTAGCGTAGGCCCCGACTAAGTTTCTCATAGTTCATCTTCGGTTTGTTTTTCCTCTTTCCCCAAAGCAGAGCTACCTGGAGAAAAAATACCCGTCTGAGTACTGGAGAAACGCCACAATCTGACACACAGGAATACAAATCTGTCCTTCAAAGGTCTGTACAAGAAAGTAATTAGAATGCAGTTACTTTTTTACAGGTTTTGATTATGTTCTGAACACCCTAGCAATGTTTCTATTTTTGCCTTTGCTTGTTTAGTAAATAATGACATGGAGGAATTTGTGGTGTGTCCTGATGTTAAATTTAAATAATTTTGAAAGCTGGAAAATGAAATCTAATTTTTACTTGAAAGAACTGAAATGACAGAAGGTAGACTATTTTTTTTTACCATAACTGAAGTAACAGCCCAGACCACAAGCTCTGGTTCTGAACATGTTTCTATGATGTGTGAAAGGAATAAATCCAGAAAAATGCATTGTGATCAGACTGTATTGCTGTAACAACGGTTGTCTCTTAGAAGACTTTCTTTTTTACTGATTGCATTTTATGAACAACTGAACCTGGTTTGACGACAGGGGCAAGTAAGGCAGTGCATCTCATACTGGTTCTGAATTACTTAACAGTCACAGATGTCAAGGAAAAATGCTACAGGGCAGGCTCGACTTTCAGCATCAGCTTTGATGGCAAAAAAAAAAACTTTTTCAAGCTGTTTAGAAGTTTTAGATGCACTTTCTTTTTTACTTATTTCTTTTTATGATCCACTTTGGTTGTATTTTATTATACTGATTTGAGTTGGAAAAAATTAGAATCAAACTGTATGGATTAGTTAATTATTTTTGGACTGACCTGCATCCTGTCTAACTGAACTACTTACTTGCAGATTGCATCAAGTCTTGACTCCTCCTGAAAGAGCGTAAAACCACAGTGGACAGTCTTCTGCATTGTCGATGGCTTTGCAGCAATCCCTCATACTGAACATGCATGAAGTGACAGTAGAGAGGAAAACTCTCCTTTAACAGGAAGGAAAACCTCCAGCAGAACCAGGCTTAGTGTTAATGGCCATCTACAGCATCCAACTGGGGGTTCTGCTGGAGGTTTTCCTCCTTGTTAAAGGGGTATTTTCCTCTCCACTGTCACTTCATGCATGCTCAGTATGAGGGATTGCTGTGAAGCCATCGACAATGCAGACGACTCTCCCTGTGGCTCTACGCTCTTTCACGAGGAGTGAATGCTGCTTGTCAAGACTTGATGCAACCTGCTGAGAATCGAATTGAATTCAAAATTAAGATTTCAACCAGCCTAATGATTTTCCAGTAATACCTACAGTATGTTCAAGTCTTTCTTGGAAAATATTGTGATCAACTGTTTCAAATGCAGCACCAAGCTCTAACAGGACAAGTACTGACACAAGTCCATTATGTGAGGCTATGAGAATATCATTAGTGACCTTCACCAGAGCTCTTCGGGTGCTACGATGAGCAAGTCATCTTGATCAAGACAGGGTTTCTTAAGTAAAGATTTAATAATAGTTACTTTAAAAGCCTGTGGTACATACTAAGGATATATTGATTCATTAATTCATACAGATTCACCCATAACTCACAGACAAAACAAGACATAATAGTTCCAGGTGTACAATGTCCTTATATAATTGGAGCCATTGAATGAAAGTCAGTAGGAGGCCTCCACCTCTGGCTACAATTTTCTTTATTGCCATCCGATCAGCCAGTCTGATTCTCTAAGTCTTATTTGTTAGAAATAGCCGTGAATCATCACTTAATAAATAAACAACCGGGTCCAGAGGGAGAAGAATTCCAGTGAGCAAGACAAGACAGCAGATAGCTTTGACCCAGGGGTCATGAACCTCCGGACATTCCCAAATAACTTGGCCGAAAGAGCCTGGACTCCCTAGGGGAACATCAATAAGTGTCTGGTGCACAGCCGATTTTGTACCAAACAACTGGTGTCAAAATATACTCTGGGACAAAACTTCATATGTCTATAGCGATGATTAGGATTTTTAGAGGCATTCTCAACATTATGTCACATTTTATCCCAGTCCGGTTAAGAGCCCTGAACAGCCAGATCTTCATCCTGGTCTTTCAGTGCTGAGGGGGAACTAATATTTTGGCCTGTCACTTTATTATAAACACATCAAACAGTCTCCCTGGACGCATCCTGTAACTGGTTACAAATTGGGTGATCATTCAACTCAAGACCCAGGGGACTCCGTATGCTCTACAATTAGACCTTACCCTGAAACAGAATTCCTTTCATATGTTTCAGTGACATTCACACCTGCACAGCTTAGTTGACGGGGGTGTGATTTTAATTGACAGTTATTAATTTATCTGATTGGATGAAGAATGACACAAAAAGTTCTGAATGGCCATGGGCTCAGAAAGCTGCACTCCAAAAAGAACCTTTAAGTAACCAGTTGGAGACAAGAATGAAGTTACATAACAGTCAAAAGTGTACATAGATACAAACACACACATTTGACTGGTGCCATTTACAAATATATATAAAAAATAACATTAAACCCAAAATGATGGATTGCTGAAAAAATCAAGTCATTTTGATCTTATGAAAAAACAGATGGGATACTTTTTTTTGTCATTTATATAGTGTCTACACTTTCTAGCGTCCCCTGTTGACAAGCTGCCAGTCACTAATGAGAAGCCTAAAAAAGCCAGATATTACAGTGCTGTTGATGCTGCTCCTCTCTCCCTTCACTGCCACCTTCAGTTCTGAAAGTTCACAACAAGCTCCTCTATTGAGGTGGCTCAGAAGTGTCTCCTCTTAGCAAGCTTATGATTGAAATGTTTTGTGAAAGGGTCTACTGAGGTTTTGCAACCCAAAACCACTTAGTAGGGCCCCACCTAAAAACAATCATTCAAACAATCACTACAGAGTTCATTGTGTGTCTATTTATGTGAAACTAAGTACATTGCTCAGACAATTCAAGGAGAGTTTGAGGCTATGTCTGAAAACATCTTTTGGGTCAGGACTAGTTAGCCGAAGTGGAAGTGCGTTGGCGGTCGCCATGATAGGTACTTCCCGAACTGTTCAGTGAGTAGAGCAGGAGGTAGGACAAGTAGCCTGTATGTTTCCTCCCATAGCTCCTTTGGCATAGGAACCTTGCGAGGTCCCTTACCGGCTCCAAGGAGCCATGAAGAATCCCACAATTTTTTATGTGAAGTGAGAACAGCTCACCTCACAGATATTAACAAAAATGTCCGGAGAGAAGAGCGAGTGGACTTGTAATTAGCAGTATTTACCTTTTCACTTAATACATGACTTGTTGGTCATCCATGTAGATCAGAGGTGTAACAGTGTAGCGGCAATGTTTTAAACCGAAGGCAGCAATGAAATCACCCGCTGTGATGTAATGAAACACAACTTATACAGTATATACATATGTATGTTAACCTTGAAAATTACTGTATTTTAATATCCTTAAATTTTACAAAAATTGATGGAGCACCTTATAATCCAGTGCACCTTATAAATGTTTAACGTTGTGCTCACTGACCAATTTTATGTGGTACAATGTGCTCAAAAGTCTGTTAAAATGTGTAACTATGACTCAATCGATATTTGGTGCGTTACATTCACTGTGTCTCTACCTGATCGGACCCCTGAGCTGTCTACAAGACTGCCTGACTGTAATGTCGAAACTAGAAATGCACTCATGTAAGGCATCCCTCACCCGGAGTACGCGCTAGCAACAAAAAACATAGTAAGTTAATTCAATATAAAACTTACATTTATATTGGCCTTATGTTAGAAACAGAGCAGTGTAGTCCAACTACTCTGTCCTCCCAACAGAGACGCATAACTCTCCCTCTCAGGAGAGAGCGGTGTTAAGGGGGAGACACAACGGACGCTCTGTAAAGCGCAGCAAAGTAGGATCCTACGCTTAGGTTAGCTTTTCATTTTAATCAGTCAATAAATGTACATTAGAAGCATTATATGTGTGTATTTACGCTATGCCTAAATTAGATTGGAGTTCTAATTCAGATGTGTATACGCTGCTGTTTGGCACAGAATAAATGGGAAAACATCCTGTGTCAAAGTTCACTTCCAGAAGTATCCCAAAATAAGAGATGTCGAAAATAAACCGCCATGGATGATGTAGTTGTGACAAGCTAACAAGCTAACAAACTAAAATGTGCGATTTCTAATCAGATATGGTCAAGACATGGACTTTTAGGAGATAAAGATATAGGACATATTACTTATAATTGAATACCTTACCCTAATATTACTGGTAATTTGTCTTTTTTTAATTACTCACCCATGACAAAAGTTCTTCTCTCCGCAGAATCATGCAGTGGTGGAGCGTTCTTTACAACGTCTGGTGTAAATTTACGCTTTAAAAACACGCCCGTAAACCACACCACTTACGTAACACAGCCAGTGTATTTCCTCCTTAAGGTGACCAGATTTGATTTCTCTAATGAAAACTGATGGATTTTGTTAAGCACATAATCTCTGCCTATAGGGGTTGGTTTGTTTTGGCTGAACTGCAACGCTGACGGGGCACGGAAGGTGCATTTGGCAAAGCTCTTATACGTCGGGACAGCAGCGCTAAACTTTTTTTACTCCACCATGTTACACTGAAATCGGGGACATTTCCGGGGACAGCTTTTGCTGGGGACATGTCATCCAAAACGGGTCTGTCCCTGGAAATCGGGGACATCTGGTCACCCTACCAGAGAGGTGGAGTGATATTACACACTTGGGAAGAATATGTAATCCGCTTTATAGTCTGGTGCGTTTTACATATGGACAAAGACACACATAGACACGTACATTCACGATGCGCCTTATAATCCGAAAAATACGATACACTCTGATTATTTGTTTACGCTGTACGTATCGTTTATTTTGCATATAGTATACACCATTTTCTGTTAAAAACAAAGACCTATTCATTAAATTGAAACAAACAAAATAAAACAAAATCATTGTCAGTTTGTCAACTCTGTTTAAGAAGACAATAACAAGCAATTGGACTTGTTAGTGTCAGAACTAGAAAGCAGGGACGTGCAGAGGGGGGGGCGGAGGGGGCTTGAGCACCTGCCCCTTTGCCCCTTGGTGCCCAAAGTGCCCTTTTGTCAGTTTTTTTTTTTTTTTTTTTTTTTTTTTTTTTTTTTTTTTTTTTTTTTTTTTTTTATGTGTGCGTGTTTGTTGGTGTGTGTGTGCATGGTGCATGTCCAAAAGAATAATAATTTAGATATACCGTGGCTGGTTCCATGATCCACATAACGTACCCTCACTCTGCCCTACTTTTCCTCTCGCAGCTCCCAGCTCCGCTGCCTCACGCTGGCCAGTCTGTCCTGCCCACTGAGCTATATTATACACTGGAGTGCTAATCACCGTCTGTTTGAACGAGTCGCTTTGAAGCCACCAGCCGCCATATTGGTACTCCCTATTTCCCCCCAGTAACTAGGGAATATGTGCGCTACAGCATCGAATAACGAGGATTTTCTCATGTTCAGGGGGGGCTTAAGACTTTTAAAATGTCAAATGCCATATACTTTTATGTTATGTTCTAAAAATATCAAGTACTGAGAAAGTCATGCGCTGAAATATTTTGCATTTTATTCATTTAAATAATATGTTTAACATTTATAAATATATAAATAACAATGTACAAAAACATATATTTACATATGTGTATACATATATATACATATATACATATACACATACTTATATATACATATATATATATATATATATTTAATATGAATAACATGTAAAATATTTCAGCACCTAATTTCCTAGTAGTTGATAGTGTTAGTACATCCACTGACTGTAGAATTACCTATGAAACGTTTTCACACAGCCAGAAAACTGCTTGTTGTTGCAACCAAATCCTATGGGATTCTGTGAGAGTAGGGAGTAGCAAGATGGCGGCCAGTGACTTCAGTTTTTCGGCAAAATCAGCACTCCAGTGTATTATAGCCTCCTGAGACCCAGCAATACATTTTTGTCCTCTGTGGAGGACATAGGTTTTTTGTTCATAACTCTGAAACCATACATGCCACTGTGTTAAATCCTGTTGGCCCTTAGAGAGGACATCCTGGGCTTTCCAATGATATGACATGTGTGGGGGTGGGGCTTTTCTAAAATTTTCTTCCTGATTCTTCAAAATGGCTGCCATCCCTGTGAGCACATTTTATCGAAAGAAGAAAGGTAAGTATATTATTTTCTAATTATGAACTTTGTGAGTTTAATATTCAGATTGCATCTAGTAAATGAACATCTAAGGAATAGTTAGGTGAATTTTCAGAGCAGTTTAATTATTTGTTGGCATAAAACATTACCTGTTTATGTGTGTCCTCCATAGAGGACATCAGGATTTGCTTTTTATTTTTTAACCTGTTTTAATACAAGTCAGCTCACTGACTGAGGCAGAGAAAAGCCTAAACAGGATTACTGATGGAGACTCAGACATAGATTTGTCAGATGAGGAGGACCAAGAGGGACAGATTGACTGTGATTTTGAGGTCGGGAGTTCAGAGGATGAGGCATCAAGTGAGGAAGAGGAGAGTGAAGTTGAGGATGCAAGGGGCCCGTCGCCCACTTTGGACCAAAACTAACACGTAGGCTTCTGAGACAAGAGTAGATAAGCTTAGACAGATAAGAGTATTTTTTGGATGAACTATCACTTTTAGAGGACATAATTATTTAACGTATTTGTCTGTCTCTTGATTCCTGCCTGTGCTGGAAGACTCCGGAGAGGTTGTCTGTACTGCCCCAAACCGTGTAGACTGGCCACCATCAAAATACTTTGAGCAGTACATTGACAACAAAGTTTTTGAAGACATGTCCTTTTGAACAAACCAGAGACAGATTCAGGTGTCAGGCTCAAGTCTGAATACAACACCTGAGGAGATTAAGACCTTCTTTGGAGTCTCGGTGTACATGGCATGCCTTGGTTACCCAAAAATCAAAATGTATTGGGCCAAAAAAACAAGAGTGCCAATAGTTGCTGTCCAGTAGCTGTCCATTTGCCACAGATGATGGACAATCCTACTACTTCCAGGTGCAGAGCAGAAGGGTGCACTGGAAAAACCTACATAAATTGCATCAAATGCAACATGTACCTCTACATCTCAAAGAAGAAGAACTGCTTTATGGACTACCACAAACCAACACAGAACTAACACACCTGATTAAACTACACTAATCAGCTGGCTTTTGATAAGTTGAATGAGGTGCCTGGAAATCTGAATCACTGGCTTAAATGATGTGGCCTTTTGAAATTTACAGCACCAAAGATTGTCAGAGTTCAGAGGTAAATGTATGCCTCGAAATGTGTTCATATTTGCCACAAGGGAGTCCCGATGTCCTCTCCAAAGGACATACTCTAAAAAATAAATAAAAACATGTTTTGAAATTTTTTCAATTGTAGTGATGTTTTTTTACTCCAAAGAGTCATGTACTGTAAAAAAAAAAGAAATTCAAAAACTTTTTTTTCTCTGGGTCTCAGGAGGATATAGCTCAGTGGTCCTGCCCCTTTAAATCTGCAGCACACTTGACTGTGCTCTGTGCTGTTTAACTCCACTGTCATTGGTTATACTGCTTTAAATCCCGCCTTCCCTCTTTCTGATTGGCTGTTTTCTAGTCTGTCTGTGTGCATGCTTGCTTGGAGCGGAGATTTCAGTTTTGAGTCATACAGGAATACTGTGGTTACCACAATTAATACTAGGCTACGGAACTAGTCCCAGTTAAGAAACTAATTATCTGCAGTAAAATAGGTGAAAGCTGCTGAGTGCAGTTCTGTAAAGAAGTAGGCGAGAGAGTTTTGATTTATGGAACTTGAGAAATGTAAGTAACCAACGTTAGCATCTCAAAATAGCATCTAATTCTGAAGTATAATGCATTTATCAACAGAAACCTAATCTGTTTTATAAAACTAAATATTTTGTGCCAGGCTGGAGTTCTGAAGCCGGCTGGAAAGATGGAAAAGCAAAGACTGTAGACTATTAAAAATTCTGATTCTTAGCCACAGCTGCCTGAAAAAGAAAAGGTGAGGGTTTCCCTTTTACCAATATTTCGTTGCTATTATTGTTTAATTTTTTTGTTGACCCTCTGATGCAGTTCAGGTATAAATAGCAGGTGATATTTCTTTTATATGATATACAACACAACAACACTATATGCTGCCTAAACAACTGCTATATTTTGTTTAGACTTTTACTTATTTATAATAGCGTAATTAGGATTTCACAAAATGATAGTGCTATTTATTTCACTATTTCTACTTCTAGAATTAGAATTACCTCAAATACAACCGAGGAACACTATTTACATTGCTTTTATTGTACAAAGATTTCCACATTGTCTATTAGTAAATTAGTGCAAACCAGGGGCGGAGCTAGACATTCTTATCATCAGGGACTTAATCCATAAAATATTACTTCATTACGAGGGTAATTTGGTACACCAAAAAAGTAAAAAGTATTTAATCTGTTGATATGGTCGTAAAATTAATTTAATATAGGCCTTAACATATCTTAAAGTTTTATCTGCTGTTCTTTATTAGTCTTACTAGTATATACCAATAGTATGTGGTTCTCATTTGAGTGATGAAATGGACAACCACTCATGAAACAATTCAGTTTTGGTGTCACCAATCTTACTTAAAGTACAGTATTGGGTCCTCCATGCTCCTTATGTATTAAGATTTGCTGCACATTTAAACATCGACAACTCACTATTGTTAGGGAAATAATTTAATTGTCTGAGAAGATGTAGGTAAGGAGAAGCTGTTATCTACTCTTCAGATATATGATGTAAGAAATGTGTTTGGAATGTTGCAGATGGTAAAAATTGATAGGTCTCTGTTGCTGGTAAGTTCAATTGCAAACTTTTTCAAAGTGGGAAAAAAGTCTCAATTCAACGTTCATCAGAACGGGCGCTGCTTTATAATTTATAATGATAATAGAACTTTATTGATCTCACAATGGAGAAATTCACTTCTGCATCTTTACCCATCCCCTTGGTGAGCAGTGGGCTGCCACTGTGCGGCGCCAGGGGAGCAATCGGGGTTAAGTGTCTTGCTCAGGGACCCAGAATGGTAGTCTGTGGGAGTTGAACTCAGAACCTCTGGGACCCAAGATCAATGCTCTAACCACTAGGCCACCAGATTAACAAAAAGCATCTAGTGTGTGTCGTGCTTATAAAATTTGTATAAATGTAGTAAGAAATACTGCTTTTCTCTTTAGACAGAAGAAACGCGTCCTGACGCTCAAGTCAAGCATAAAGAAATAGGAGCATGCATACTGCGTAGGACCAATGATGTCAGAGCAATGAAGTGTCCCTAGGGTTAAAGTTCAAATCAAACCTACGCCCTTGATTCCATGTTACATTCTTTATAGTATGGGTTGGTACATTTCAGCCGGATGTATAGCAAGGTATGTTTCTGTATCGTGTTTTAAATCCGTGCCCCATGTGCCCTCTTTTAACTTTGAGCACCTGCCCCTCCAACGGTCTCTGCACGTCCCTGCTAGAAAGTCTGTATAAGTTTGCGCGCCTTCATATGTTTTGGTTTGTGTAATGGAGAGCTTCAGTCATTCGTTAGATATGTCTAACTCGCGTGATTTGTAGTTCAAATGGCTGTAGGCCTGGATTTGACTCACATCTTCCAGAGGATGCCCATTTCCGGCGCATTATGAAGTATGAGTTAAAGGCTGTCTGAAATCAGCTTTTGTTTTAGTTGAGTTTCCATTTTATATTTAGTCACCTTGCTGTTAATGTTGAAATGAAAACGATGGACATTTTAGTAGAATCAACAATTATGTACCTCATCAGGGTCTGTTAGCTTGAATTCCCACCCATCTCCAGTCCAGCTGATGCACGACTGACAGCTGCGATCTGTCAGAAGCTCCAGAAGAAACTGCCACAGCTGGATGGGACCACTGCCTGTGGAAAGAGGGTTGAGAAGAGGGGCACCTTGTTCATGAATCTAGATTTTATATAAGTGCAGAAAGACAAGATGTTCTTTTACCATAACTGTACTAACCAGTGTAACCAGCTAAAATGGCTGCTGGTATCACAGCTTTGCCCACATCTGTTTTGCTGCCCACATAGTCTTTGAAGTTCCTATGTTTCTGCTGTAACACGAAGGCATCATCGGGCACACAATCCTCTATTGGGGGCTCTAATTGGTTCTGTGGAGGAGTCCATGCCAGAAAGCTGACAGTGGCAGAGTTTCTACTGGGAGTAGTGCTCCCTCCTGAGTGTGTTTCTGCAGTAAAATCACAAGACACACCAAGAGTAAGAATTAACAGTTTTATAACATATAGGGGTTCATTAAAGAATAAAAACATAAACATGTAATTTAGTTCATTTAAAATATTGTTGATATTTCACTTATATGAAAAACATCTGTCAAAGCACCTAACTTTCAAACTGAAACAGGATTACTATGGGGCTTTGCAAATGTTTACATCCCTCTAGGATGTTTTTCACATTTTGTTACATTACAACCACAAAGTGCATCATTATTAAAAGAAAGGAAAATAGTTCAAGCTTTGGATAGAGACTGTCACATGAATTTGCTTAGATCTGAAGCATTTCAATGGAATGCCTGTATGTTTAAGAAATGTTCTGGTTTTGGTCATACCCAATTTCCTAACATCATTGTTAAGCTTCACTGTTTTGCTGAACAAAAACATCCCCACAATGCAATTAAAAAAATTAATGGAGTGGTCTGTTTTTGGCAAACCTGTATAACTATCATGGTAAATGGTTTGTACTTGTATAGCGCTTTAACTAGTCTTGATGACCTCTAAAGCACTTCACACTACAGTTTAGTCATTCACCCATTCACACCCTGATGGTGGTGAGCTATGTTAGTAGCTACAGCTGCCCTGGGGCAGACTGACAGAGGCGAGGCTGCTATGCACCGGCGCTACCAGGCCCTCTGACCACCGCCAGTAGGGAGGTGTGTGAAGGACACAGAGACAGTCAGTGCAGGGGATCGAACCAGCAACTTGCCAATTGCAAGACGAACTCCCTAACCTCTGTGCCATGTCGCCCCATAGAAGTGTAAGATCATGGAAAAGTAAGATGATTGCTTGACTAAACTGATAGGTTTGAAACTGCAAAGATTCAGGGCTTGTACTGGAAGGTGGGAGGAGTATCAGTATAAGAAAGATATGAATTTCAGTTTGAGGTGTCGTTTTTCTGCATGTTGAGGAAATAAACATCTTAAATTGCATCAAATTCTGCTTTTGCCTTTTTGAACCAGTGTGAAAGATATAATCAAGCCAAATAAATATGATTGTCAGACATGCAACCACAAAGAAGTTCCTTTACTTCAAACTGAACAGTTTCTGCAACCACAAATTTTAATAAAAAAATATGTTGCCCTTGCTGTAATGACAACAGTTAAATAATACTGAACTATCAATTTATAAATAAGGAATTTTTTTACCTCCATTGCCATGTATTTCTGGTAACAGAAGAGCAGCACCGATGGTCCTTCTGGGATCTTCTGTTTTCACCAGAGTGTATCCTTCATGTTGAGCAGACACCGACTCCAGAGTGTGGAGGTGTGTGTTTTCAGCTGCATGATAGTGAATTTGGGAATTCTGTTTATCAGAATGATCCTTTATGTAGTCTGAGTAGTTCTCTGAGGGGGAAAAACATGGAAGTATAATGCTGGTTCATGTAAGGTAACATGTCACAGCCTCAGCTTCTATTAGCAGAAAAAAGAAACAGGAATAACCTTTGTAGAGCTACCTCTGTGAGTTTGAAGCTGGAAGTAGCATGGCCCTTTGCAACTGGTTAATGCAGTGCTGCAATTGTCTTCGTTCTCTGGGGAATTTATTTTACAAACAATAAAAGAATTAATCAGAGGCTGTACTGTGGTCTTAACAGTCTGATGCCAGAACCCTTTAACACATTTTTTAAAAAATCCTATTTGGGGTTGTTCAATACAAACAAATACATATTTTTTAAAAATCAGAAAAATCCATAGAAAATTGCCTTCACCAGTTTTGGAGATGAACCAACTTTCAACTGTGTCTTGGAGAAAATCTAAAACATCTTCACAAAAAACATTAAATAGCCTAGTGAGCCTTTAATTGCATACAAAATAGAAAGGATTCCTGGGTCAATGTATGCTTCTGAGCTTTTTGTGTCTCTGCTCTGTCTTCTTTAAACCCCTGTCGGTCAAGGCAGATGACCGTTCACACTGAGCCTGGTTCTGGTACTGCTGTAAGTTTTCCTCCTTTTTTAAAGGGGGTTTTCCTCTCCACTGTTGCTTCATGCATGCTCAGTATGAGGAATTGCAAAATCATCAACAATGCAGACGACTCTTCCTGTAGCTCTTTCATTAAGGATGCTGCTTGTTAAGACTTGATGCAATCTGCTGGGTTTCCTTAGATAGGAAACTTTTAACCAAATTGTATGATTTGATTTAATTTGACTTTGTAACGTGCCTTGAGATTACATGTTTTGTGAATTGGTGCTATATAAATAAAATTTAATTGAATTTAAATACATTTAATTGAATACATTATAGAGCATCATTACACATTGAGTAGAAATTCCCAAGCCTTTATTTATTTTAAAATTAAAGATTATAATGAGAACTCAAAATTCGACATCAGACACGCGTAACATCAACTTCTAATGAAGTTACACTTTGTGAAGCCTGTGATAAAGTCGCTATAAACCAGTGGTTGGAAACACAGCTAATTCATATTTTCTTTTTTTCCTTTTATCTTTTGTTAGATGTGTCTGTATTTGGAGAGAGGGAGGTCATTGTGATGGCAGATGTGTAAAGAACAGGACAGAAATGTGTGTTCACTGTAGAAAATGTCATTGCAGTATTTTGCATTATATCCGAGTTGTATTTATTAAGATCATGCAGCCCTGGTCATGAACAAATGGGTGTGTCTGAACTTTTAGTTGAAAACTATGTTTACCTCCCCTCATAGTCTCCAAGTGCTCCCATAGGATCTCTCCTGCAGTGCAGTCAGACATCATACCCAGGAAAGTCTCCCTGTCCAGCCCACACAGCTCACTGCCCTGCAAACCCCGCAAATCTGAGCCCAGGCAGTGGAGACCAAACTCAGCCTGGCACCAGTCCAGCCAGTGGTTCACCTCCCATTCTGACCACAAGATTGGATCTAGACACATAGACCAATTGAATGCATTATTCAGATGTCTTAATATAGATCAAATTACAAATAGAAAAATCCAGATAAAAACAAAGAGGAAGTTGTACCCTGTGGAAATTGATGATTTATGATCTCCTGAGCAAAGCCAGAAAAACTGGCATTTACTGCCTGGCTCAGGATCTCCTTACTGGTTGGAGTGAGAGGAGGGACCTCCAGGGAATCTAGATTTGTTAATTGCAGGGGGGAAAACAGTTT
The DNA here is from genome assembly GCF_011125445.2 of Fundulus heteroclitus. Taxonomy (NCBI): domain Eukaryota; kingdom Metazoa; phylum Chordata; class Actinopteri; order Cyprinodontiformes; family Fundulidae; genus Fundulus; species Fundulus heteroclitus. Next base: position 4,759,060 of record NC_046374.1, on the reverse strand, counting down.
AAAAAAGTTAATGCAATTAATTGCACAGTGGATTGTAAACATGTATGCCATCTGAATGCCATTGGATGTGATATTTAAATGAGTAAATATCACATGCTCAAATGAAAGAAAATGCAGTGCAGAATGATCTATGCGCTACATAGGTGTCTGACCCGTGGCACGAGACACCATGAAGTAATGAGTGCAGTACAGTTAGTGAGGGTGGTAAATACGATTAAACAGCGCTGGATAACGTTAAGAGGAAATGCTTTCTGAGGTTAAAATTTGTAGAGAAATATTGGCACAGAGCTCCAACATTGAAAGCCTAATATCCGTGGTGACATGATAAGAAAACAAAGAGCTAAAATGTGATTAGACACTGACAGAGTTGCCATGCCAGCATAGTATTTGTTGTTTTCAACTTTTTCAGCATTTTGGGTAATTATATGGCAGTCAGACTGGATGGAGAGGTATGTTAAGAAAAATACATGGATGGAAGGATGGAAACGTTGAGTCACATTTCTAATAAAATGTGATGCCTGTAGTGACTGTATCAGTATTACATAATTAAACTTTCCCTACATAGTTGGATTATTTAGAAATAATTATTTAGAAACGGATGAAGTGGAAAGCTGCTGGTTTACTTGTAATAAAACATTTTAAATGCAACTGATTCTGGTTCTGTAAGGTTGGATGAAACACTGAATGAAAACAAAACCACACCTTTCCAGTTTCCTCTAAGTCAAAGTTGAAATTGCAGCACATAAGAATTGTATGTCTATTTAGTCAAGAAACAAACTTTTTTAATTGAATTTGAGCTCCTAATTAATAAAGATTGTGATTAATTAATTGCAACGCCTGCAATAAATTAAATGATTATCACATTCCACTACAAATAGATACATTTTTATCCACTGACTCAAACTTTAAACAATTTCACTGTCCGTTTATCTTCTATACAATGCACATGGAAATGGAGCTGATAAAATATTAAACATAACTATTTTATCTATAAGGTTTCAGAATTAAGTCAGAACATACTAGAAAACTCTGAATTGAGAAATTAACATGTTATTCTCTTAAATTGGTTAATACAAGCTTATTCAGTTTTACAACATCAGTGAAGTGAATGCATTAAAGTCCTTAATGAAATGGTTTTGATTAGAGCATGCAAAGCAGTTATACACATTTGTCTTTCATTTAATTATCTTTCTATGAAAAATGACAACAGTGTAACACTGCAGTGCACATGTTATATGATTCATTATTTGATATTTGTTGATAAACATAATTCTAAAGGTGCTATGGCAGAGGATTTAACTAGTAAAAGTTATACTGATACATTTTAACAATACAGTGTATAATTATAAAGGGTATATTTTTTATACCTGTATATTTTAGTATCAATAATGTTGATCCTCTGAATAACTTGTTATGGAGTTAAATCAGCTGTTTGTGACCCATAGCTGTTATGCTCAATACCTAATAGATAATACATCTGTGAAATTCATCGCAAATTAAATCTCCTGTGCTTTAAATAGAAAAAAAAATAGCATTTGAACAGATAGAGGCGTCTTACCATAAACATGGCAGTCCATTTCCATGGGGATCAGGTGGAGTGTATACAGGAGATCATGCAGGGTGGAATGAGCCTTTAATATGAGAGCTTGGTCTGAAGGTGGGGACAAGCTGTGATGGACAATTGTCAGTCATGCACATGTGGGTAGGACTAAAGAGAAAGATTTAAAGCAAAGTAACACAAAAAACAAGGAGAGAACGTGATCTGATTTCATGATTTATTTTGCCCATATTTTCTGCAATATTATGAAGGGATAATGTTATATATTATCAACAATCTCATCTTGAGAGAAAGTATACGTTGTTTTCCTAATTGTTAGAAATTAGCATTTTTAAGTCAAGCTTATGCCATACAGACCTCAATGGAAAAAGATAGACCACAGATGTTGCTTTTTAAATCTTATCCCAAACAAACAATTTAAGAATATCTTTAAGGAATTTGTTTCTTTAATTGGCATCATCCTTCCTGGTGATATAATTTTACCCTTAGTAAATCCAAGAGACACTGCAAATCCTAGACCTAGATCTCATCTGTCCTATATTTAAAAAGTTTTTCAAATAAATCACATTTGTCAAACTCGAATTACCAGGGGCTGGTGTTCTGCAGCTGTTAGATGTCTCTGTGTCAACACACCTATATTAAATACATAAATCACTAACAGGACTATGCAGGACAAGAGTTAACAAGGAGGTAATTCGGGTATTTGTTACAGATATGTTGGACTTGGGTCTAATCCAAAAGTTGCAGTACACCAGCCCTTGAGGACTAGAGTTTCATAACCCTAAATTAAGCAGTTGCTCATTAGCTGTGTGAGTTATTTCATCAAATTAACTTGAGGACTTCCAGGTGGGCTTTCAAGCTAAACCCAGGACCGTAACAGTTTCAGTGAAAGTCACTAATGATATTTGTATAGCCTCAGTTGATGGACTACCTCTGTAACTGTCCTGTCCCTAAAATCTATTTTATCCTTAAATCCACATTGTAAAGAGTTTAAAAGGCAGTTTACTTTTGATAAATGTATGTTTGAGAAAGTATATGTATTGTAAAGGTTCGATTTCTGTTTGTCTTGCAAAGTAAGTGTCTTCAGATTATATTGAGAATTGGCACTGTGTGACGGGAAAGATAGTGTTAAGGCATTAAGATCGTACCATCTTTCCTAATCCTTACTTTGGTTTAGGTTTGGGCTTTAGATAGAAGACTAACTTGAAATGCATCAAATTGAAACAATGAACACTTACTTTGATGAAATCATAGTTAATTTTACAACAGTGTGTTCAGCAGTGTTAAACTGTGTCTTAACTCTGTCAAATGGACCAAAGTGCTGTATAATAACATTAACCAAAACAAATCTGATACAAAATGTATTAAAGAAAAATAAGTACATTCAAAACAATTGCCAGTAAGAAATATTAAATAACAGTGAGCAGAATGTCAGTGGAAGCACATCTGATGGCCGTCTAAGGCAGGGGCCTGCAACCTTTACAGCCTAAAGAGCCACTTTTCCTACAGTCCACTTGAATTAAAGTCGTTCAGAGCCGTTGCCTGGCCTTTTCAAAAAAGACAAGTTATAATTTTTGATAAAGATCTACTGTAGGAAATATGTTGTCATCATTAAAGAAACGCCCTTTTATGTGTATTTTGAGGTTTAAAAAAAGAGGAAGGACGGGATGTTATTTGTGGATATAGATGTAAAACAAATCATAGTTTCCAACATAATGAAAAAGTATTGATTTGAAATTTAAAAAACTGCATTTATTATCATTATTACATTTAAATACCATAATAAAAATATAATTTGTAGCCAAAGTTATTAAGAGCCACTGTGGAAGGTCCAAAGAGCCACCGGTTGCAGACCCCTGGTCTAAGCCATGAGCATTAGACAGCATCACCTCTACTTGTCTGTTTTGTTAGTGTGTGATCAAAGAGAGTATGATTGGTACATCTGGGTGATCCTGGGTTGGTTACTTCTCCCTTGCTCCACTGTTCCTGACCAGCGGATTCTGCATTAAGGTGACACCGTTTCTGCCGTTTTGATGTCCAATCATAAGGCCAAGCTTAAACAGAACCCACAGGACTCATTGTCAGTGCCTGATTGTTAATTGTGGTGTGGTAAACAAGCCACGTGTGTGTGCAAATGAAGAAGTATTTCCCTGTTTCATCGGCACTGTAAATCGAAAGAAATCCAGATATTTCAACAGTAATTCCTGAAATCCATCAATCTCTGCCTTGGGATTAACAGATGGTAATATAGTGATTGATAGACATGCAATTTGAGTGAAAATCTCCTATACTGATGGCAAATTGGCTCATATTTTATTTGGTAGACCAAGATAACTGTCATTTAACAATCATAAATTAAAAAAGATTATTAAATACTTATCAAGCTAATCAGACTACACACTGTAAATCTGAGTCAAAAAAGATCAGATATGGATCTGATTAACTTTAAACTGACTTAAAAAAAAAGTAAATGAGTAAATTAAAGTGCCTTTTATTATAATAAAATGTCCTCTTTACAATATTTTGACAGTATATTTTCCTAACCATATATTCAGCATTGCGTTCTATTCTATTCTCTTCATGGAAGTCCAATGAGTATGATGGCAAAATAAAGTCCAGATTTTCCAAAACTAAAATCTTAAAAAAATTGCAAATTTGAATTCATCGATTGAATTGATTTATCACCCAGTCCTAATTCAGACTAGATACATTTTGGTTCATGTATGGTTAATTTTGTGTCCATTGGCACAAAAAAGAAATTCACATTCTGTAAAATGACCTGGGTCCGATTTGCTGGGGGGAATGGGGGGGATTACCCCCCTCTGTTTGTGACGCCCCCCGGTCATTCATGTTTTATCCCTGTGTGTGTGTGTGTGTGTGTGTGTGTGTGTGTGTGGGGGGGAGGGGGGGGGGGTGAATAAGTAATATTATGGATTTTTAAAAATGTATGTTAATACATGTCTTGTGTCCTTCATATTTGTAAATTTTACTGTTTCTAAAGAGTATTATTACATTTTCTGCTCAAAGCGGTTAAAGTAAACTAATACCCACTCCCGAGTCCTGACAGTAGATGGCACAAGTTTAAAAACAAGTCTAACCTACTGGATCTGAATCTACCTGAAAGAGCACCTGCTAGCTAAACTTTTATTCATTAATAAAACTTTTGAAATGATCCCCCCCCCCCTGTTTTTTTTTTTTTTTTTTTTTTTTTTGCAAATCACACACTGATAATGACAATGATATTTAATGAGTTTAACATATATCTGTGCGTTGAAATGTGACAGTCTATTTCTCCTTACTAATACACAGTCATAATAAGGTTAATAAGGTTTCATTATTTATTTCATCTTTATTAAACTAAATAAAGCTGATTTCTGGTTGAGCACAGCAGTTTTTGCAGCAGACAGGCAAATGCAAGTAGCAGAACAAGAGAATGAAGTTACAGTACATCAATGCAGTTACAGTACAGTGTGGTGGACTCAGCTATGTTTCAGACACACACGGGCAGCAGATAATACACCTAAAGGAAAACTCTGTTAAAGGCAGTTTTTTTAAACACAGATCACTTTTAGGAAGACAGATCATGAATGAGCCACACAATCATGCTGACGAGATCACAGCTAAATATAGATCTGCATTAAAGCTCTTCTATATAGTTATGTATTAATATCAAACCACATAAATGATTACATTCAGCTAACACCATAAAACATATAACAATCAATATCTCTTTAATATGAAGTCCTCACATAAATATGGTCAAACCTGCAAATATGGAAAAATAGGTTCCTTTAAAACCATCCAGTCACTGTAATGTCATGTGGCTGGGATACCCTCTGACCCCTCACTACTTCCTCTGCCTATAACAAGTCATAACCGGTTCTGAACAACAGTACTGAGGCTAAACTGCTGGCTTTTTGTGGAGGTATGTGGGAATCCAGGTTAAAAATGTCCCTGTGTTTAATCAAAAACACAAACAATGGAAGAAATCTTTACTGTTCCCGCAGTGTCATAATGTACCAGAAGCTCAAGAATGTTCGAAACAACTAAACTTAGCAAAGCTTTCTATCATCTTACTAAAATAAAACTGTAAATGTGATCCCTTCAAAGTTAAAAACCAAGAGTCTCTAACTGCCCAGTTAGTTGTCTTTCAAGTGAAGACAGAAAACAGGATTCCATTTAAGCTTGTTTCAGGTAAGTGCAATGTAGAGTAGGAACCACACAGGCTGGACAGAGACCGATCCAGTAAGGAAGTAACGCCACAGTGCAAAGTGAAGAGGCTACAGGGGGCGTCTAAGCACATGGCGAGCTACAGTGAAGGAAAGGAAGCAGCTGTGGCCCTTCAGCGAGGATCGTCTGGGGCAGCAATCTTCTCCAAACTGGGCTCCATTCCCCAGATCTCCCTTGCATACTGGGAGATGGTGCGGTCACTGGAGAATTTCCCACTGCTGGCAATGTTATAGATCACCTTCTTGGTCCACTCCTTGGGGTTCTGATTAAGAGAGGCATGGGAAACATTGACAGCAAAATTAATTCTTTGCTAAAGTAAACGGAAAAATTTGTGTTTCCACAAAAATATGAGAATTTCTAAAATTCATTAGAGAAGAAAATCAAAATTTGTAATCCACCCCCACCGAGCAAATACCTTGTAGAAGCAAATTTTAGTACAGTTGCACATTATTTGGGATGTCTCTCTGCCAGCTATGCATATCTGGAGGCTAAAGTTTTTGTCCTGAATTTCTTCGCAAAACATCTCAAGTCAGATTAGATGGAGAATATCTGATCATTTTACAGGTATTTCCACAGATTCCCAGTTGGATTTATGTCTGAACTTTGACTGGACCATTCCAGTACATGAATCTGCTTTGTTGTATCTATGGTAGAATATTAAATATGGTTGTCCTGCTGGAAGGTGAACCTCCAGCCCAGTCTGCAGCCTCCAACAGGTTTCCTTCCAGGTTTGTCTTGGATAGCTCCATCCATCTTCCATCAGCATTGACAAGGTTTTCTGTCTCAGCTGAAGAGGATTGTCATATTGTGATGCTGCCATTACCATGTTTCACCATGAATATGATGTGTTCGTGGTCATTTGCAGTGTATACTAAACACTTCAACAAGTCACTCAGACTTTCCTAGGACAGCTGGATTTAGGCCGTCAGTGTGGTGAGAAAACAAAGGATGCTGCATCCCTACCCTCCCTGATCAGTGTATTTCTCAAACTCATGAATATGCTCTTTTGAAGGCATTCAAAACAGCACTGTATAAAACTGTTGACCCACTGACCTGGTAGAGTGCGCTGACCTTCTCCTGACATTTGATATAGTCTTCATAGTCTGCAAACACTTTGAATCTGCAGAACAGTTAGAAAGTGGACAAAATTATTCAAACATGTGTCGTCATTTCAGAGAACTTATCATTTTATGCTGTTTCATACATTGCTGATAACATTAAACAGATGCAGTTTGGATCATGTGACCAATAACGTCTGTGAATATTGGCCAGCGGCATCAGTGATGTTACCTGTCATGGTGCATCAGCATGTTGACCAGGTCTTTAAACAGATCAGGCTGACTGGGGCTGAAAAAGCCTCCCGATATTTGGTCCATCGCCTGCTTCAGCTCAGGGATACGGTTGTAGTAAGAGTTGGCATCATAGCTGAGGACAAGACACAGACATCCATCATACCAAAGGGCTAAGGAACATACAACATCATAAAGCATCTAAAAAACACAATTATTTTAAAAAGATATACACTGCTGAAATGGAAGTTAAAAACGTGCAAAAAGTTATTTTTTTACAACAGGTTACCATTAACAATTTATTGTTCCACCCGTTTTAAAAACTGACTGAATAAACAAATATTATAATATAATCTACAAAATATAACAAAACAGTAACCTATTAGGTTACTCAACAGAAACAAGATGAATAAATTATGTGAAACACTTATATTCCTAAGAAAAGCCCTCTCCGTCAGTCGTGCTGATTAGCATCATGTCTTATTGTGTGATGTTACAGTTTTTTTGCCTAATGCCCTCTGCTTTTCTGTCATCACATCCTCTCCTGCCGAGCACATCAGTACATTTTGGTTGAGAAGCTGACGCTGCTCTGCCATGCAGCTCGACTGAATGGGAATTATTCACGCGGTAACTTAAGGAGCTTGTTGAGTGTTTATATTTAAAAACAGCCACATAAACTGGACTTTGCATCTTTGTTGTCATTAAACGGGGTAAAATAATCCAATAATAATAATAATAATAATAATAATAATAATAATAATAATCTCAGTTTGGACCACTTCACGTTCCTGTTCTGGCATGCCTACACCATCATTATTTCTCTAACAACTACCGGGGTCTGGCTCTGCTTCAGGATGAGCAGTGGGGCCCACTTCTGGATGGCGGCCATACTACAACACTGAAAGGTCTGTCTAGCAAACGTAATCAGTTAATCAGATGTAAAAACGTTCAATATTATAAACCATTAATCGATGTTAGTTTGCACCCTTAGTTGAAACCTTACAAATAGAAATATTCTCTTGAATGTTTTTTTACACTTTCCTTTATCACAATTATTTTTCTTTAAAAAAAAAAAAAAAGAATTTTTTTGTGATCAGCTGTTAAATCTATTCCTGCATTTATAATTAGCTCAGTTTAATGAACATTTATGAATTTACACCCTGCTGAAACTCACCCCTTCTTGTCCAGTGCCTCCACATCTTCTACCCTCATGCCGAAGATAAAGATATTTTCCTCTCCAGCCTCCTCTGCCATCTCCACATTGGCTCCATCCATGGTGCCAATGGTGAGAGCACCATTCAGCATAAACTTCATGTTTCCAGTGCCAGAGGCTTCAGTGCCAGCTGTGGAAATCTGTTCTGATAGGTCCGCAGCAGGAATGACTGCAATATACGAAGCAGACTGTAGTCAACTTTAGCTTTCATACTAGTCTGACAATACAAACCAGAGGGTTAAATTAATAATATTAGTCTGTCTACTGTGGCTGTTAACTAAGTAATAAACATTTTTTAATTTTTTAAAGCACTGTTCATTACCCTTCTCAGCCAGAGTGACTTTGTAGTTCTCCAGGAAGATGACCTTAAGGCGGTCTCCCACCACAGGGTCATTATTGACAATATCCCCGATGGATGTGATCAGCTTGATGATCATTTTTGCAGTGTGGTAACCTGGAGCTGCCTGGAAACAGAGACCAAAATCCCAGGATAAATCACAACTGGTCAGTCGGATAAAACAGGCTGTCCTGCGCTCAACTAGGCAGTAATATGTTCCTGAAAGATTCAAAACTTTGAAATCAAGTCAACAATGTTGGATTGTGTAGTTAAAAAATGGTCTTTGGCAATATTTAGGGGGTCTTAGGGGGCTTAGGGAATAAGCTACCCTCAGAGCCTAAATGTAGAAAATTATTATATATACAATTTGTACAGCAGACCGTAAATTACATCAGAATAAATTCAGAATGAATTCTGACTAAACTGTTTGAGGTCAGTGACCATTACCAAAATTATAAATCAAGAAAAAAAAGATTTTCTTTTTATATCTTAAAGTCATCTCAGTATGAAGAAATAAAAAATATTCAAATCATTTTGGAAAGCCTTGATGCTGATGTAATTGACTTTGTAGGCTTCTGATAGGGACACCTGTGGATACATTTTAAGGCAACACCTGAAACGCTCTGCTTCCTGGTGACATTAAAATCCACCACACATCATGGGAAAGGGAAAATACACGTGAACCTCTGCCAGTTTTATAAAGCCTCAGCACAATTTTCAGATGTCTAAAAGATGTCACATTCATTGGACGATATTGACAAAGCGAAGAATAGAGCCATGAGGAAGCCCACATATGTTTTTTTTGGGGGGTGTTTTTTGGATTGTAAAATGATGCTAACTATTCCAGGTCTATGAAGTATGATTCAACACAGTACCATAAAATCCTCATTTTTAAATGTCTATTAATGTCTTCCAAGAAACTAACAAATTATTATTTTTATATAGCGACAAAAAAACCTACAACATACCACACTCTCACACTAAAACTGAAGGTATTAAAACAAAGTTTCAAGCTCTGGGGGGATGGCATGTTGAGAAGAGACCCCTCCTGGGTGTAGAGGGCAAACACATTGGTTCAAAGGATAGAGGAGAATTGACACACTCTGTGAACTACGATATAACACACACCACAGAATGAAAATGATAAAGAAAAATTCTGACCAAATGCTGCACTAAGACTGATTTTTGGAAACACACAAAATGAATATTAACAATCTTCTACTATAACTTCATATTACAGCATGCAGTTGTATTTTAGAAAAAGGAGCTGAGAGCTGTTCACCTTTCCTCCAATCATGATAGTTCTGGGGGTCCATGACTTGGTGGGCTCTTTTTTGATGCCTGATTGAAAACAAACAAAGAAAAAATATTAAAGTCTTATTTTCTTAAATTCTAATCTCCATTCCTTAATCTAGATTTCTGCAGCGCTCACGGTTGTAAAGTGTGATGATGTGCAGGCAGTTGAGCAGCTGCCTTTTGTACTCATGGATCCTCTTCACCTGTACATCAAACATGGAGCTGGGATTGATCTTCACCTTGTAGTGCTCCTCCAGGTGGGCAGAAAACTTCAGCTTGTTCTCCTTAAAGTTCAAGCAGACAGATACAATTTAAACCCACAAAGGTCACATGTAAAATAAACCCTGATTTTGTTTTTTTAAGAAATTACTTGTTTGATTTTTGCAACATCTCTAATGAAGGTATTGTCGTCTACAAAGTCCAAAAGCTTCTTCAGCTGGTCCAGGTCACGGATGTATTCCTCGCCAATCCTCTGCAAATTAAACAGGTCAGAGACTGAGTTCAATATTCTGAGCTAGTACAAAGATGAGTTTCCTGAAATTAGAAGAAGGGAAAAAGTATCACACTGGGGAAAACCTTGTATGTAGGACAATTAAAAAAAAAAAAAAACATTTAGAGGCAGAACTGAAAGATAAATTCTTCTCATTTTAACTCCCTAAACGACCAGTATTATGATCATGTGACCAGGTCTACAAAGCAAAAACTCACATTGACAAGATAAAACAGCAGCTAGGGGCAACTCAACTCCTTTACAAATGTTGTTCTGCAACTCTGTCAACTCATTCATTTTTGTGGAAAAAACAATTGCAGGGCCCGTCAGTTGTTAGCAAAGGAATTCTATAATTATAGAAAGATCAATACATATTTTTTAGACGCTTGTTCTTTTTAGATCAATTAATTAAGACAAAAGTAAGAAATGTTTACAACTGAGCTAAATTTTGACTACAAAATACTGCAGTTCAATGAGAGATTACCAGCACACATACCTCAGCAATGACCTCCGCTAGGCCAGGGTTGCACATGACCAGCCATCGCCTGGGTGTGATCCCATTGGTCTTGTTCTGAAATTTCTGGGGATCCATGTCGTAGAAGTCCTTGAACCTGGAGGGGTTGTTAAACCACAATCATATATGGTATGTCATTCGTGAATTATGTTTATTATAATAATCATGTTTAAAAATATTAAAGTCATGCCCAAAGGTCCAACATCATCAACTCATCAGCCCGGGTGAAGCCAATGTCGCTTATTCAGTCTAACTAGATTGGTTGTTATGAATAAGGAACAAATTGGCTTGAAAAGACAGTTTTCTTGTATAAATCTACTCCAAGTAAGACCATGCAGCCATCATCACTTTGTATCAAAATGTGTCACACTGAAGGTTTGAGGATATCAAGGACTCCAGCAAAGAACAGTCTTCTTCAGGTCCTGGGTTCAAATCCTGGCCATGGGTCTTTTTACATGGAGTTCACATGTTCCCCTTGTGCGTGTGTGGGCTCTCCACAGGTACTCGGCTCTCTCCCACAGTCCAAATACATGACTGTTAGTTTAGCTGGGTCTAAATATCTGCTAAACTGCCGACTTGCCAAGGGTATATCTCACATCTCCCCCCAGGGACTGCTGCAGATTAAGCAGCTGTAAGAAATAGAAGACTGATGGATGAGTAGATCATCTAATCTCTTCCTGATGATTTCTCAGGAATTATGTTGCCACCGATAAAGAGCTTTTTTTTTCTTTTCTTTTCTTTAATAACGTCGGTAGGATGTATATGCTCAGAGGCAAAAACCTTTGGGAAACACGGATGGAGATCAGAAGACTGGTGAGGTTATTTTGTCTGATTTGTCTTTCTTGTTGTTAGGGATACCTGGAGAATCATCAGTCAGAGATGAATAATTCATGAGTCCTGTGTCATTCCAACAGCAATGACTATTGAAGAAAGCCAATGGTTGCCTTTTATCCGAAGGAGCGGGCCAACTCACAGTTCAGCCCAAGAAAAATAAAATGAATAAAAAGTGGGATCAAAATATCCTCCAGCAGCAACTTCCACCAACAATCCAGGAAAATTTGATGATGATTTAAAGATTTTTCACCATAATGGAGCAACCAAAGATCCGATATTAACCCCACTGACAACCTGTGGTCAGTTCTCAAAAAGTAGTTGAAGAAACAAGCGCCAACAAACTGCCAGCAAGCACTAAAAAGACTGAGCCAGCTGAGAGTTACCGCTATGAAAAAAATAACACTATAAACCTTCTCTTTTCATTAATTTGATGCTATTTGTAAATAAAAATGTTAGAAAAATATGCTGTTTTATTTTGAACTGTTTAGTAGAATATAGAAAGATGTAACAAAACAAATATACAAATATTCAACCACAACTGTTACACTGCTGAACCTTTGGGCATGACTGGTTGTCAGATTTAAAGGTTTGATTGTTGCAGGAAGGAGGAAGGAGGTTTTATTATTATTTACACAGTGTCTTTGATGATTTCTGAATGGATGCGGGCCACTCCGTTGACAGCATGAGACCCCACAATGCACAGGTGAGCCATGTTGATTTTTTTCACGTTTCCCTCCTCGATCAGGGACATTCTGCGCAGACGGTCAAGATCTCCAGGGTAAACCTTAGAAATCCGCTGCAAGGGGGGGAGGGGGGGGACAATACATAGAGATTTAATCATTCTGAATTACTTCCTGGGAAAAGTATTGTGATTCACAGTTCTTGGCAGATAGCTGCTTTGTTACAGTTTTACTTTGTGCACAACAGCAATGATCAATACAACTGTGGGTCAGCTCAGCCGGCAGCTGATAATCCCTGCTTTGACAAATATTTTGGGAAATAATGAGTGATAGCAGAAAGTATTGAATAATTTGCTTGGTTGGAAGCTGGAGCAGTGCAGTCTCAGAGGTCAAGGCAAATGTTCACCATTGAAGGTCTTTAGGCTCTAGACAGAACGCCTCTCATTGGTTAGGACTCAGTAGAAGGGTGTGAGTGTGAATTACTTACATCAATCCTTCCATGTTACCCCAGTTTCTACATACCGTTTTATTTTGGTGCTGTGCTTGGGTCACCTATGGCCTGCAGTCTATAAGCAGTGCTGGTGTAAACACATAAGCATGCAGGGGGATGCAGGTCACACTCTTGAGTATGCTCTGCTCTGTTCTCAGCTGTGTCTGTATTAATAGCTGCATGGCTTCTCTCATTTACCCTTTGCTCTAAAGGTGGTGTAGTCTGGCTTGCACTTTGAGTGTGTAAATAATCTAAAACTGCTCCAAAGTATGAACTCAAGCTGAACTGTGTTTTTCTATATATAATTATCTGCAGAGAAAGGACTTGGTTAAAAGCTAGTGATAACAGATGTGTTTTTAAACAAGGCTTAAAACACATCGACTATAGGAGCCTGTATGGTGTGTAGGGGCATTTTAGTCCACAGTTTAGGCGTCACAACCTTAAATGCTAGATCACCTCTGTGAACTAGCCTGGACCTCGGTACAGCTAAAAACAAGCGAGTATTAGCTCTAAGGGATCTAGAGGGTGCATAAGGAGGTCAAAAAGAGCCTGTCCGGTCAGCATCTTAATAAGACATCAACAAGACTTTAAAATCATTCCTATAATCAACAGGATGCCAGTTCAGAGAAATACGTTTGGGGGAAATAGTTTATTTCCCTCTAACATTGTACAAGAAGACAGGCTGCAGCATTCTGGTCCCTCCTCAGTCGCACCAGGCAGCCCTGACTAACACCAATATACCAAGTCATAATAATCCAGCTGGAATATAATAAAAGGATGGCTCACCAGATTTTTTTCCCTAGGTGCACTAGAACAAGGGGGAGGTTCAATCAAACTGTATTTGACACCCCAGTTTTACAGCTTCATTTTTGTTCATATAGATATATACTTTGACTATTAAATTATTTACAATCTAGTCAACATAAACTGGTGCAACAGGAACACCTAAGCAACTTGTTTTGTGTGCTTATTACTCTCAGTCTAAATGTTCTATTTTGGAATAAAGAAGTGGAAATAAAACTTTTGGTCCAATTCATCAATAGTAAAAATAATCAACCGATTAATCGATTGTTAAATTAATCATTAGTTGCAGCCCTAGTTGTAACACACTCAGAGTCACCCCTCGTACCTCCAGATGCCTCCTGTTGATCTCGTAGACAATCTCCAAGTGTCGCGGCAGCAGGTTCTTGAACAAATCGACAGGCCAGCGCTCCAGTGCTTCAGGAAGGACGGTGTGGTTGGTGTAGGCACAAGTGCGAGTCACAATGTCCCAAGCCTGCACATTGTAGGAATAAACCAATGTCATCCAGACATGGGATTTTTGGGCACTTTAAAAATGTAAATAAAGTCAGATACACAATGTTTGAAGAAAAACAAGAAGAGAAGAAGAAGAATCATAATTGCCTCCAGACATAAGACCAAGAGAAAACACCCTCTGTCACATCTCTGCTTTATGTTTGATGGATCAGCCACCCATGATCTGAAAATCAGGTAACCAGAGCTTCAACCTGACTACAACCTGACTTTTTACAGTATTTGTTCAACAAATACTGAACCTCGAATTTCATCATTATCATTTTCCATGGAGCAAATCCCTGCCAGACTGCTGCCTGAAGCATCAATAACTGTTATCAGCAAGAAAGACATCAGCAATGACCCCAGAGAAACAACTGTTATGGAAAGGATCATAAGATCCGTGCCTGTGAAGGTTTCCTCCGGGCGTTCCGGTTTCTCCTACCACTACAAACATGCTAGTCAGGTCGGCCATTAGTGGCGGCGCGTTCAGTCACAGCGGCTTAGGCTAACCTTCCATCCCTCTTAGGTAATTTTATTCTATGTGCCTTGTATGTATACTGACAAATAAAGCACTTTATCAGAAATCAACTCATTAAAAATCTTTGGAGGGAGAGACCTTATATTTAATAAACCACATTTAATTGTTTTATATTTTTTGAGTTGAGTAGTATTAATTTTTATGAGATTTTTATGATTTACTCCTTTAAGATCAGTTTTTAATCTGTTAAGTTTTGGTCGTGGGAAAGACACCGTCTCAATAGGGTAATGGGTGTGTAACAGTATAGAAGCTGCAGAGAGGTGTGTTAAACTACGGCTCTGCTTCCTGTTCTGGACCCTGGGTTTTCAGCATTTAGGAGAACTAATAAATCTGGCCAGATTCCTAAAAAGAAGAGCTACACCATCCAGAGTAGGATGGATGCCGTCTTTCTGGATCAGACTAGGTTTTCCCCAGGAAGTTCGCCAGTTATCAATGTAGCCCACATCGTTTTCAGGACACCACCTAGACAACCAGCGGTTGAATGATGACATGTGGCTAAACATGTCATCACTGGTCAGATCAGGCAAGGGACCAGAGAAAATTACAGAGTCCGACATTGTTTTAGCAAACTTACAAACTGAAGCAACACCAACTTTAGTGACCTCCGATAGGCATAACCAGGTGTCAGTACCGCCAGCGTGAATAACAATCTTACTGTATTTATGCTTATCCTTAGCCAGCAGTTTTTGGTAGGATTTGATGTCGCCTGTTCTGGCTCCTGGCAGGCATTTGACTATGATCCCTGGTGTCTCTAGTGCCACGTTTCTGACTATTAAGCTGTCAATCACCAGGGTTGGCTTCTCAGCGGGTGTGTCGCTGAGTGGGGAAAATTTATTAGAAACGCAGATGGGTTGGTGGTGACATAGGGGCTGGAATCTAGAGCTATGCTTCCAGCGTATTGTCACCCAGCTGGCCTGGTTACCCTGGCTGCTCGGGTACTGCTGGAGGACCGCTACGTGAAGCTAATCTCTGTGGCTCCGCGCTAGCTTAAGGGCTGGTTTTTCAACAGTGCAGAGCCGAGCCTCCAATTCTGACACCCTCGCCTCCAAAGCTACAAAAACACTACATTTATCACACATACCATTATCACTAAAGGAGGCAGAGGAATAACTAAATATCAGACACAGACAGCAGGAGAGAGGGGGAGACTTGGAGATGGAGAAGCTAACCAGAAGGATAGGGGAGGAAGCAATGGTAAAGCTAAAGTAAGTAAATAGTAATGCTAGGCTAGCAACCTCTTACCACGCAGAGAAAAGTAAACCGTGTGAAACACAAGGAGTTCCTAGATGTTAAGTTCAGCAACAGAGAATGTGTTTTGAATGTGCTTTTTTTTTTTTTAGAAAGAGAGATGTCACAGCAAAGAGATTTAAG
This sequence comes from Fundulus heteroclitus, assembly GCF_011125445.2. Classification (NCBI taxonomy): domain Eukaryota; kingdom Metazoa; phylum Chordata; class Actinopteri; order Cyprinodontiformes; family Fundulidae; genus Fundulus; species Fundulus heteroclitus. The sequence continues at coordinate 4,742,924 of NC_046374.1, read as the reverse complement.
ATAAAATTGAGAGTCTGGAACACCAAACCACAATCAACACAGAAAACAGGAAATGGCACAATACACCTTACCGCAATCTCAGGAGCTCAGTACTTGTTGGTTTTGCTCTATTTAAAGGCAATGAATTTATTTTCTGTTCTTTAATAGAAAACCCCTATGCATTCCAAAAAGGTCAAGTATCAAGAATTTTTCTTTGTAGCGCTATCGAGTTGGATACTGTGGTATAACCTACCTTCTCCCAGTCAAGTTTCTCAATGTCCACCAGGATCCTCATCAGCTCAGGAATAGCGAGAGCAGGGTGAGTGTCGTTCAGCTGGATGGCCACCTACCGGCAGAACCACAGAAGGAAAATAACTAATTATGGACTTTTTCTTTACATAAACTCACTATGTTGAATTCCTAACGATTTCTAGGTAATGGTAAAGATTTGTCTATATAGTTCCCAGTGGAAATCAATACAAGGTGCAAATATTGGTTTAAGTGCAACATCTCAAAGGGTCAGAAATAAACAAGGATAGATGTCAGAATCTGATGAAGCTGTCACCTTATCTGGCATCTTGGAAAGGTCCAATCGCACAAACTCTGTGGAGCCAAACTTGGAGGCTTTGAATCGCCGGATGATGTCTTGAAGAGTCGCAGCAACAACAAAGTACTCCTGCTTCAGGCGCAGCTCCTTCCCTTCAAAAAACTGAAGAACAAAGAGTTATTGTGATTATCTTGTTTTCTCTTTTTTTAGCATACACTATACTAACAAAGCTGCTTTGGATATAAAGTTATCATTATTGCTGTCCTCAGAGACCCAGAACAACTCTACAGAAAGAAATCAATTGTGTTGGAAATACATTTAAGGATTTCAGATTACTTGGAGCAGAGTCATCAATATGCTTTTAAAATTCTGGAGCCAGAAACTATATTAGCAATGGCTAAGAAATTTTAAACTGCTACTCTGCTTTTCCCTGTAGTAACAAATCCTCTTAGTGTTGTGTTCTGGCCAATGTTTACATTCCACCACAAGCCTGCACTGCTCACACAGCTGAAAACAGACAAGGGATCTCATTTATAAAGGTAGCATACAAACAAAACTGGGCCTAAATCTTGTGTATGTCCATTTCCACCCAAACATACAAATTGTTGTTTGGGTGGAACTGTTTTATTTCCACTAAAGTTTATATATTCATACTCAACCTGTGTACAATCTGAGCACTTGAAACCAAAGTCACGTTCTTGTTTGGACTCGCAATCAAGCTAAATCTGATTCCAAGTTAAATTTGTGGATCTGTAGGGAGTTTTCCTAGAAAAATCTGGTAATTATTATTTTTTTTATTTCTCTCAATGTCAAGAATATACGAACAATAATGTAACCTGTTTGAGAGACTGTAGAGAATTAGATACATATCAGGTGTAGATGTGTGACTCATCTCTAAAAATACAAGATAATAAGATACATTTGATCTTTTCGGTACTAAAGTACATCTTATATAACTTACCATAAGAAAATATACAAAAAAGGGCAGATATTTGGTTAAAATATTACTAATAGCAGCTACAAAGGAGAATTGTACTCACGTTGTCATTGGGGTACAGAACCCTGGAGATGTTCTCAGCCAGGTTTCTGTCCAGGACGGCTTGGATGTAGTCACCAACATTAACTGGGGGACAACAGCAGAGAGAGTCTGTTTTACTCCCAGTTCTGACTAAATGTCCTTTCCTGAACAGGCTGTCAGTATGTCAGTAATGGCACTTTGACAATAATATAAACAATACTTACAATCTTTGAGGTTAAATTCACAGGGGGCCTTAGCAGACCACAGTCTCATGGTGTTAACAATGTTGTTCCTGTAACCAGGAACCGGGGTGTCGTAGGGAAGAGCCAGGACCACCTGGGTTAAAACAAGAAACGTAGAAATTATGTAAACCTGATGATACAGCTTTATTAAAGCATACAGTTTGGGACCTTTTGCTTTAACTGATTAAGAGCACATCTGATTCATCAAGGTGTTTAGAACTTGTTCTCCCTGTTATTTTGCAGAAGTTCTCACCTATCACAGTCAGGAGGCTGTGTCTCACCTCGAGAATTTCTTGAATATGAAAAATTCCCCAAAAAATTTAAGTATTTATCATCACATTTTCCGTCGACTTTGCATCGAGTAACATCTGTGTCCTCTAATGATGCTCTATATTTCATAATGACCACTAAATACGGCACCAACAGAACATAAATCATTATTTCGTCTAATCTGAAGTGTTCAAATTCCTCTGCTGTCATGGCCAATGGAACGGTACTGTATTTTGGAAACCAAGATTATTGTACAAAGTGCACAAAGAGTGACGCTTCTGGGAAATTCCACAGAATCCACTATTGTTCAAGAGTAAACTCCCAGACAGGAATTACAAAGATGGGCAGCAGGATATGGGTCCATAATCACTGATGAATTGTTATTGGAACTTGTGGAAATTCTATTTGTCTAGAGGACAAAAGGTGAGCTCGGCAATGAGCCCTGTTTCTTGCAAACAGTGAACATATCTTAAACTGTGACGGGCTCCTGGTTGGAGTGGAGTAGCATCAGAATGTCTCCAAAGAGCAACTTCTTCCCACGACTCAAAATGTTTTCAAGGATGCTTTCCTCACAGCAGTCCAAAAGGTGGTTTCTGAAACAACCACTGACCTGATATGACTCCTCTTCAGCAGCAGAGTCATTACCTGGACATCTAATGGTTTAAAACAAATGTCTGACAAATAAACTGCATTGTTTAAGTCAAACATGTGGCTATGAATTTAAATAGAAAATAGACATTCTTTCCCAAATTTATGGTTCCATGATGAGATGCTTACGGGGTGCTTTTTGACCAATCATACAGATTGGTCAAAAAGTTTCCTATCTAAGGAAACCCAGCAGATTGCATCAAGTCTAGACAAGCAGCATTCACTCCTCCTGAAAGAGCGTAGAGCCACAGTGGACAGTCGTTTGCAGTGTCCATGGCTTTGCAGCAATCCCTCAGACTGAGCATGCATGAAGCGACAGTGGAGAGGAAAACTCCCCTTTAACAGGGATGAAAACCTCCAGAACCAGGCTCAGTATTAACGGTCATCTGCCTCGACGGACTGGGGGTTAAAGAAGACAGAGCAGAGACACAGAAAGCACAGAAGCTCACATTGATCCAAGAATCTGAGCGGTACAGCAGGTTTTGATTGTGATGGATGTGGCGGGATCCACACAGCTTTGCACAATAAATGGGTGTGGATTAGCTGACAGCTCGCACTCGGGTATTTAATGCAGGACTTTCATCAATGACTTAAACATTTCTGCATCTTGATTCACTGCAGGTGATTCACACATCAAATTAACCAAGACTGTTGCTGCAAAAAGTGCCACAAAATGTGATTTTAGTCAATCTGAATAATATTTTTATTTTATAGAAACATCATCAGAACTGTTGATGCCGTTGTCTACAGCCAACTGTGTGAAGCAACTGCATGTTTTTTTCCCAAATGAAGTTCATAACTCTGACCTGAATAATCAAGACAGATTAACACCAGGCACTAATGCCTGGTGTTAATGGTCATACTTGGGTTTATTAGCTCTGAACAAGGCCAAAGTGACTCAAAGACCAGAACAATAAAAAATAAAATAAATAAACCTGATAACAAAAAACTGCCCAGATCATGACCCCACAGAGAACATGGTATCAGTTCTCAGAAGGGAGGTGGAACAATAGAAGAAAACGACGGTTATCAAATCCAATCACTAAGATGGCAAGAACAGGTCACCATCGGTTAGGAAGTTGGTCCAAAAGTTGATATCCAACATCTCAGAGAACAGCAGAAATTAGAAATAAGAAGTGTTAAACTGTAAATATTGACTCTCTGTATTTTTAGGTGCATTTTCCAGACAGGATCCTATCAAAGGAAAGTTATGTTTTAATGGATGAATCATCCTTCAGTAAACCATTGAAGAAATGAGAAACAAATCTACAAATATTCAAAATAGAAACTACAGCATATATTTCACTTTTAAGATGTCTAGCCATCTGTAAGAGTTTCACAACTTTTCATCAACAAATATTCATAAACTAAAAATGAAGGCAGCAGTTGAGAGGAGCCATTGATCTGGTGTCATAAACATAACTCTGATAACGGAGATGTGAAGCTTGGATTACTTGAAGTCTATGTGAACTTCTAGTGAGCACTAATACTTTGCAGTGTTTGGCCTTTAACATGTTTTGCCTTTGGTCTGAGACGTACAAGCTGCAAGTCGGGTCAGTCCGGTTCAACTTTGACATTTGTCCTTTAACAGCTAATTACCTTTTGTAGATGTTACAAACATTTCTCCATTTCCGCACAAAAGGTGAAGGTGAGTGAGTCCAACGTCTCAGCTGAGCTATTCCACGTCCCTCTGGAAAAGTGCTTAAAGGTCCGACATTTTAAAATGTCTGGACATAGGAATGTCCATATGGACACAGATTTAACAAAACACAACGTCTGCATAATGTTTCTTTTGGAGAGCTCCTTTTTCTTACTTTCCAAGGTTTTGAAAGGCTTCTTTCTGTTAAAGTTGCTTTTGGATTACATGATGGTCCCCCAGAAACATCTGTATCATATGAAACAAATTTATTCAGATTTAGTGTTTTTAAAGGCCGCCTCAGCAGAACCTGTATCTGATTCGGTTGTCTCTACCCGGTAACACTGAATCCCACCAGAAACGTGGTTTTTATGTGTGTTCAACCATTTCTGTGCCAATCCTTCTGTCAGTTCAGCTGAAGAGGCTTGTTGGCTTCATTTTGAAACCGGTTACAGCAACACAACCCTAGTTATTTGTGTAGCAATCGATTAGCATGTTTCCAGCCAAGATTTCAACCCTAGAATGGACACTAAGGAGCCCAGTAAATCATTCAGGACACAATCAGATTTTTCTCTTTTTCTGTAGAACAGTAGTTTAGAAATCAGATTTGCTGAAGCAGATAAGGAAGGAATGTTATTCTGTTTTTGTCTGGATCGTGTGTGTTTTTACCAACCTGTGTGTCAACCCATTTCACTCCTTCAGGTGTGTGTTCCACCCTGCCGTAGAAATGGACCGGACGCATGTACTCGGGGCGAGCCTTCTCCCAGGGGTTACCGTAACGCAGCCAATCGTCTGCTTCTTCTACCTGTGGAGATGGGATAGGAAACTAGTTACTACTTTACACTCATGTCCACCTGGTTCCCTGCCTGCTAATGCACTGTGGTAAAATGTTCTGCTATCAATTAAACAGTTATTTACTGATGCTGTCTTTTAAGCTCTAAACTTGATCAGTGAGTGCAACACCAAATCCATCCTCTGTTCCTAGATGTCCCTACACCTTTCTCACATGGACTGTCTAAAGCTTTCCCAGACTCAAATCTCCAGAGTAAGGAAAAAACACAGTGAAAGAGGGAAAACTGGACACAAGGAAGAACAGGCAGAATAAAGGAAATAATAAAGGATATGAGCAAGGATGGACACAGGAAGTAGTAAAAGGACAGAGGGGAGAAGGAAAGAAAGGAGGATACAAGGAAGAACAGAAAATAGAGAGGGAAGAATGTAGAAGAAGAATGAAGTGTTGTGGGCAGGGGGTGACTGGTTTTGATTTGTTCAAACAAATATTGCTTGAATATAACTGTTCAAATATTGATCAAGAAACTATAAAGGTCTATCAAAGAGGATGTGCAGACAATCTGGACTCAAAGTTTCATAGAGATCTAGCTGCTTGACAACAACACAGAAGAGTGTCTCTGGGTTATAGCCTTTTTGTAACCTGACGCCGCCAGATAGATTTGCTTCGCATATCTGCGAGTGAAACCTTGAAAGCTCGCGAGATCAGGATGGTCTCACGAGGCTAGCCTTTTTGCTCTATTAAAGCAGAACTATGTAACGTTTGGCCACTAGGGGCGCTAGACCTGTAACGTTCAATTTTAGCATCCCTGAAGGCAATACTGTCACAAAATAAAACTGACTCCCTCGGTGTTCTGGAATCTGATAGTGTAACATCCGTTTTGTTGTGTTGTTACAGCAGTCTGAGCCATTACCTAGACTGGGTCATGTGACCTAGAGCACTGCTCTAGGTCACATGACCGACCCCTTCAAGTTACACAGGTGAGTTTTTGAGAAGGGCAGCCTGCACAGAGCATCAATACGCACCAGGTGCTAGATATTAACCTGAAAGATTATTTAACATATATCAAATTAAGCTAATACTCAAAACTTGCACAGTGCTGCTTTGAGTATTTCCCAAAGGTTGAAAATCTCTTACATTCAGGTATGACCATTTACAGCTACTTGTCACACCAAGAACAATGGATGAATGTCCATTTAGGCATCCAAAGGAATACCAATTATGACTACTGATAAAGGCAGCCATGGTGAGACAAGCTCCTACAGTCCTGTTTCCAAGAACCTGATTGTTCAGATTTTATTAAAGGAAATAAAGCATAAAATACAATATAACTTAAAAAAAAACTATGCAAACAGCTAAGACTTATTTAAGAGAGTAATTACAAGTTTAGTCATTTTACAGAACTTAAAATAACTTCTTACAGATAAAGACTGTTGCATTTGGTTCAGAACAGACAAAAAGAAAAAAAAGAAAATTCATCATAGGTACATGCCTGCCAGCCATTGAGGATTTTCTGATTGAAGATGCCAAACTCGTAACGGATTCCATATCCATAGGCCGCAAGACCCAGTGAGGCCATGGAGTCCAGGAAACAAGCTGCAGAAAAAACACATGCAGGATTCTGTGAGATGGAACCCCTCTGTACAGAACCCCTCTTTCACTATTCAACCCAACACTCACCGGCAAGGCGACCCAACCCCCCATTTCCTAAGCCGGCATCTTCTTCGATGTCCTGCAGCTCTTCCATGTCCAGACCCAACTGAGGAACAACGCATTGTTTCAGCCAAGGCAGTGACCGTGTTGCCCTGACAGGACTATCCAGGTAGACCTCTAAACATTGTCCAGTCAATACATCTCAAGTGTGCTTGGCATTACACAATGCACACAGTATACAGGAAATGTTAGATACTTTCATTTAAATAGTGTTAATTGAGAGCATCGTGGACCCAAAGTCTAATTCCTTGTTTATGAGCAGTACCTTGGTGAGTAAATCTGATTCTGATGTTGCTGATTCTTCAGTATCATTGATCTATTTCAGGGGTTCCCAAAGTGGAGTCCCCCCCCCCCCCCAAGCGGGTCGCTAGACACCTCTTGGAGGTTGCAGATTTGATGCTGATGTGCTAAAAAGATTTAGTGTTTGCTTATTTGTGAAACCCATACAAAGTATAACTTTACAAGATGCTCCACATTCCTCATTTTAATGCAGGGGGAAGGCTGCACTTTTTTGTCAGAGTACTTACAAAATGTTAATTTATTTTCATAATTAAAATTTTAAATAAAATCCCACTCGCAATTGTGGGGTCTCCAGTCTCTGGCAGTGTTATTTTGGGAGTTTCAGGCTGAAAAGTTTGGGATCGCCTGGTCTAGTAAACCGTCGTAAAGAAGGTTATCTCATGAACACTTGTATACATCTCAAGTTCAGCAAATGACAGTCAGAACAGAAACCTGTAAACCTTGAATCCATGTTAATGCTAGTTTTGCTTTCTAACAGCGGAACAGGAAGCAGATCAGCTCATCTGTCAAACGGCTTGCAGCCAGAGTTCTGTAGAAACACACCCCGTGTAATTTGACTTCCTTTTTGATAAAGCTTGTATTTGTTTATGGCTCACTGCCCTACCTCTGGCCATACACTCCACCCCTTATTTATTCTGCCCAGTCTGCTGAGCTTCCCCTATGTTTATTCCTCCTAGTCACCATACTTCTCACACACTTGTATGGTGTTGTATGTCTGCACTTTATTTCCTGCTTCAGAAACGGGCTCTCTCTATCATTTGCAGATGGCTGACCTCCATCAGTCTGTTAATCAACCGACACCATTTCTGTTTAAAGTAGCATGTTGTCATAAAATGTTAACATCCAAATAAATAAGATGACATGAAACTGGAGTGCAGTTGCAATATCAAACGTTATAATGACACTGGACCTATGAACAATGTCGGGTACACTGGAATGTATTAAGGGTCAGCAGAGTAAAAGGGGGAAGAACACATTTGCATATCACACTGTTCAATCATTTTTATTTTACTTTCCAACTATGAATGACTGACTGTTGGTCTTTCACACTGAAGTCTCAGGGAATGTTTGAGAGTGCAGGAAGGAGAATTTTAAGAGATATCATCCATAACCTGCAGTATTAAAGATTATTTCAGCTCAATGTAAAGCAACAATGAAGGCAATGCCTGACTGTGTATGTAAGGTCAGTTTCTTATCACTACAGACGTACAGACAAGGAAAGGTTCAACGGATCGGAATACTTTTTTAAAGTACTGTAAATGTTTAACAGAGTTCACCTAGACGAAGTACGGGTATGGTTGAGAATCCCTGATTTCCTTTACCTGGTAGGTGGCCTCATCACATGCGTTCTCCAAGCCCAGGTTCACCATGGTGTTCTGCAGAGTCCGACCCATATAAAACTCCAGGGAGAGGTAGTAGACGCGCTGCAGAAAACCAGAGAACAACCAGTTAACAATGGGCTTTATGTCAGTGCCATCTGGTCTGATGCTTGTTAATGGAACCGCGGCTATTTGCTGTCAAATACCTACACGTTCATGCAAAATCTGACCGCTTCAAAAAGATCTAAAAACAAAATATGTTTATGAAGCTAGAAGGGCAGAAACAACAAAAGAAAGTCAGAAAAAGTGTTAGAAAGCTAAAGGAACTACAGAGACAGCGGCAGTGGAGCCGTCTTTGTCTTTTATGCTTCTAAGAAGGGGCTGAGCTCCCAGCCAGGCCATCTGAAGCGCAGCAGGAAGTCTGCCTCCAGCTATGTGAAGGTGTGAAACTGACACTTTGGAAATGAACGGACAGCAGTCTGGAAAATTCGCTGCAATACTCCCAACTAAATAACATGTTCCGTTTTGCAGTACATGGGAAAAGTCACTGTTTTATGCACTGTAACCTGCTACAATCTTTAGGGTGAGTGAAACATGATAGATTAAAGCTTTAGAGGTTAGTGTGTGGATGAACTGATCCGTTTTTGAAATGGCAGAAATCTGCTTTGGATTAACTTCCGTCTCCTAGTGGAAAACTAACCAGCTTTATTACAAAATGAAGGCAGAGAAGGTTACCTCCTGTTCATCACCATTTAACAGACCCTTCCTTTGAAACATAATTTCCTAATCAGCATTATCATCAATACTATATAGTGTAATAAATGGTCAATACATTTTGTGAGTGCAACATTAGTTGCATCAAGGGGAACATCCTTCCATTTTCTCCCACACTTTTCAGTTTTTCTTCAGGTGAAGGCAGCCAGCAAAGAGCTTTATTGACAAGATATACAGGACATATACTAGGTCTTCCTTCTTTCTTTAAAAGACAGAGAAACCAACCAAGAAATGCAAAAGTGAAAGAATAGTTGTGCTTCATTTATACAACAGCAGTAAGTGACATGCCAAGCATGCACATTTCATGCAGTGTGTCAGCTAACTGGTACACTGATGACCTTCTCATCTTCAGCACCAAGGACAGCTGGTGCATATGGCTGATGCATCCATGACAGGGCTGTTTCAAACCAAGATCACTTAAGTCTGTGATTCTCAAAGTGTGGGGCAAGCCCCTCCATCCATCTGTGGTCTTCCACTTATCCAAGATTGGGTCAGGGGAGCAACAGGTCCGAAAGAGAACCCAGACATCTCTCTCCCCAGCGACAGCATCCAGCTCATTCTGAGGGATCCCGAGGTGTTCCCAGGCCAGACAGGATATATAGACCCACCAGTGAGTTCTGACTCTTCCTGGCGTCTCCTCCCAATGGGACATGCCTGGAAAACCCCCAAAGGGAGGCAGGCACCCAGGGGGCATCCTGATCAGATGATCCGGAATCCTAAACCAAGTCCTTTCGTCACAGAGAAGCACTGGCTCTGCCATGTGCCCCTTAGTTGTTCAACTGAAAGGACTAATGTAGAGTCCAATGTTGTAAGCAAAACATGTTTCTGCACTGTTCAAAACTGTTTCCATGGTGACATGGCAAGGTGACACAGCAACAGTACCTGGCTGATTACTCAATTCTGCCCCCCCCCCCAAGAAGACTACCACCGTGGCAACACCCTGCTAATGTGTTCATTTTTTAAAGGTTATTTCCCTTTTCTTAAGGTTTCTCTTTCAGATTGAACCTTCTTAGGACAGGACAGTGAGACAAGGTCTCGTTTCCCAGATCGACCCGTTTAAACAAACTGTTTGGTTTGTTGGGGAGAATTGTGTGATAATGAATAATGGGGAAAATAAAAATTGGATAGGAAAAGCTGCTGAGTATATCAGTTTTGATATAGAAAACAACCAATCAATCCTGAACAATGTTATAAATTTGTTGGATTGCTTTGAGTAAATTAACTTCATGGGTCTAGAACGAACACAGTTGCCTTTATTTACATTTCTTGATTATTAAAGACTGATGGAGCACTATCTTTTTTATATTTTGTTTAAAGTGCAATTCCTACTTTATTGCTTCTTTATTCTAAAAAATAAAACACAGTGATAATTAGAAGTTCACTTTCTCCAAGTGAAAAGAAACAATGGGCCTATGGGGGATTTAAATAATGCTTTGAGCAACACTGATTTCTTCCATGTTTTACTTTTGTAAATATCTGTGGCCTTCAGTTCCATCTTTTAGAGGTGTTGGGGGACCTGCAAAAGTCTGTTCCTCCATAGGGAGGCTGGCCTAAAATGTTTAAGGACAACTATCCATCCATCCACTTTCTAACACGCTTATCCCCTGTGGGGTCATGAGGGGTACTGGTGTCTATCTCCAGCTGTCAGTGGGCGAGAGGCGGGGTACACCCTGGACAGGTCACCAGTCTGTCCCGGGGAACAACTATCTTAAGTTACAAACAAAATTGGTAAAATTGCTGTTCAGTCAGAATTATGCTCAAAGATACTTTTGTAATTTCCTAATTTCCCCTTGGACTTAAAATTACTACTTTTATCAAAAGACATAATATTTACTTTTAGAATGGACTGTAAATCCAATCGTTTTCATCAGTGATAACTGGAATCTTAGAAAAACTAAAATAAATAAAATTCAAGCATGATTTTATGGTTGTTATACAGTCCGTATATAAATTTTAAAAATTAACCAGTCAAAATCAGAGACTGCAGGTCAGAAAATTGATTATTAGTATCAGCCAGGAAAAGCTTCATCGCTTCATGTCTTTGTTGCTGCATCTCTTTGCAGCGATCTGCAGTAGTTCCCCCCCCCCCCCCAAGTAAGGTGAAACCTCCTTCCACCCTCAAAGGCTTTGTTGTCGTTTAGAAAGGAATCCACACACACCATCTCTGGAACTGTCCTTGAATGTCCTACAGCGTTACCTTTTGGAAGAACAGAGCCAAAACCTACACCACAATTTTAGTTAGTTAGACAAGCAGACCATTTGTTTAAAAGCAGAGAGAGCAGAACATGTCGCAGAGCTGTATGGTGTAAAGCTAATGAAGCTCTACACCAGAGTTATTCGCTTTAATCAACGGGACGCCCATCTGTGTTCAGCCCGCCAACAACAGGAGGCAGTGCCGAGCGCTCTATCGATGACACGAACTATTAATAGAAAATACATTTGATCTTAAACAGTCCTTCAAACAGCATTGTGGCGAGGCCATTTTGAGATGCAGCCGCTGTAGGAGGGGAAGGATGAACGGCGTTACGCAATCACGTCCAAGCAAGCATTTGCGTCCCCACCGGAACTGGCCGCTAATGTCTACACGTAGGCTACCCTCAGCAGCAGTGTGTGTACCGGTGTGTGCATGTGGAGGTGTGGAGGGGAGAGGTCAGGTGAAGGTCAGAGGCTGATGGAGAGACAGGGCGTCTGCGTACCCGAGCTGTACACCAACACTGCGAAATGCGTCAATAGCAGGGCGCCGGTGCGTGACTATAAATGGACGCGAGGAGCACAGCAGACATGCGCACGCACTCATACGCACACGAACCTCGCACGCGCACGGCTAATCGCCAGTAACACCGCAGCAGCAGCAGGAGAGCGCGGCCCCTCGTCCCCTCCCACCGCTCATCGCATCAGCTGTGTGTGTACGTGCCGATGCAGACTGCGGCATCGGATGCTTACTTTCGGGTCCTTGTCATAGTAATGCTGCTGGGTTCGGATCCAGCGGCCCACCAAGTGGTCTCGGACCGTGTTGGCCAGGGCGAAGTAATAGTCCCGTTTGGTGGCAACATTTCGGTCCTTCACCAGGGTGAAATGGAGGTGCCTGTTGAAATTAGTTTTCAGATCCGCTACATTCTCCACCCCGGCCAGTCCCCGCACTGAAATCTGCTTCCTCCGTTCGTGGTCCGTCAGTGGCTTGGCCATGGTTGCAGACGCTGTTAGTACTAACTGCTTAGACTGAATGTAAAGCTGAAGAACTGCCCTGTCCTCCCCTGAATCCCCACTGAGTGTCGTCGGCCAGGAAACCTTCCGCTTCTGATGTATTTATAACCTTGGTGTCAAGTTAGAAAGAAAAGCATGAGCTTTTCCGGTAAACGCTTTCACAATAAGAGTCAGAATTTAAAGCCGTCGCGTACGCCTTGTGAATTAGTCCTCGTTTTATTGCTAGTGGATGACAATTTACTGACTGAATTTTATTGCTAAAATTATCTTGTCAGCAGACGGAACTTCTTTTCTGCTTATCTCCGGAAATCCTATCCTATCCGAGCTTGTAGGAAAATATATTTGATTTTTTTTTTTACTTTGAAGACTATTTAAAAATGTAATTCAGTGCAAATAATAATACGTTTCAAGAGTATTCATACTTTCTGAATTTGTATGGTTTTGATAAATATTACGGAACAACACAAACTAACAAATATGAAGTGGAAGGATGGGTGAATGATGGTACAGAAACCATATGTTGTCCAAAAAAAATCACAGACAAAAATCAGAGGTTTAGGATGCACAACTCCCTTTAAATTGATACCTCTAAATAAAATCCAGTGCAGTCATTACCTTCAGAAGTAACCTAATGAGCAAGTGTAGTCCACCTGTATGTCACTCAGAATAAAGCCAGCTGTTAAAGGTGACAAAAATTTATTAGAGAACTAACATGAAGATCAAGGAGCCCAGCAGACAGATAAGGTAGGGGAGAAGTTTACTTAGAACAATGGACTGGTTCACATCGTGCCAGCTGTGGTTATGAAGCCACAACCGATGGTAAATAATAACCAGAAATCATAAAATATTTAAATATAAAACCCTAAAGAGAGAGTTTTTATGTTTGTTGCGGTACGTAGAGGAGGATGCGAGGTAGTCTGTCACTGAAAATGTTCTGAACAAAACATAAGTTTAACATCTCAGCTAGAACTTCTACAAGACCAAAAACACGGAGAAAAGTTTGTTTCATGTCAGTGTTTATTAGTCTATATTCACTGTAGTGTCCTTTGCTTCATTGTCCACATCCCTCTCTGCAACCGCGACTCTGGCTCAGCACTTGGTCAACAGAAGGTTACGCCACATGTTGGGGGATCAGAAAGGCAGCTGCACATATTTACATTCTGAATTTTCCAGAGTACTGTCAGTATATGAGTTGATTTCAAAGTTTCAGTTTCACACTGATCCCGTTTTCATGCACAGAGAGATTTGATTGTACTACAGTTTCCAGTCTTATCCAAATTAAACAGCTAAATCAAAGAAGTCAATTTGCATTACCACAGCTAGATTTCTCCCAAGTACTCAGATTTCCTCATGGATTTAAACGTTGTTCTCCGATTTCTTTTCTTGTTTAACATCTGCGCATGTCCAAAGAAAAACACAATGGAAGTTATGTAGTCTTTACTTAAGCAGCAGAACAAGAATGTCAATAATCGTGGTAAGCAGCAGCAGGAAATTTAAGAAATAGGCAAAATGCTGCTACTGGAGTGACGAGACACATTTTATATTAGACAGCATGAAAATTCTTAAGGTCCCCAAACTTCTCAATGGGAGGAAACATAGGAATGCAGATACTCTTTGATATAGATTCATCCTCAAATAAATCCTGGCTGTTAAGGCCCCTCTTGTAAGCATAAAAGACAAGACTGACCCCGCTGCTGTTGTCTCTGTGAGTTCCTTCAGTTTCCTGACAGACAAAAGAACCTCTAGGTTCTCTTCCCTTTTGATTTCGTATTTCATTATGTTTTATGTTTATCTTTTTAGAGCTGACAGATTTTGGATGATGGTTATCTGCTTGTCCAAGACAACATTTCAGGGGCAACACGTTCAAGAGGGAAACCCAAAGATCCATTCTGGTGTTCACTAGCAGAACGTATAGATAGTTTCTTCAGTGTAATCTGGATCTGGCCGGGTCGTCCTCCAAGTGGTATTACCTTCCAAATTCCAAAGGGAGATGTCTGAGAGGCATCCTGATCAGATGTCTGCACCAGTTCCTTGACTCTTTTCGATATAATGGAGCAACGGCCCTATTTTGAGATCCCAGACCTCCTCGGTCACTGAGGCTGGACATTTGTATATGGGATCTCATTGCATTCGTTATGATTGATATCTAAAGGTCAAAGGTCAGACTCGAAACAGGAGAGACCAATAAATTGAGAGCTCTGCTTTTTGGTTCAGATCTTTCTTCACTATGACAGACTGAAGCAGCCCAAGCGTTATAATAGACATGGCCCAATTCCGTCTATCCACAAGCTGCCAACTGAACCATCACTAGTGATTTTACAATGAAAAGAAACTGAGTCGCTCAAGATAGCACCATGTTGGGGTAGCTTTGTTATTTTCATTTTTTTTTCTTTAAAAAAATCTTTAATTTCTTTTTATCTGGCTGAAACATTGCTTTCCTTGGACGATTATATCCTCTTGCTTTGGATACTGGGCAGCTGGAAGGATTTTTGCAGATACTTTTTACATTCAGACATTTGTTATAATAGATAGCCACTGCAACAATGGGTTTTTATTACATCCAGGAGCACCTGATTAACATCTGAAAAGCTCAAATAATATTTTAACCACAACCCTGAATCCCAGTTGAGTTGAGAGAAGAAGAAGAAGAAGAAGAAGAAGAAGAAGAAGAAGAAGACTTTGACTTTTAACAAAACTTTAATTACAAAACGCCAGACAATTAAACAATTGAGTTAAAACCAAGTGTCATTTACATAAAATTCTTAAATAAGAAGCTTGTTAAATTGAAGTTCTTTTCTTTCAGACACTTCACATAAAATCTTTTTAAAACCCCACAACTGCATAAAATCCTCCATGTTCTGCGTGGCTCTGTGGAAGTGAAACTCCAGCCTAATTCTGGCTTTAACGTTGCACTTCCACAGAGCCACAGCATCAAGGTGAGGTCCTCCCTGCAGTCTGTCTCTACGGGACAAATAAATAGCCATCTTCGCCTCGCTGATTAAAAAGTTTAAAAGTCTGGCCTTTGCCTTATTACTTTTATTTTGGCACACTCCTCCAATAAATAAAGAGGTAGTAAAAACAGTGCCAAAGAGACTAAAAACATTTGTTAAAAGGCTAAAAATGGTCTTTAGTCTGTTACAGTCCATAAAAACATGAAAAACGTTCTCAGACAGACTGCAGAAAGGACACTCATTTAAAACAGCCCGATTAATAACGGATAAAAAAGAGTTTGTGGCGATGGCACCGTGTAAAATCCTCCATTGGAGATCACCAGTTCTCTTTTTAATTGGAGGCTTATATAAAGTCCTCCACTGGGGTGCTCTACCAGCAAGTCTATCAGTCCATACACAGACTGCGCGGTTCTCGAAATGTCTTCGATTTATCACTTTGGAGCAAACTCTATAAACAGTTTTTTGGTCCATAGTGGTTAAAACCATCTTCTGTGGGTCCAGGCTGGAGAGCAGAGGTCCACTTCTCTCCGGGAACCCAGGATCCAGGATCAGGCCAGGAAAGGAGTCCTTCGGGTCTGGCTGGCTCTGTCCCTCACAGTAGTCACGGAGGAGGCTCCTCTCCTTGGCCGACATCTTTCCCCTCAGGAGGTCCAGGAAGCGCCGCACCAGCCTGGCAGACCGTACCCCCATCACGGAACCCATGGCCTCGACGTTGGAGAGGGACGGTCCTGCAGTCACCACCAGCTGTCTCACGGTTGTTATCTTTGACCGGCGCAGCGCCTCCGACAGCCCTGGTCCAGCGCCGTCACACACGTCCAGCCTGGACCCACAGATTAAAGGCTCCTGTAAAAGCCAGTGCAGAGAGTTAGTCGTTTGGGATGGCTTTAAATTGAACAGGGTACATGATTTAAAAACACCCTGATAAAACCTCGGTAATCCCCTTAACTTTAAAAGATTTAAATCAGTTAAAAACAGAGCCGCATCCAGCCCCAGGTTATTTACACGTCTTAAAATACAGCTGGCCACGTCCCTCCACACTAAGTCAGAGGGCCCTGCCAGGTATTTCTGAACAAAACGTAATCTAAAAGCCACTGTTCTCCCGGCTAAGTGGACAAGGCCCTGGCCCCCCTCTTCTCTGGGTAAAAACAACACAGACTGTGGCACCCAATGAAAACCGTTCCAAAAAAAGTTAACCATTTTTGCTTGTATGTTGGCCAACAAACCAGACGGTGGGTCTAAACAGGAAAGTTTGTGCCACAGCTGAGATGCTACGAGGTTATTTAAAACCAAAACCCTTCCCCTGTATGACATGTGGGAGTGTAGCCATCTCCACTTTTCTAGTTTACATTCTATTTTCTGTTCCAAGTTTTCCCAGTTCTTTTTCTCAGTGTTTTCATTGCCTAAAAACAGACCGAGATATTTAAAACCATCTTTTTTCCATAAAAGTCCCTGAGGGAGAACCGGGAGCCCATCACGCCATTCGCCCACTGCCAGGGCTTCACTTTTTCCCCAGTTCACCCTCGCAGAAGATAAAACAGAGAACTTAGTTGTTATCTTGTTCAGTATGTCGACATCTTGCTGGTTTTTAGTAAAAACAACGACGTCATCAGCATAGGCAGATAAAACCACTCTACTATTAAAACCAGGTAAAACCAAACCATGAACAGTAGAACGTATCTTTTGAAGCAGGGGTTCCAGGGAGAGCGCGTAGAGCATCCCGGACATGGCGCAGCCTTGGCGAACACCTCTACGCACCCTAAAAGGAGCACACAGACCACCGTTAATCTTTAGCATACTCTCAATGCCACTGTACATCACCTGGATCTTGGCGATCAGACCAGCGGCGAACCCAAACTTCTCCATAGTTTTCCACAGGAAGCCGTGTTCGACGCGATCAAACGCCTTTTCTTGATCTAATGCGATCAAGCCCGTTCTTAAACCCAATGAACCGGAGACCTCCAAAACATCCCGAATTAGGTAGACGTTATCTACCATGGACCTGCCGGGGACGCAGTAGGTCTGGTCCCGGTGGATGACCTGCTCCATAGCTTCTCTCAGCCGCGTTGCCAAGGCTTTGGAGAGGATCTTGTAGTCGGTGCAGAGGAGAGACACAGGGCGCCAGTTCTTAATGTCCTGCAGGTTCCCTTTCTTGGGCAGGAGGGTGATGACTGCCCTGCGGCACGAAAGCGGGAGTGAACCAGCGGCCAAACTCTCATTATAGACCTCCAGTAGGTCTTCCGCCAGGATGTCCCAGTAGGCTTTGAAAAACTCTACTGTAAGACCATCGATGCCTGGGGCCTTCTGGCCCTGCATATTCAGGAGGGCTGTATGGAGCTCTTGTACCCCCAGGGGGCGCTCCAGCTGTACATTGGTCTCCTCAGAGACCTGGGGCAGCCCACCACAGAACTCCCCAAACAACTCCTCATTCTCCTTATACTCACTCTCAAACAGAGAGGAGTAAAACTCAACAGCCCTCCTCCTGATCTGGCCCGGTTCACTCACCTGCTGCCCTGTGTCAGATAGTAGGGAATGGATCACCTTCCTCTGCCCGCGCTTCCTCTCCAAGCTGAAAAAGAAGCTAGAGGGAGCATCCATCTCTGTGATGTTCTGAACCCGAGACCTGACCAACACGCCTTGGACTTTAGACTCCAGCAGGTTGGCTAAAACTAGCCTTTTGGATTTGAGAGCTTCAATATGCTCTCGATTTCCTGTGGACTCACTTAAATGTTCTAGTTCCACTATATTCATCTCCAGATCTCTGATAGATCTGGTGACGTCACGAGTGACATTAAGAGTATGCTGTTGACAAAGTTGTTTTATTTGAACTTTTCCATGGTCCCACCACTGCCTTAGACAAGTAAAATCACCCTTTCTTTGTCTAAAAACAGCCCAAAAATAACTTAAAGCTTCTCTAAAACTACGATCATGAGTTAAAGCCAGATTAAAATGCCAGTAGGCGCTTTTAGGTAAAATGTTTGTTATAAAAACATTCCCTAAAAGCAAAGAGTGGTCTGTAAAAGCTACTGGTAAAATCTGACATGCTTTAAACACATTAAAATGATATTTAAAACAATAAAAACGGTCAATACGTGCTAAAGAGAGGCGGTTTTCTTTACTGTGGGACCAAGTGTACTGTCTGGAGCCTGTGTGCATCCTCCTCCACACGTCCACCAGGCCGTGAGACGAGACAAGCTTCTGCATGGCTTGCTGGGAAGCTTGGTGAGGCTCTTTATGATTCCGGTCTAACAATTCGTTTTCTGTACAATTAAAATCCCCACCTAAAAAAACATAAACATCAGACCCGCAATCTCCCAACCTCTCCCCAATTTTCTCTAAAAAACGCTTCCTCTCTGCACCGACGTTAGGAGCATAAATATTGATAAAAACTACGGTAAAATGGTCAAACTGAGCTTTTACTAAAAGACACCTTCCCTGGACGATACTTTCTACATTAAAAGAGTTCGGGGTGAAAGCTGAGGAAAAGAGGAGGCCCACCCCAGAACTCTGGGAGGTGCCGTGGCTAAAAAAAACTTCTCCCTTCCATTCCTTGCGCCAGTCTGCTTCATTGTTAAGATCACTGTGCGTCTCTTGTAAAAATAAAACACTAATTCTTTTCTGTTTTGCTGTTTCATAAATCATGGTGCGTTTAACAGCCTCCCTAGCCCCGTTAACGTTTAAAGAAGCTATTTTAAAATTATCCATGTTGGGTAAAAAGCTAAAAACAACACCACAATATAATACGCACAATAAAAATAATAAGAAGTTAGTGCTCATCATTATATTCAAAATTGTTTTCTCACTTTTCCCATAATTTTCTTTAGTCTAAAAACCTCCTGATCAGAAAACCCAGACTCTTCTTTTCTTCTAATATAATGTCTCGCAGAGAAATAAAATATTTTTAAATTGGGAAAATATTTTTCTACTTTTATCCCTCTTAATCCTTTTGTTTCTTGGAGAAAATGATTAAAAGATTCAACAGGATAACGTGCCTCTGCACTGCTACCCTGTGACAGAGACACCTCACTGCTGTCAGACAGTTCACCCTCACTGTCGCTGCTGTCTGACACACCTTTTCTCTCTGTGGTCAGCTTGCTGACCTGCTTACTGCTCTGAACAGCAGTCATCACATTTTTCCTTTTACTGCGCCTTTTTAAATTCATAGGCGCCTCCTGCTCCATCACCTGCTCTCCCTCGCCTTTCTCCTCCACAGGAGCCACCACAGGCTCCCCCACAGACTCCTCCACAGGAGCCACCACATGCTCCTCCACATGCTCCTCCACACTCACCTCCCCTCCACCTACCACCACCTCACCTTTCCCTCCCTGCTCTCCACACACACCAGTCACACCCTCCTGCTCTTCACACACACCATCCTGCTCCATCTCACCCTGAGTCTCCACTTCCTCACCAGTCACACAAGTTTCCCCACCACCACACACCACCGTGCTGCCCTCACTCACCACACAATCGCTCCTTTGTGGATCAGATGTTTCATCCACATTTTTCTCCTCCACTAAACTCTCCTGCTGGTCTCCAGCGACCGGAGCCGACGCCACGGCTTCCTCCGCGGCTACGCTGGAGTTCCCCGCAGCGCCAGACTCCTCCACCGCGGCAGGAGCTCCAGCCTCGCCGGACACACCCACCTGCTCCCCGGCTGCCACAGGCTGCTGCTCCGCGGAGCTCGACGGAGCCGCCCCGGCTCTGTTTGGGCACGATTTTATCAAATGTCCCTCCTGTCCACAGCCGAAGCACTTCATGCCGGATGAGGTGGCGAACAAGACATAGTCAAATTCGTCCACTCTCACCCGGAAACGCAGGTTTAGCTCCTCGTCACGGTTGTTGAGGATCATGAAGAGTTGTCTCCGGTGGGAGACAACATGCTTCAGCAAAGGTGATTTACACCCCGACAGAATCTTTTTAACGGGGGAAACCACCTTTCCGTGACGAGAGAGCTCTTTAACGAGGAACTCGTCGCTAATGAACGGAGGGACATTCGATAAAATCACCCTGGTAGCGGGCTGCGTGAGCGGCGACACCTGAAGGAACGAGCCGTTCACAGAAATGCCCGACTCGACCAACAGGTTCGCCTGCTCAACCCGCTCAACAAACAATACCGCGGCTCCGTTCATTCGAGCCGCGGACTTGATGGAACCATGTCCAATCACCTCACCCACCGCCAAACAAACGTCCTCCACGCTGCACGGAGACCCGGCACCCACCTTGATGCCGTTCCTCCGTGTCAGCGCGGAGAAGACGCCGGAACCACCACCCGCCACCATGGCGTTCAAGACGCCGACCTGCCGCCGGGCAAAACCCGACGGCCACCAAACCCCACAAACCCCACCAAAAAACCCTAACAACCAAAATAAAACAACTATATACACAATATATACACTCACCCAGTGAAAAGGACAGAAAAAAGTAAGAAAAACCACTCAAACAGAGTTTTCTCACGCGCTCTCTCTTCCGCTCCTTCACTCACACTCCTCCCACACGAAGAAGAAGAAGAAGAAGAAGAAGAAGAAGAAAGATATGTTTATCTGTCATTGCTATTGTACATTTCAGCTAAAGATGTCTTTTAACCCCATTCATTAGGGAGCAGTGGGCAGCTTCATAGTGCCTGGGGTGCAATCTGGGGTTAAAGGTCTTGCTCAGGGACCCGTAGTAGCAGTCTGCGAGGATCGAACCGGGTACCTGCACCCTGGATGCAGAACAGGAGCAGAGAGAAGGATGAAGTAGAAATCTCTTACTTCTGTTGTGCAGTAATTAGGTTTGTTTGGAAGAATTTGGAACGAGGTCATCCATCCATCCATTTGCCAGCACGTTCATCACTATTGGGGTCATGAGGGGTGCTGGTGTCTATCTCCAGCTGTCAATGGGCGAGAGGCGGGGTACACCCTGGACAGGTCACCAGTCTATCACAGGGCAAGACTCTATATATATATATATATATATATATATATATATATAGGACCTAAGACTCCTATCAAAAATTTAACCATTTCGGTTAAGTTAAGGAGTAAAACTCAGGAACTATTAATCATTATCTACTCTGCCATCATTCAGTCTGTCTTATGCTCATCCAGCTCTGTGTGGTTCAGTTCATCACGATGAACATTTAGAACTGAAGACAGGATCATCAAGACAGACCTCTACATGTCCAAGGCCAGGAAAAGGGCTGCTAACATTGCTGTCAACCCAACTCATCCTGGTCACTGGTTTTTCAGTTTTTTTTATTTTTTGTTTTTGTTCAGATTTTTACCTTCAGGTCAGCGCTACAGAGCACTGATGGCTTAAAAGAAACTATCCCACACAGAGCCAGTTTCTATACCAAGGCTGTGTCTCAGATGAACACTTTACTGTCAGGGTAGCCAGCTACTCTGCTGGGAAAAAAACAAACTCTCCAGTATCTACTGCCCCTGTTCTTACATTTTCCCTGAATAATGTCTTTTCTCAAAATGATGATAGTTGCCGTTCTGCTTGTCTGCCTGTTTTTTTTACACAACGCGAGCACTGGAGTGTCAAAGTCAAATTCCTCGTTTGATAAGAATTTATTTTATAGTCCCGCAATGGGTAAATTTGGGAAGTTTGTATAAAGTTGATTCTGTTTGTGATTCTCATGCAGTCAGCCATCCCTCTTCTAAACTCAAAGCAACAACAGGAAGGCCCTCTTACTCAACATGGAAGACTTAAATGCTGAGGTCAGGTAATAAACATATCAAAGTCACCTCAGCCAGGGTTTGTGAGTTCCCCACACGCACCTGAAACATCTCTGCCTTGGCAACCACGGGCTTTAATGTATTACCCTGTGTAATGCCTCTATATAATATTGGAGTATCACTTTCTGGAATGAGTGCCAGAAAATATTAAACCTTTTCACGATACACACACGTTTTCACATGTGCCTGTATGCTGCTCTGCTATTAATGCTTTTTTCTCTCTCTTATACAATCATATACAAAATACATACATTCTGAATACAATATCATTCAAGTTATCCATATTTCAATTCATCTAGCACAGGTTGTTTTTCCACCATTTTGACCTTTACATGGAAAACACCCAAATCTTTATGCATTTCTACACTCACTGCTGAAAATAAGGACATCAGAGGTGTGACTGTCTTCTTGTTACAGAATTTAGCATTAGCTGCAGGGTTGCCTCATGGTTATACGATGTGGACGATAAATTGTCACATACACCATGCATACAAATAGTCAAATTCAATAAATGAGAATACACATCCTAATGAGGCTGATTTGTCAGATCAAAAACACCTACAAAAATATTTAAGCAGGTATTAAATATACTTTTCAATGACCTCACATTTCTTTAATAAATACGTTTATTGGTCTGGTGTAATATTCTAATCTTAAATGTTTTCATTAGGTTGAAGCAGAAAATCACTAAAAATAAAGGTTTGAAAACAGTGTGTACATTTGTTCTGTTTCATTTAATGAATTGAGACAAAAATGTTCAATAATCTAGTCTATTGAATGGATTTACACATCAGGTACATAGTCAGTTAAACCAACAAACAACCATTCTCACACACACTCACACCTAAGGAGAATTTAGAGAGACCAATTCAGTCATGTTTTTGGACTGTGGGGGGAAGCCGGAGTACCCAGAGAGAACCCACGCATGCACAGGGAGAACATGCAAACTCCATGCAGAAAGACCAGGGCAGGACTTGAACCCAGGACCTTCTTGCTGCATGGCAACGGCACCACTGTGCAGCCCCTCTAACTGATCTATTTGGTCAAATAATTTATTAAAAACATAGCAGTGATAAAAGTCCTAAATGCAATCTAGGCTGACACCTGATGAGGAGACAAGTGCTTCAAACTGAAAGAACACATTTGCTATGAAAGGAAGGTGCAGGCACACGTAGAAAACCATGGTGGCTTTGCTTCTTTTTAGAAGCCTCTCTGCAGGTGTAGAAGCAGACTCCGAGGACTTCATCTTGTACTCTCCTTTTCCCCATTTTTAGCATCTTCAGTGCCGGGTTGGAACCCTTCGTGGCATAGATTCAACAAGGTACTAGAAACATTTTTCAGAGTTTGAACTGCAGCAGATAATGCATGTAGACATGGTCAAGACTGAGTTGCTGCCATGTGATTGGCTGATTAGGAGTTGTATATGGGTACCTAATAAAGTGGCCTGTGAGTGTTTGCATTTTTATATATAAATAAAGTGGAGCACTATGGTGAAAGCAGTAATGCTGTTGGCCTTTCTTTGGCATTAAGACAGCAATTCTAAGTGCTACACAGCCAGACAGAACATGCTGGAAAAAAGAAAAAAAGAAAGCCATGTTACACAACATTCAGGAAGGCAGCCAAGGGATCCTTAGAAGGGAAACAAAACTTTGGCAAGCAAACAAAGGACCTTAGAAGGATGAAAAGACAAACCAGGGGCACAAAAAGGTGACTTTGATACGTTTATTACTAAACCAAGCAGGGTTTCAACAGGTTTTCATTCAGAACAGAGTTATGCCAGAAAAAAAAAAAAAAATCATTCAAAGCCTGAGGGACAAGTCTTATTCAGCATTTTGTATAAGCAACAGAAAATACACTGAAGCTCGTCCTCTGATCACAAAGCTGCTAAACCCAGAAACATTCTTGGAAGGACCTCAGACAGCCAGAAGTTAGCAGGACGCTATATCAGATCACCTTGGTGAACCGAACCTAACAAAACACCGGGCTTTCCTTTTCAGAACCAACCTCAGAACTACAAATGGTTTACAGAACTAACACACACTTCACTTATTACAAAAATATTTATCTTCCTCAGCTCAAAGCCAAGACAGAAATATAAACTCGTCACTTCCAAGAGTATGAGGCGTCTCCGGTGAACCATGCAAGTTTAGCTTCAACAGGTTAAAACCAGTGGAAGTTGAGCGCTGAGATGTTTGAGCAGAACTTAAACTGTGAGTCGAGTCTCTGATGAACTCAGTGTAGCAATAACCTGACTAACAGTTGAAACTTTGACACTTGGTGGAAACTGTTCACATCCACACATTTACTTTAAAAACAGGGTCACCAACTTTACAATCTGTGTGAACAGAAATTTGTGTTTTAGCAACAAAACAGATTTAATAAAATTAGAGCACTTTTTATACATTTTTCTTTTGAGTACTCAGACGCTCGGGTTGAAGCATCAGTCAGTTGGTAGCTGGTGTGTAATGTTATGCAGGGGTGTGAAACTTTCTCTGTGGCAGGATTAGTTCTGTGGAGGAGGTGGAGGCGGAGCAGGAGGCATGCCGAAAGGCGGCATCCCAGGTACCCCCATGCCCATCATGGTGACAAAGTTAGAAGGGTCCATGGGTGGTGGGGGTGGTGGTGGGGCATACATCATGCCGGTAGAGCCTGGAGGTGGAGGAGGTGGGGGTGGGGGGGCTCCCGGGGGCAGCGGGGGCTGCACTCCAGGGGGAGGTGGTACCATGGATTGGCTTCCAATGGGGAGGGGTGGCTGGGCCGCAGACACTGCTGGCTGTTGGGGCTGCTGCCATGGAGGCAGGCTTCCAGAGCCAGGGCTGGAGGTCGTGGTGGTATCTGCAAAAACATCAGGACAGTGTGACATCAGACCCAGCTGAGCTGACTGAACTTCTGTGGTTCCACAGGCAATTAGCTGCTAACAAACCAGCACTCCATTAGGTCTAAACCATCTACCTACATGAACATAGCATCAGTGACCAATCAGCGGCCTGTCCTCTCAGATCATGGCCAAGAGGTGACTATTTACAAGAACACTTTCCCCACAGCTGAGCTGCTCTCATCAGACATGAACTTAAACAACGTTGTTTACAATATGTAAACAAATAATTTAACCTACACTCTTGTTTTATTAAATGACAAACGTACATCTGTCCATTATAGAGAAGTGTATATAATAAGCATCAAACATTTGCATCCTCTCAATATCCCGGCCACACAAAGCTGGACTAAGGTGTGTAAACTCTTACTTTGTTGCCAAGGTAGTGGTGTACTTGTTGCCATGCTGCTGGTAGGAGGTGGGGGTGGGGCCTGCTGTTGCCATGGTGGCAGGGCGGCAGCAGGTGGAGGGGGCGGCTGGTTCCCAGGGGGAGGAGGTGGGGGTGGCATTATACTCATTGGAGGTGGGAGCATACCTAAATGAAAATAAATAAAATAAAAAATAAACCAAACCTATAATTAAAAAGGTGCTGTTGAGAAAAATCACCTGAAATACACGCAACAGTTGATGTTCTATGGTAGACTTTTCAAATAAAACTAACTCTGAAGGCATGGAAGCCAGGGCTGTATCTTCAATAAGGAAACACTTCCAGAGAGTTGGATAAATAAGCTAAGACCAAGAAATTTCCATCTAAATTTGGGTTACTGCTTGTGCAGAGGGTGCCTTCAATATTCCCGTCAGTTGGCTAGACCCCAAAGGGCCAGGAGCTGCCCCGACTGCTTTCTATTTCTAACCCCCAAATTCCACATCCTCCATGAGCGCTCCGTTCACGTTCATCTGTCCAACGGAGCAACTACGGTATTTTAGTTACTGACAACCATTGCACATTCTCCGTGACTTCTGCGAACGTCATCGTCAGCGGACACGCTCTCCGTCGTTCGCCATCAAAATACGGAACAGGTTTTCTGCTCCGTTCCATCAGACTTCACCCAGGTCAAGCTCCACAAATGCAATCGTATTAAACAGGAAAAAGAACACCAACATCTGGTTTGTCAAAGGAAAATAGGGTAATGAGAGCTCGGTAACTACAAATTAAAACAACTTTTTTTTTTTTTAATTTTCCAATAAAGTTGACAGTTTTATTTAAATATTGGATGCAAACTGTTTTCTTCACGAACAAGGAAGCAGATTTTTCATTTTTTTTATATATATATATATATAGGCTTTGTATATAAATACAAGTCGAGTCAATGTATAATTAGCAACAAAGAACTTTTCAGACACTGTTAAAAGGATGAAAATATGCATGTATGAGGATTTCTGGGCTTGTTTTTTAATGTAACATTTATATGGGCTCGGTTTTCTTTCTGGGTGGAACCCTTTGATCCTCTCACTGCAATAAAGGAAAACACGAGCAGTAGGTGCTCAGCTGCAGCTTCAAAAACAAATTCTCAGCATGGAGGGAAGAAACGCTTCACCACAGAGTTTGACTAATAAATAGTTCCTGATTTAAAGTTGTTTATCAGAACGCATTTAGTTCTCTGACCCCAATTCAACAAAAATAACCACAAAAGAAGTGGGGCAGCATGCACAAAATCTAATGTGATATAATTTCAGTTTTTAATCTTTATTCTGATCCCATTCCCATCGTTATTTCAGTGGTCCCCTACACGAGACGAGCAAGAGGCAGAAAAAAACGTGTCATTTAAGAGCTCACCAGTCTATTGACAGATTAATGAACATTAATACACAACTTTAAATCAGCATATACAAAATGCCATCACAGAAAGAAACTAATGCAAAAGAGGACACAAACAAGACCGAGCTTAAGGGGTCTTCAAGAGGATGCGAGTCCTAAACCCATCCTGGCTCACTTCTTACCCATTGGGTGTCCGTGAGGTCCCTGGCCCATTGGAGGTGGAGGGGGCTGCATCCAAGGGGGAGGCAGGCCATTAGGGTTTGGAGGCATAGGTGGTCCTCCCATACTGGGCATAGGGGGTGGGAAGTTCTGTGGGCCTCCAGGTCCAGTCTGCCCTCCCATTCCATGATAACTCCTGTTCTCAGTAGGAGCAGAGCTCATCCAGGGAGGCCGGTTCTGTGGGACAGGGGGAAAAAAAATATAAAAATCTACCATATTCTTTTGGACTATAAGGAACATTTAAAATCCTTATTTTCTAAAAAAAATAAATAAATAAAATAAAAAAATCTATGTCTTACATACAATTACTGTTGTGTTTACACTGATTTTATGTGGTACAATGTGCTCAAAAATCTGTTAAAATGTGTAAGTATGACTTTGGTAAGCAAAGAAGCCGCTCCACTCAATGGATATCCAGAACATTACGGTACACTGTGTCACTACCTGATCAGACCCCTGAGCTGTCTACAGGACTGCCTGACTGTAATGTGTAAAATAGAAGTGCATTCATGTAAAGGCAGCCTTCCCCTGGACTACACGCTAGCAACAATAAACCTAGTAAGTTAATTCAATATAAAAGTTACGTTTATTTTGTTCTTATGTTAGAAACAGGGCAGTGTAGTCCAACTACTCTGTCCTCCCAACAGAGACAGACAACTCTCCCTCTGAGGAGAGAGCGGTGTACGCGGAGAGACGGAGTGATATTCCACACTTGGGAAGAACATTTAATGAGTCTTATAATCCGATGTGCCTTATGGTCTGAAGAATACGGTAGTCAATGTAACAAACTTCTCTGAGGATATACCAGAGTGGACCTGTGTCCCAAACTAACCGGAGGTGGCTGGTTGTTGTTGTTTGGTCCAGAGGATCGGGGACCTCCTGATTGGTTGCTGGAGTGTCCTCCTCCAGAACTTGGCACCGGGGCCTCCCCCAGCTCAGCCATGAGTGAAAGATATTCCTTATCCATACGAGCCTTGTCCTGGGCCGACTGCGGCGGCTCTCCACCTGTTGCTCTCTGGGCTGCAAAGGTGCTGCACAACCAGACGGGAAACCCTGCTTAAAACTCTGCAAGTAGTATGTAGTAGTAGTAAACACACAACCTTCTGCTCGGTTACCTGGTGTACTTGCAGTCAGAGGAAATGTGACCAGCTCCACCACATTTGGTACAGAGGGTGGTGTTGGTGATGCTGCGCGGCTCAGTGTTCTGCCAAGGACGAAGGATCCTACAAACAAACAATCTGTCTTCAGAGGTGCCAACTTAACCTGAAGGGTCACATGCTGGACACAGCAGACGAGGCTGGTATAGGAGGTGACCACCACCACTCAGACTGCAACAGACCTGTTATCGTCCTCCCTCAGCGTGCCATTGAGTCTGGCCAGCTCCCTCAGCTGCATCTTTCGTAGGTCATTCTGATCTTCTGGGGTCTCGATGCCCTGCTTCAGGATGTTGCGAATCTGTCGGTACAGTTGTCTTCATTAATACAAACATGTTAAAAGCACACAAAACGACTTGACAATCATGGACGCCAAACGTCTGGAATCTTATGGCAGTCCCATGAGTAAATGTGATGATGGAAAAGTTAACCTGTTCCACAGCTTTCTTGACGTTCTCCATGGTGTTCGCAGTGACCAGGGCGTGCAGAGGCTCATCTTCACCGGGCAACATCTGTCCATCTTTGCGACCGACTTTCCCTTCTTTCACAGAACCCTTTCCTCGGATCATGATCTTAGCGCAGCATTCTTTCTCAATGTTCTTCAGAGTGTTGCCACTAAAAACAATAACAAATCAGAATCTACAAAACCTGTATTTTACCTGCAAAAGCATCTACTATTCACCCACAGGGATTGTTAGGCAACTGAGCTAAGGTCTGTAAAGCAAGCAACACCAACCAATCAGGTCCAACTTACCGTGGCCCAATCAGCAGACCAACAAAGTTGATTTCAGGATATTCATCTTGTGGGATCATCACTTTGTCACTCACTCTGGTGGCTGGAGGCCTGAAAGGCACACATGAAAACATTCACAGAGAGAAAGTGACAGTTTCACAGGATGTGAACCATGGTTCACATCATGGTGCGTAGCTTTCTGGGAGAGGGATGCAGCTGATACACGACTCATGAAACGTTTCGCCTCAACGCAAGACGTCTGACACACTAAAACCTTTTCTTTAAGTTTGGTCGGCACAGAATGAATCCACAACACTGCATTTTAATCAAGTGTCAGAGTGGGACTAGATGAATAGCTGTATCGCCTATGATCAGCATCAGGAACACAGAGCATTTGGTCAGTTGTCTTTGCATGGTTTTAGTCATTACTAAATCACTTTCTATTGAGCTATTGGTTTACACCGCACCGCTGGGAAGTAAAAACAAAAAATTAATTTAGAAATGTCCAACAGTTGATTAGATAGAGAAAATAGTTGGTACCCTGGTTCAGCCAATGTTCTGCCATGTGGCTTTATCAATGTGAACTTTCTCGTACCACGCCCAGGTGTTAGCAGGTCACAAAACACCCTTTACAGTGTGCAAGTGGTTCCAAAGGGAAAATACTCTAATTTTCAGTATTAGAGAGGGACTTTCAGCAGACAACAGGAGGCTGAAATTTATGATATGGAGTTTGTTGGAATAGGAAACTCTGGTAGCCTTTTGGGACTCTTAGGAGTTATGGTAAGGGTCTGCAACAAATATCAAGAAAAATTAACAAGACAAGTTTCATTTTATCCATCAAGTAGAAGAAATTTTCATAGTTCTTACAGAGTAGATGGAATCTGCTAAAAATGTGTAGAAGCAGAGGAGAAACCAGCCACAAAAATCTTTGATCGCTGCCTCTTATCCAAGAATTAGGATTCTACTTCAGGCAGCAGCTCACATCCAGCACCAACAGACCTACGTGTTACTGTATGGTTAATGCTTTAAAGACCTGCTTAGCTGTTGCTAACAGCTCTATGAAATCAGGAAGCTGTTCATTTTATTTCTAAAAGTAATATGTTAATGATTTAGTTCCACAATTACAGCAAAACCCAACAAAATGTACCTCTGCATTTTAACAATATGTTTTATTTAAAAGGCATCTTAAAAGGACACACAAGGTCACATAAATAAAACAGTAAGAAATACAAAGGAGCAAAATAAGAGCTAAACAGAGTTCTCAGCTGGGATTTAAAGAGAGTGTTGCCGATTTCAGGAGGGAGTAAAAACAGAGCTTTAGTTTTTCCAACACATGCACTGATAAGATCTTTGCAGTCCTGGGATTTAGGATAGAGTGGCTTTAAAATGATGAATATAATAACATACTTGTAGTCTGCTGGAGGCTTGAAGTCAGGGTTGAGACCAATCATTTCTGTGATAAGGGAGTGGCGCTCCTCCTCAATCTTCTT
The DNA here is from genome assembly GCF_011125445.2 of Fundulus heteroclitus. NCBI lineage: Eukaryota > Metazoa > Chordata > Actinopteri > Cyprinodontiformes > Fundulidae > Fundulus > Fundulus heteroclitus. The sequence continues at coordinate 4,712,584 of NC_046374.1, read as the reverse complement.
TCGAGTGCGATACTCGCGGGTGTTCAGCCTTTTGCCCTCACTGTTGTAGATGGGCTCTGGAGAAGGAGACCTACAAGCAGCAGACAAAATACAAAACACACAACAATGACACCTTCCTAGAAGCTGAAGCACTGCAATCTACAACCATACAGGCTCCCTAAAGCTGACTGACCTAATAAAGTACAATGTTGTGACAATTTGCATCTTAATAGATTTATTTGGACTCGTGGTCAGTGCAAAAGCAAAACTAATTTGAAGGAAGTATGCACCAACATGTAAATGGTTAAGAGTCCATTGCCATTCAATCCAGGGTACGAAGGCGGCAACCAGAACTGTTTAGAGGTAATTAACCCAGTAAAATGGAGCGTCAAAAGAAGAAACAGATTGAAAAAAAAAAAAAAAAAAAACAGAACCAGTCTCAAGTCTGGACACACTCATTAAAAACTAATGGGTAGCTTTGCCCAAACCTTTGAGTGGCCCTGCAACTAAAATATAGAAGGTCATAACTACACCTGCACACAGGATTTTTGGCCCACAATAAAGTACAGATGAAGGTTAAAAACCAAAGTAAAATCAGTAATCCTAAACAGAGTCGCTGGCTTTGACAGATGCTTGGTGCTGACGTGGTGGTAGAGGGCCGAACCTCTCCTGGGATGCCGAAAACCTGTGTTGGTGTGTTAAGAAGGCCCTGCACTTGAAAAAGAGTTAGGTTGACGTGGGGTAATTTGGGTTAGAGAAAAGGAATTAGGATTAGATATCCACATGTTCCTATACTCTCCTAACAGAGAGCAACTTTTGTGTCCATGTGAAGAGTTGGGGGGGGAAAAAGTTTTCCTTTCAACTTCAAACTTCCAACGGTGACAACCTGCAACATCTCCCGAGCCGTTTCTCTTACGTTAGACAAGGGGATGGTTCATTGGACTGCTGCAGTTCTTCTTACATTTTGGATGCTGTGGAAATGTCTGAGAAACTAACACAGTGTGCAAGTTCAAGTGGCTTTAACTAGCAGATGTCAAGTGGACACACTGTTGAGGTCAAGCCACTTCCTGTAAAAACAGATGCTTATGACCCTCAGTTACAGGCCGGCCACTTCTAAACCAGTGCAATTCTGGCCGTTCTCTTCCAGATCTCTAGAGTCCAGAGGGAAAAGTGGAATGCAGCCCGCCTTCTCTGCATGGAACTGTTTAAAGGCGCATGATAGGAAAAAACTGACATGACCAGCGACAAATCATTAGTTCATATTTTACTCACTGCTCTGTAATAAATTATCCTACTTGCTATGAACTCAATGACAAAATGTAACAGAATCAGCAATAAAGAAACTAAAAGTTTAAAGTTTCCAAAAAGCCAAATTATGTGAGCCCATTTACCCCAAAAGATGATAGATTCAAGAAGCTTTCTGCCAAATCCTGTTTCAACAGAAACCCTTTAGACATGTAGCAAACTGATTAGGTCCCATAGCTCTAGAAAGCAGACAATACAAGTGGCTCCAACATTAATGCTGTGGCCAAATCTGAAGCACAAAGGAATAATCCAATAAAAAGGTGAAAACATCCCAAACCCTTTGATTTGATCCGATAGTCACCTCAACTACATCTTTAAACACAATGATTTTTTTTTAAACCCAAGAATGAAACAGATGAACATGTCCTACATTTTTAATAACTTTTACTGAATCTTTTTATAGTTCCTTTAAACTATTTTCCTCAGTTTCAATAATACATTAAACTGTTTAGTCAGTCTCCCAACAAAGGAATAACTTTCCATTTTCTCAGTCTTCTATTTCAAGAATTGTTGACAGCAAAAAAAAATAAAATAAATAAAATAGAGCTAGATTTCTGGGATGGTTTAAATTTGTCTACATATAATAAGCTGTCCAAAAGGTGAAGAAATGTGGCTTAGACCTTTACATTGGTTGTTCATGGGCCATGTTTGCCTTCTACTCTGCCTTAGTTTGATGTGTCTCAGCATGAAATAGTTTCAAACCTACAACCTTTTCTATCCCTGTCATATGTCTGAGATCCTGAGGGTCTATTTTGCCTCAGAAACCTTTTTAGACATTTTTTCCCTTTTTTGTTTGCCTCCATTTTTCTGTGGGCGCACCACTTTGAGGTTGGCTCAAGGTTTTAGGTCTTGTTTTTACAGCGGATATCACAGCCAGACTTCACTGTGTGGTAGAATGTTACACCAATTCCTCACATTATAGTCAAGAGCTTCACAATCATTACCATTAAAAGAATAGTTAAGGCTTTTTAATGGGGGTTCTCTGGAGAGCTTATAAACAAAGAATGTCTAACCTGGCATCTCATTTGCTATAAAAACAGATTGCTTCAGCTTCCATGGCCAATCTGATCAGTGCCATGACCAGCAGGAATTTCTAATTCTTAAAATGATTCTCAGCTCATAAAATATCAAAGCAATTCATGCAAAGAACTTAAGAATTTTTTACACCTTGTCACATTTGCACTACACTTATCTACAACAGAAATCTGTGGTCATCTACACTGAAGATAAGAGTGGGGTCAATCCATCATAAATGCCCATAGCATGTTATGTACTAAAAAGTGAAACCTTGTTAAATGTGTTTGTCCAGCATGACTGACAGAAAGGCAAGTCGTGTAGAAACTTAAACCACTGTTTGATTTTGGTGTAGTACATAGCTTTAGAAAATGGTGTTTGCATAAACTGCAGTAATATTTTAACTGGAGCTTGTTTTTGTGAACTGCTTTGGTCCTGGCACCATTCTGATGAGTTGTTTGTTTACTGGACAGCCTGAAGTTCTCTTCACCCAGGTTGAGGGTTTAAAAGGAGTTACTACTGAACTGGAGGTGAGATGCTAAGTAGTCAAATTCTCCAGAAACCCCTTTTTCAGAAAGCCTGAAAGATCCATTCATTTAATTGAAGCCAGTTTGTTTGTAGCAAAGTTTAACAGGAATGTGAACCTACAAAGGAAAAGCTGAATAAACTGTAGTAGTTTGAAATAAATGGGTTAAATGGCATCATTATAGGACACTAACAAATCCTTAAACCATGGATGGTGAGTGTGCTGGTACTGAACCCTCATCTCTAGTGCTGCACCAATTTACTATAGTAGGTGACTAATCTGTAAAGATCGCTCCTCATTCTGCCTGCCTACCTCGCTTCCTGCAGGTACTTCTATTTCTGAACTGATGGGTTTTAATCGCTCCATATACTCACTAATGGCCCAATAGCCTCAATAACTACTCACTGTAAATTTGTGTACGAATTTGCGACTGTCTAAACACGTTTTAAAAGTCACAGCAGTAAAGTGCTTTTTACGATTGTGAGGAATCTTTGATCATGTCTAATTCAAAGCTTGAAACACTTTGGCCGGACCTGAAAATAGTTAAATTCTACCATGAAAAACAATCACAAAAAAGACACATTTTGTGTTTTTGGGCTCAAGCAAGAAAGCTGCAAAGATTGCTGATCAAAACTAGACTCAATTATTCAACACCAAGCAGACACATTTTCACACATCCAAAAACGATGTTGTAGAGCAGGGGTTCTCAACCTTTTGCAAGCTGGGCCCCCCCAAAGCTGGTTCGTTGCAGTTGGGGCCCCAGTGCCCCCCGCCCAGATCCCCCATCCCCCCGCCCCGCTCTACCTTGCATAGATAGATAGATAGATAGATAGATAGATAGATAGATAGATAGATAGATAGATAGATAGATAGATAGATAGATAGATAGATAGATAGATAGATAGATAGATAGATAGATAGATAGATAGCCCTAGGCTATTATTTTTAGGCCCACATTATTATTATTACCATCATCAGTAGCGGTAGGTAGGCCTATTATCATTTCTAGGCTATTGTTATAATTGGCAGTAGCACCAGACTTCTAATGTGAGTTTGCAGGCATTATTATTATTATTATTATTATTATTATTATTATTATTATGAGTAGTATAGGCCTATCACCATTACTAGGCTATTGCTATATAATTGTGAGGTTACATGCTTTTTTTTTTGTTATTATCATTATTATTATTATCATCAGTAGGCCTATCACCATTACTAGGCTATTGCTATATAATTGTGAGGTTACATGCTTTTTTTTTTGTTATTATTATTATTATCATAATCAGTAGGCCTATCATCATTACTAGGCTATTGCTATAATTGGCAGTAGCACCAGACTTCTAATGTGAGCTTGCAGGCATTATTATTATTATTACTATTATTATTATTATTATTATTATTATTATTATTAATATGAGTAGTATATGCCTATCATTATTACAAGGCTATTGCTATATAATTATGAGGTTACATGCTTTATTGTTGTTGTTATTATTATTATCATTATTATTATTATCATCAGTTGGCCTATTATCATTACTAGTCTAACTCTTGGACTGAACGTATTTTTTGCCAGATGCATTCAAATAGTCACCAGAGTAAAGAAATGTATATTATATGTGAATTATGTGCGCCGTTTGGAAGTAATTTTGATAAAACTTGCTGTATAAGCGAAAGAGCACGAACGTTCTGCATTCGGGTTGTTCCGGAATGCGACGTCACAAACAGAACTAGTACCGTGCATGCAAATACTACGTCTTTTGCTACCGATTTGTTCAATTTTATTAATAACTCTTACTCTACGTACAAAAAAATAAATTAAAAAAATGTCTGATACATCTTCAAACTCCCCCTCAAGCATCGGCGACTCAGATAAGAAATTAATATATGAAGAAACGGAGTTTGAACAAGGTGAACCTGAGGAGACTATATCTAACGCTGCCCAAGACATAGAGCCCATGCTCCATTGTAAGTACCCCTCACAATCCTCGCTTGTGAAGTGTGAATTACATAAAACACTTTTGTCACTGCTGGCAATCCAGTCCTTTTGCGTTTCTTTTACGAATGTATCCCATTTCTTTCGGACCTTTTAATCATTCGGTCAAGTATGGAGCGCTATTTTCTGGCCGGCACTAGACCGCGGTGAAGTTGGCTTGACATGGACATTCAAGCTCCGCGGCGTCAGCGGAGCACTCTTGAGAAACAAAAATCAAATCAGATTTATTCACGGTCCCACCGCGTATGGGAGAAGGGAGCAGCTGAGACACGCTAGCCGAAATCGGAGTCCTTCAACCGGATCAACCGTGAGCTAGATGCCGCTGACTCCGCGGAGGTTGAATGTCCAATGTCAAGCTAACTTCACCGCGGTCTGCACTACAGCTGCTAACTACGGCGATTTTTTTTTAAATATACATACATGTACAATGTATGCAAACCCTCTGGCATGAGTCTGTGAAAAGGATTAATAGGACAAAAACACCGAAATAATCCTTAGTGAACAATGTCTGTTTAAACCTACCGGGCGGCTCGTCCTCTTTGCTGAAGCGCTGTGTATCTGCTGTGTGTCCGCTTTCTGATGTTAAACAAACATGTCTGAACGTCCATCCATTCATTTTCTGACCCGCTTAATCCCTCATGGGGTCGCGGGGGTTGCTGGTGTCTATGCCCCGATATAAAATAATTCTTAGCCGTCCAGTGGGTTCATGGTTCCATGCTCTCTCATGTGTATTGCCTGCCGTGTTTATAAGGCAGCTAAGCTACTAGCTATGTCGCCGTACAAGCCTTGGCCAGCATTTCACAGACTCCCTCCGTCCCTTCAGGCTTTTGCTGTATAAATCTGGCAATATGATACCATCAACCATCAACTTACTCTTAAAACGATCTTGTGATACGTTATCTAAAGAAGAAAAATATGCCGAGAACTCGTCAGCTTCCTTCCAGTCCGGCGCGCATGCGCGAAAAACCCGGATGAAAACCGCTTATCACCTGCATTTGCGCTCACTATCGACAAAACAATCAAATTTGTTCAAAACTTTTTTTTTTAAATCAGTCCAAACACATTTTAATTTTTATTCAGGAGTTATGTATATACAAAACTTTAACTTTTTATGAAAGTAGTTTAGTGATAAAAAAAAAGTGCAATTTTTTTTTTTCCAGTTTTTTTCCACTCCCATCCTGTAGCCTACTCGCGCCCCCCCGGGAGAGTGTCGGCGCCCCCCCGGGGGGGCGCGCCCCACCGGTTGAGAACCACTGTTGTAGAGAATATCTATGCAGCAAAGAATAATTCAGTGTAGTTTGGGCCAGTCTCAGTGTGTCAGATATTGAACTAGAGCTGATCAAAGCTAGTTTAAGATGTGAAATGGCCCTTTACTTTGGTTCAGACAACAAAATCAGATGCCAACTTCGGCATTCGCTCCTAATGCATCAGCCGACACGGCTAAAACTGTCTCTACTGAGCAAACATTATTCAATCTGGTGTAAACTGGAATAAGACGTTTAAAAGTTGGAATTTTGGCTAACAATGGGAGGAAATACTGTTGCCAACCGCTTCCTGAAGTGCATTAAAGTTATAAGGTGAACCCTTTGTGATTCAATATGTTTGCTGTTGAAGGAAACAGCATGTGCAGTTAGTGTTTCCCTACCATTACATGAGGATTTATAAAACTATAGTCTTGTTATATAGTGGAAACTCCAAATACAAATTTTTCCTTTAAATAAGATTGTTTAGGTGGTCTTTGGCAGGGTGATGACCAATAGTGGGAGCTGTCCATGAACGCCTCTCACAATATGCTCACCTGTTGCTGCGATAGGATGATTCCAGAATCATCATGGGGCGTGTCCCTTCTAGGAAATTGTGCAACTCATCGCACCAATCGGATAAAGCGGTCGCCTCACGTAGAATAAGTCCGTAGATCTGGACCGCTTCTTAACATTTTTAAAATCCAGGCTTTAATTTTTGTGCGTTGTGGTAGGTTATAGACCTCATGCAGAATGATGTATGATACAGACCGCCCTATGATGGGTGTGGGTAAAGGATTGTAATAACCATTTTAACATCAGTAGTTTCAATGAAGAATCAAATGTCTTTACAAAATTTGAAAGATCCATCAGGTTCTCCAACAAGTTCAATTTGTATTCAGAGCTTCCACCGTATATCTTATTGAGATTACATTTCTGTCTCTACATTCTTTCCTGTATGCCACACGCCAGAGGTTTGCCTTGATGCCCCCCCTAAACTTTGCCTTCAGTTTTTAAGAAATAGATACTTTTTTACTTCATTCAAGACATTTTCAAATCTGTAACCATGCCGTTTAACAGATGTCAAGTGGATTTTTAAAGCAATTCTGTTGTCCCTTAGTCTACTGATAAAAAGTCTAACTTTTTAAAATCTAGTAATACTGGTGATGTGAACAATTTTACACTTTAGTACTTGAAATCACCTTTTGGACCTAAGCTCTCAAACAAGTCAATACCTCTAAACACTGTCACTTTAAGGAAGCAGCTAATTAGTGAAATAGTTTAAGCTAACACTAATGTAAAATAAAACTAACAATGTTTGTAATGAAAAAATAAAAAATAAAATATAACAGTCAACAGTCTTCCAAATAGGCAAAAGGTAGAGAAAGTGTTACTGTTCGAGGGTTTAATCTTTTCCAACCTGTCCTCAGGGTTAACAGGGATTCCCAGGTCTCCTGTACGCAGTTTACGAGTCAGGTCTTCAATCTGCAGTTGGACTGGAAGAATTCAGGTTAGGAAAGAAAACAAGGATGGAGAGAAATGTGGTTACCACAGCAACATCAGAGAGACATCACTCTGCACTTCAGAGAGCAAAGTCTCAATCACTACTGCAGTAAAGACAATTGGTGAGTCTGTTAAACAAAAAGGGAGATCAAATAAACATGTGGTAAGACTAAAGCAGAAACCTGGAGTCCTTTCTGGTCTACTCACACTTTGTAATCAATCAATATGCCTGTGAGGTCATTTAAATTAGGGTTATAGACAACCAACCGTTTCCTCGACAATGATTAAGCATGAGCACATGTCAAATGATGAAACCATGATTCCTAAAAATGCCCGCCATCTCATCAATACTTCAAACAAGGCTGAGGTGGACTTCCATGAGCACAGCTTCACTCCGTTTAACAGCTTAGGCATTTTAAGGACAAACTTGGTCAATTTGTTTTGCAAGTTTCAATAACAAAACAGTGGATTAGGGTCACTTTTGGCACGCCACAGATCTAACACTGAGGGGCTGCTGTGACACAAAGACACGTCTCATATTCAGGAGGCAATGAAGAAAAGAAGAGATCAGACATTTCATGCACATTATGAGAAACGGAAAGAAGTATCCCCTTGAACACAGATTCATTCATCATTGAAGCGATTATTCTGAGTTAATGAGGTGGATACACATCCTGTAGCTTGATGTTAACAACAATTTCACTCTGAAACTCTTGTTTTAGGGGATCTACTGAATGAGCAAACCAAACTAAGTGTGACAAGGAAGGGTGGATACAAATGGATGTTTACATACCAATGAGGAACAACCATTACCAACGAGAGGACAGAGTTAACGAGAGTTAGAGACAAGGGACCCATCTGATTAGACAAATAAAACTGTTCCTACGTGGACACTGAACCTGCGGGTAAAATGTTTGGGCTGTTCTCTCCTGGGAGCCGGTTACGTAGAAGCTGGAGCTAAACTGAACGTGCAGCGCTAGCCGACCGAGAAGTCAACAAATTCACTTTAGTTTATTTTTCCTTCAATATGTCTGCATTTTTCCAACAGGGTCTGCTGTGTTGAGTTTGCATGTTAACATTCATATCTGAGCAAAACCATCTGTATTCACTATTTTAGTCTTAATGAAATAAGCTGTGCTGCTGTTAAAAAGGCAATAAGTTCCCCATCTATGCGTTCCTTACTACGGTGTTCTGGGTTTCTATAGTTCAATGGAGTTCAATATAAACAGATGTTCTCAGGTTTTATAAATTTTGATCAGCCCTCATGCCTACTTTCTCCCACTATCATGTTAACCATTTGTTTACGGCACAACGACACACGCGTCCCACGGTCCTTGAAGCACATTAGACTGCTGGGTGCCCAGATCAGCAGTCAGCATCTATCTGCCACCATGTATTCTCTTGTTAATGGGTGTCCCATGGTATGCAAACCAAAAGGCTACAGAACACAGCAGAACACTTGCAGAGAAATAACCAGAACATCTTACATCAACATATACCAATTATTGCTAATCAGGAGTTTTTGCTTCATCTCAACAGCTGCAGCAAAATGGGACAAGCACCATTTTATTCAATGGGGGGGAAAAGGTTTTTTTTTTCTTTAAATTTGGATTTAAGTTGTGAGTTAAGGCTTCTATTAGGCACTTCTGGAACACTCCAGCTGTTGGGAACTCAGCAAACAAGAAACAGTAGACAAACTTGTGACATCAGAAAACAAAAACCGTAAATAGAATTAATGAAGCATCACATGAATACCATTTACAGCAATTTCTGATGGGAGATAATTATCATTTACCTATATAGGCTCTCTCCTGATCTCGGGTGAGTCCCGGGGGAATGACAGTGGGCATTCCCGGTATGACCGTCTTCTGATCCGGGGTCTCACTGCTCCATCGGCTCCTTTTCCTTTTCTTTTGGCCAAAGTCTACCAAAATAAAATCCCAAACAGTCAAAGTGTTATGCCACAGGATAAACACCAACCCTCTGTTTGTTTATCAACAGAACCCCAAAAGATGTCATGTTAAAAGCACACAGACACAAAAAAACAAAATAAAATATATAGGAGATAGGATTGTTTGAACAAGTGAAAAAAGTCAAACATTTGATTGTCCTGAAGAAGGTGAGCACAATTTAAACTGCACAGTAACGTTTTTCTTTCTTTTTTTTTTTTTTTTTTGGAACCGACACAAGAAATATCAACTGATCCAAAATTCAAGGAGATGATTATGAGACATGGACAGATTGTTCTAAAAGGTCCTCAACGTCCTATATCCACCCACGATGCACGTTGTCGCAGCACAAACGAAGAATAAGAATAAGAAATAAAACTCCATAATAACTGCAGAGTAAAAGGAAACTATCTTGGTGTTTTGGGTTTTCGAACCATAGACGTCCAGAACCCTGTGACTATCGACCACAACACGGTGCTAACGCGCTGCGTCGGATGCTAACTTCTGGGTCACAGAGTCTGTCCGTAATACAAAACATTTAATCCAGCTGCTCGTTTTAGGAAGTTAGCAAAAGCTTGCTTTGAAGCGCGCGGCCCTTGGGAGTAAACGAGGACAGCAGCGCGTGACGACATCAGGCAGCAGAGTCCCTTTGCTAAGAGACGTTAGCATTCGATGCGGACTCCATTTCGTGAAGGCCGGGGCTGCAGCGGAGCCTGCGCGAAAACATGGGGCTAACAGCGTTTCACTCACTTACCCGCCTTAGCCATTCCGGATCCCGCCGCCGGTTGGGGCTGAGCCGTAAAATTGGCCCCGGGATTAAACTGGTGCGCCTGGGAGAAGGCCGGGTTGGGCATGGAAGCCGGGTAGCCCTGGAGAGAAGGGAACGAGGCCGGGGGAGCAGGAGCTGGCATTAACCCGTTGCCTGAACCAGGCCCAGCATCAAAGCCGCGTTTAGCACCGATACTGGGGTGCAACTTCCCGAGGGGAGTCGCATTCGCTCCAGTGGCCATTTTCAATCAAAAATGCCCTTTAAAATGTCTTCAAATCGACAAATCACACGTTCACTCAGCAATAATTTAATTTTAACTGCGTAAACCAATGAGTTATCCGCAGCGCCTGCGCCTATGCTTTAATCAAAATGGCGACCGACGGGATTTTACAAAGCAACCCCGGATAACACGTCTTAATAAAACGCATTGCTATTGGCCAGTTACCTAGTCTTATTCTGAGAAGTCATTGGCTTACGTACCTGTCTTCTGTGACCGGAAAACGCGTTTCATTACAACTCAGGAAAAGCCCAGCAAGTGTATAGGAAATGAAAAACGAACAGTTTAATTTTTACTGATATTTAAAATGCCTACTACTGGATAAGTTTAAGTCTGAAAACATGTTTAATATTCAAATATCGGAGCATTTTCTTCATAACCTTTTTGTCCTCTAACAAAAACATCCCACAGTAATCCTTTGTTTCAAGACATGTGCATGTGGCGTCATGTAAAATACCCCCTCCCTAAGTTCAAGGGGTTTACATACAGCACTAAGCAAAAGTATTTACAACTTTTAACCAGGGTTGTTCAAATTGTGGCTCTGGGGACGCAGCCTCCTGCATGTTGTCGTTCGTGCCCGACAACAAATCTGCAAACACAAAAACATTTCATTTTGTCTGTGAAATTTTCAGAGATTTTTTTTTTTACTATATTACCATATTTCTGCTTTCATTTGATTTTGCAGCAAATAGAACCCCAAACAACAGCCCCACTCCCCATTAATTAATCTTAGACAATTACAGCAAGTGCTGATCCATGACCCATTTTGTTTAATAAGTATAGACAAGGACTTTTTACTCAAAAGACATTTGACCCAAAAAATGTGGAACTCATTTGTCTGACATTTAATTTAATTTAAGCACTCTAGTGTTTTGCATCAGCAAAGAATCACAGATTCTTTTTCTGCGTCAAATAAAGACTACTTTGTTTAAAATGTTGAGTTTATTATTGAGCAGGTAAAAATTAAAAATGCCACTAAAGGTTACTTTTAATGGCCCATAAGTACATGTCGGTTTAGGGCCCTCATAGCAAAATGTTTGGATACCACTTCCCTAAACCTTTTCTGACATTACAACCAGAAAATTCAATATTTTTAATTTGAATTATCTTTTCAAACTTGCATAGTAACTGAAACTCAGTCAGACTGAGTGGAGAGAATCTGTGAACAGCAATTTTCTTTTCTGGCTTCAGATTTTCCTATCTAAGCCGTTGATCTCTGCAGCGCTTCCAGAGCTAACATGGGCCTCCTTGCTGTTTCTCTTGCTGAGGCTCTCATTGTCTGTCAGTTTAGGTGGACGATCATGTGTTGGTAGGTCTTCAGTTTATCTGTCCTCTCTTCATGTTCAGATGCTGGATTGAAAAGATTGAACAAATTGCTTCAGATGACTCCATGAATCAGCCTCCCTCAACACTCCAGGTGAGCAACATTCTGCAAAAGACCAAAGCAGGGAAAGCTGCAGGTTGGGATGGCATCAGCTCCAGGCTCTGGAGGTTCTGCGTGGATCAGCTATGTGGTATCATTTATCAGTCTGTAGCAGGAGAGTAGCGCAGCTTTGGAAGACCTCCTGTGTGGTATCAGTGCGTAAGACCAGACACCCAAAGGATCTCCCTACAACGCCTGGGCATGCTCTTGATGAGGTGGCGGATGGTCTCCTGAGGGATCTTCTCCCAAACCTGGACTAATGCGTCCACCAACTCCTGGACAATCTATGGCGTTGGTGGATTGAGTGAGACATGATGTCCCAGATGTGATCAACTGGATTCAGGTCTGAGGAATAGGCTTGCCAGTTCATAGTATCGATGCCTTCGTCTTGCAGGAACTGCTGACACACTGCAGCCACATGAGGTCTAGCATCGTCTTGCATTAGGAGGAACCCTGGGCCAACCGCTCCAGCATGTGGTCTCACAGTGGGTCTGAGGATGTCATCTCTGTACCTAATGCCAGTCAGACTACCTCTGGTGAGAAAATGGAAATGCCCAAAGAAATGCCACCCACACCGTTACTGACCCACTGCCAAAGCGGTCCTGCTGGAGGATGTTGCAGGCAGCAGAACGTTCTACATGGCGTCTTTAGACTCTGTCCTCTGTCACATGTGCTCAGTGTGAACCTGCTTTCTTCTGTGATGAGTGCAGGGTGCCAGTGGTGAATTTGCCAATCTTCATGTTTTCTGGCAAATGCTAAACATCCTGCACGGTGTTGGGTTTTAAGCATAACCCCCACCTGTGGTCGTCGGGCCCTCATGGAGTCTGTTTCTGAACGTTTGAGCAGACACATGCACATTAGTAGCCTGCTGGAGGTTATTTTGCAGGGCTCTGGCAGCGCTCTTCCTGTTCCTCCTTGTACAAAGGTGGAGGTAGCGGTCCTGCTGCAGGGTTGTTGCCCTCCTACGGCCTCCTTCACATCTCCTGATGTACTGGCCTATCTCCTGGTAGCGCCTCCATGCTCTGGACTCTACGCTGACAGGCACAGCAAGCCTTCTTGCCACAGCTGGCATTGACGTGCCATCCTGGATGAGCTGCACTATCTGAGCCACTTGTGTGGGTTGTAGACTTCATCCCGAGCCACACTGAACAACAGAAGCCCCCCTCTTCCTGCCCCTGGGGCCTAGACGGCGGCATGTGTGTAAAGGTAAAACACGTCTCGGCAGATGTGCGGGCCTGCGCACTCAGCTAAAAGCTAACTTAGAAAAGGGACCTAGCAATAAACGTCTACAACACTTGGTGTACAGCTACAAAGGCGATCAGAACCGTCTGCTCCCCTGAGCTGGAATATCTAGCAGTTAAGTGCAGACCATTTAAACTTGTTCATTTCTGTTATCATTGCAGCATACATCCAGCTGAAAGCCAATGCTAAGCAAGCCCTAGAGGAGCTATACAGCTTTATCGCTGGTGAAATGAACAGTAACCCAGAAGCAGCTGTGATCACTGCTGGAGACTTTGATCAAGTTTCATAAATTCATTAAAGTTCCCGACCAGAGACAGAGAGAGATACAAAGCTGCTGCAGCTCCTCATTTTGGATCATCAGACCAGATCTCCGTAGACCTGATCCCTGCCTACAAGCCACAGATCTGCAGAACCAGACCGGCGATAAAAACCGTCCAGGTTTGAACAGAAGAGGCCTGCTCAGCTCTACAGGACTGTTTTGAAATCACTGACAGGACTGTATTTAAAGAGGGCGCTCACTTAGAAAGCTCCACATCATCTGTACTTTCTATATCCACCTCTGCACTGATGCTGTCCTCCCCACAAAGACAATCAGTGTGTTTCATATCCAGAAACCATGGGTGGATGACTCGGTGCAGTCCCTGCTGATGAAGGCCTTCAGATGTGGAGACAGACTGGCCTACAGCAGGGATGGAAGTGAACTGAAAAAAGGCATCCAGAAGGCAAAGCACAGATACAAGCCGCACATCGAGGACCACTTCAGCAGCAACAACCTACACGACATGTGGAGAAGCATCAGGAACATCACCGACTACAAGTGCAGCGACCAGCAGCTCAGCAGCGACCAGCAGCTCAGCAGCGACCAGCAGCTTAGCGATGACCAAATTTCCACCATGCTCTGGTACTTAGAACACACCACCAGCAGCCAGAGACTGTGACGCTGATCCTGACCCTCAGATATAACCAGGAACTATAACGTAGTCTCCTTTTGTTCTTAGGGAGCATATTCAACTTTCATACCATTTCTGGGGTTTATAAAGTTAATAAAGGGGTTATTATAGTTAACTGTTTTGTCGTTTTATTGCGAGATCATATAGGACTAGAGTTTTAACTGATTTACTTTATTAATAACATGGTATAAGTTAGCACAAAGGTTGCTCTTCTCTACCCTGGGATAGGAGTCAAGCAGAGTTGAGTGGCTTCCTCAAGCCACTACTGTCTACCCAGACAGCAGAAGTTTCTGTGGTATTTGGATGAAAGCCGAGGATTTAGTTAAAGCATCAACATCTACGTTAACATCTGAAAAAGCGCATCTAATTTAATCTGGAGAACTTTTTGAAAGAAAACAACAAGGCTTGTTTCAGCACTGCATCAGTCATTATTCTAAAAAGGAAACAATTGAATAAAAAAAAGTCTCAAGTTGCAGATCAGAACTATAATCTGAGAAATATGGATGTGGTTGTATCAACAGTACAGATACACTGAGGCTCAATAATACAAGCACTTAGCAAACAGTTCAAATTTTGTGAAAATATTTGTTTTTTTCTATCAAGATTCCAATCCTGGAGAAGACCATGAACTGACTTCCTTTTAGAGTTGACTCACTCCACAGAAGACCAGAACCAGAACCGTTTAGACACTTTAAATGAGGAGAAGCAGCACAGAACTTTTCTGTCTCCTGAATCTCAGACGTTCGTATTTGCTTTCTCACAAGAAACAAAATAATTCCTGACAATATAACTATAAAAGCATCGTGGGAGCAGTTTATTAAGAACAATAACAGTCTGTAGGAGTCCACACCTACAGCGTCCTACACATCACCTGCTCACTACAGAGGCAGGTACAGCGAGTAATGTGAACATGTCCAGCGGCGCACAGGTTTGCCTACCCTGCCGATCACAGGCAGTTTGTGGGCGTATGCACGAGGTGGGTTGGTAGGCAGAGATGAAGTGGAAGCAAAGGTGGTCTGAAACGGCCGCCGGCCCTGGCAACGTCGACCCATTTGCCGTCCACCAATGACAAAGGAGAATGCTGGCGGCCCTGACTGCGGCGAGATAAAACGAGCCTTGGGGAAGACGTCGCGAGAAAGACCTGTGGAACGCTGGCCCGGACGTGACGAGGAAGATCTGGAGCGCTGCACGGAGGAGGAACGAGCCAAAGACCTGATGTGGAAAACTGCATCAGTGGCATTCCAGGCTAAAGCAAATCAACAGAAGTGAATTTACACATTTAATTATCCTGGAAGTTTTACCTTCCTGCGCCTGTGGCTGCTAGGCTCGGAGGAGGAGGATCGGTGCGAGGGCTCCCATCCTCTCGTGGGCTGATGTTGAGGTTCGCGGTCAGCTGCGGCATTTTACGGGCAGTGTCGGGGTTTGCAAGTGGGCCGAGAGGTTCCTTCCTGGGTTCCCTGAAACAGGCCGGAGTGCAGGGGCGATAGCTCCCAAAGCCCGGGCCTGTGCTAAACCTGACCGCCAGACTGTCCCCAAAGAAAGAGTAGAGCTCACTGTACATTGCAGGAAGAGGGACTGGGGACCACTCTTCCCACGGGCAGCCAGCCCCGCCGGCTTGGAGGTGGCTGGCAATCCCAAGAACAGCTTCTGACAGAGGTTCTGAAGGAGGACTGAGGCCCGGGGAGCTCACTCTGTAGCCCATAGATCCTGCTACCGAACCCGAGGGAGCAGTTGATCCTCCGTCTGCTGACTGGGACAGAGACAAGGCCTTCATCTTCAGCAGGCGCTCTACTGCCACCTGCAGGACACACAACAACTTTCAGCATTAGCTCATATATGTGGCTCTGCTTGTAAAAAGCATTCCACTGTTTAAATGAGAACTTTCTGTGTTTGTATTCGTAAACAGAACAACAAAATACTAAACTAAACATCGTCTTTGGGTCTCAGCTGTTTTTTTTTTGTTTTTTTTTATAAAAATTAAGATTTACATGGACAGTAACTACAGTGCAATTGTGACAGACATTTCTCTGTCACAATCAGCAATCTCTGTGGACTCCAAATAGTTTAGAGATAGAACTGTCCCCTTAAGAAGCAACACTGATTGATAATCAGTTTCACCTGCTGTTGTACAAATGGAATAGACAACAGGTGGAAACTAGAGGCAATTAGCAAGACACCCCTAAAAAAGGAGTGGTTCTGCAGGTAGTGACCACAGACCACTTCTCAGTTCCTCTGCTTTGTGGCTGATGTTTCTGTCATTTTGAATGCTGGTGGTGCTTCACTCTAGTGGTAGCATGAGACAAGAGTCTACAACCCACACAAGGGGCTCAAGCAGTGCAGCTCATCTAGGATGGCACGTCAATGCCATCTGTGGAAAGGAGCTTTGCCGTGTCTGTCAGCATAGTGTCCAGAGCATGGAGGCGCTACCAGGAGACAGGCCAGAGATGTGGAGGAGGCCATAGGAGGACAATAACCCTGCAGCAGGACCGATACCTCCACCTTTGTACAAGGATGAACAGGAGGAGCACTGCCAGAGCCCTGCAAAATAACCTCCAGCAAGTCACAAATGTGGCCCGACGTCCACAGGTGGGGGTTATGCTTACAGCCAGACACCATGCAGGACGTTTGGCATTTGCCAGAGAACACCAAGACTGGCAAAATCACCACTGGCGCGATGTGCTCTTTACAGATGAAAGCAGGTTCACACTGTGCACATGTGACAGAGTCTGGAGACACCACGGAGAGTGTTCTGCTGCCTGCAACATCCTCCAGCATGATCAGTTTGGCAGTGGGTCAATAATGATGTGGGGTGGCATTTCTTTGAGGTGCTGCACAGCCCTCCATGTACTTGTCTGACTGCCATTAGGTACAGAGATGACATCCTCAGACCCATTGTGAGACCATATGCTGAAATGGTTGGCCCAGGGTTCCTCCTAATGCAAGACAATGCCAGACTTCATGTGGCTGGAGTGTGTCAGCAGTTCCTGCAAGACGAAGGCATTGATGCTATGGACTGGCATGCCTGTTCCTCAGACCTAAATCCAATTGAGCACATCTGGGACATCATGTCTCACTCAATCCACCAATGCCACATTGCACCACAGACTGTCCAGGAGTTGGTGGATGCATTAGTCCAGATCTGGGAGGAGATCCCTCAGGAGACTCCCATCTCATCAGGAGTATGCCCAGGCGTTGTAGGGAGGTCATACAGGAACGTGGAGGCCACACACGCAACTGAGCCTCATTTGACTTGTTTAAAGGACATTACATCAAACTTTGATCCGCCTGTAGTGTGTTTTTCCTCGTTAATTTTGACTGTGGCTCCAAATCCAGACCTCCGTGGGTTAATACATTTGATTTCCATTGATAACTGTTGTGTGATTTTGTTGTCAGCGCATTCAACTATGTAAAGAACAAAGTATTTCAGTCATTCAGATCTAGGATTATTATTTTAGTGTTCCCTTTATTTTTTTGAGCAGTGTATTTTATTTTAAATAAAAATGTTGACATGTAAAATGTATAGGAACTCTTGAGATGCAACAATACTTACCAGGATGGCTCCGTAGACTTTGTGTCCATCTGCTTTGACCTGAGCATTAGATACTGAGTAGTCATCCAGGACAGCCTGCAGGTTGGCCCAGTAAGCAGGCAGGTGTGGGAACAGCACTCTTTCCACAGCCTGGAAAACACAACAGTAACAGAGTGACTACTGGGAGCAGGAAAATATGGACAGCTGTGAAAAATCTAAACAATCCCATCAGAGAACTCCTACAATATAAACAGAACCTCTGGGCCTGACTTTAAAGGGTTTCTAGCATTACTGTCTGAATTAAAGGAAAAGACAAGAACAAGGCGGTGGTCAGAAGGTCCAGTGGCGCCGATGTATGGCAGCCTCACTTCTGTCACTCTGCCACAGGGCAGCTGAGGCTACTATCGACGTTCTCCAGCATCAGGGAGTGAATGTGTGAGTAAATGGGTGAATGACTGTACTGTAAAGCACTTCAGGGTCGTCGGACTTGATAAAGCTGTTATGCCATCACACCATGGCTAAATTGTGTGAACTGTGACATGGGGAAGGATTAAACTTGGGTTGTGAGAAAGAGAGTTCCAGGGAAAGGATCTGCCTCTCAGCAGGGGTTTCCTGCTGCTGTAAAACCAAACCACTCCCCCCACAGACAAAAGGTCAGAGCACTCCTGACCAGACCCTCTTTCAGTCTACCCCTGGCCAGAGACGACCACCACTTTTCTCCTGGGGCTCCCGAGGAGAGGGGAGCTAGCGAACCACCCGGCCTCCTTCCTCAGCAACCATGAGGCCTCACGGCCCAAAAGCCCACAATCTGCACGGAAAGTGCTACGAAACACATCTGCCTACTTCGATGGAGTGACCAGAGGGGAATTCTCATCCTCCTGGAGATCCCTCACCAGACAAGCTGAGAGATCAGGGCGCTCGACCAGGCCAATCAGAGCCCGACCATGTGTCGGCATGGTCTGCTGCTGCTAAGCCACTAGCCCACTGCTGAAGGAAAAGCGGTTCCCTTTTCACTGCCTTCCTTGGATGACCAAAGTGGACTGAACTCACACGAGGCATCGACAGGTTGGACAGAGAGACCCAAAGGGAGAGGTTAAATGGTCATTGGAAAATGTTTGTGATGTGTCCAAATGTTTTTAAACAATGAAAGAGCTAATGGAGATAGCTCATTGCTAGCATTCGGTACCAAGTCATTGTCGAGTGTGTTTTTATGGTTATAACAAAGGTTATCTCCACAAGGGTTTCATACATTGATGGGACATTAATGTTTACGTTATCCGGCCCACTCATTATGACTAAAATAAAAACCGAAGCTTTTATTTTTTAGCGCCGAAAGCTGCTAGCCAAAATGCTATTCGCTTCTGGTAGCTTCCGATTTTCGGACATTCAAAGGAGCTTGTTTTAAAGCATAACGTCATAACTATCACCAACATAGGCCAATCAGCTAACCAGTATTTTCGCCCCTTCCCAAAATTACTTCAACGGAAGGTTTCCAGATGGATATGCGAAGCAAATCTATCTGGCGGCGTCAGGTTACCCCCTAGCTCCCGGAGGTATAATTGCATTGATAAATTCAAGCGCTCCTAACATTTTGCTGAGCAAATCAGTCTTTTGAATCTTATTTACTCAAAATAATGTTCTGGTTAACTTGAGATTTGCATTGTGAATGGGTTGAAACACATGTCAAATGTTCTGAATTAGTCAAGCTAATTTAACCTCAATTCACATTCTTTAAGTTGAACTTTGGTTCTTTAACTTAAACAAAATATGTCATCAAATAATGTTTTGTTTAACTCAGGATTTGCATTGTGACTGGATTGAAACACATGCCAAATGTTTTTCTAAATTAGTTAAGATAATTTAACTCCATTTCATGCTTTTTGAATCAGATGTACAGGATTCACTGAATTATTCTGATTATGATCAACCACTTTTGTTTTGTCTTTTGTTTACCTTTGTATGTAAATAGTTCCTTAGCTTAGTTTCTTTTTGCTTAGTAGTTTAGTTAAGTTTCACTAGCCTAGTAGAGAGGATTTGTTAAATATAGTGTTAATTCAGATAAACAGCATTACATAGTGATGTTCTCTGGATGTTCATTTTATTTCGGTTATTAAATTCTTGAACTTGAAGAAGTTGTCACTCCTTTATTCTATGTGTGTGCAGGTTTTGGTGTTAAAAGATCGCTAGTGCTCGAATTCATCCCTTTCAACCATTGTCTTGATATCAGCTTAAGAGCTGATTATCACCAGACAATACTTAACAGACAGAGGGTTATTTATGAAACATTAAATAACTTTAAACAGTGTATAATTGCACAACAAGCGCTATACAAGAACAAGCCATTTTAAAAACAGACTGGGCCACAATAAAAGTGACATTCAAAGAGAAAATGTGCAATTGAGTTTAAAGGCTACAGATATTTGAAACAGAATCCCTTCTCCCTGCAGATCCGTCTCATAGAGGGCTAATATCAATTAGAAGAAAGTCAGAACTCCATGTGAGGACCACACAACTGTAACTGAAACAATGAACATAAAAGATGCTGGTGTAGAGCTTTAGGCTGGCACCAAGCAAATCCGCCCCAGACCCAAAAGATTGAACAGCTGTACTGGACATACCTTCCAACCCAGAGCGTGAAGGCCCACCACAGCGCCGTAATGGGAGCAGAGAGGCCTGACTGGGTCAGAAAGAACCTTCTGCAGAGAAAGCAGGATCTGGTGGTAGAGACCACTCACTAGATCACCATGGGTCCTGGAGAAAAAAAAAATTAATGTAAGCAGGTCATATGACAAAGAAACTATGGTAACAATGGGATGCAACGGCCCCCATAAATAAATCCATTATCCATGTAAATATCCATCAATCTACCTCTCCATTTCTCCCCCTGCCTGTACATTACCCAATCACTCTATCCATCCATCTATTACCCAACATCCATCCATCCTTGGTTTTTAAGGTCCTAAAATTAAAGCCTCAAAACTGTATAACAAAGATTACAGCACATTTTTGTATCAATACTTCTGAATATTTTTTAAATGGACAGAACTCTGACGAACTGAGTCAGAAATACTGACATGAACAACGTTTGGAACAGTGAATACTGAATCATGAATAAACTGTTGGGAGATTTTCGCACCAGAAGATGTGGCTAAGGAGCAGCGCTGCATAGTCCCTGAGGGTCCAGTGGTCATTGAGGGGGTTGATGGAGGCAGCTAGTGGCTCCAGGATGCAGTACATGACACTAGAGACCAGGCTGCGTACATATGAGCCCAGGTAGAGGTACGGGTTCTGGACCAAGCTCTTCACCATGTGCAAGAGCCTGTTGAGCTGCTCCAAATCATGGCTTACTGATTTGACCTGCAAGGACACAAACAGAAAAACCATCCAGACGTCCAGATTCCAGTGTTTGTGAATTCTAGCTGACGTAACAGTTTAAGGATTTCTAACATCATGGATAAAGCTTTTCCCCCCAGGTTATTATAAAAATCTTTGCATTAGCTAGTACAGAGGTTAAAGGTTATGAGTTCTAAACAGGGGGATGAGATAAGATGGTAACCTACTCCACTAATGACATAAACAAAGTAAGGCAGCAGGGCAGCGATCTTTGAGTTTGACTGAAGGTCGAGTAGAGCCATCTGAAACACACAGAGAAAACAATAGTGAACGAGCAGCCCATCTTTTAGGAAGTCATAAGTCGTCCTTCACAGCTGCACACCTTCATGAGATGGGGGTCCTCCCCCAGGATGGCCCTGGTGATCTGCTGGTAGTACTTGTGGAGGTCGTCTGACAGAGTCTGCACAGCACTGGGAACTACAGCAAACAAGATTCCCATCAGTGCAGGCAGGGACAGCTGACACTTTAAACTTCCTCACCAGGATGTGTGATGCAATCTATTTTGTAGCTTTAAAGGTTAAAAGCCAAAGTATTTGGAAATAGTGTTGGTAGAAACGGTAGTGAAGCCACTCCAGCAGAGCTGGTGATTTTCTTCCACACGTTGAGTTCAAAATTAAGTTCAATGCACCAGGACATGAAAAAATGGTGAAACACAACCTCCAACAATCCTCGGACACATCCAGAGGAGTGATTTAAATGGAAACAACGTCTTAAAGGTGCGTTCACACGAACGAGAATTTGGCAACAATGTTGCTGCTTATGCATGCTGTCGCTCACCTGACATTATCGCCGGCCGTTCGCATGACAGGCAACAGCAATTACATAGCGGCTGACAAGCCCAAAGTACAGCAGTACAATGGCACTATCTAATGAAGCTTTCACTAAAGTGCCACTCCAGTCTCCTCACTCACTCTTCTGCAGGCTCGGTCCGTTCTGGACTTGTCTGGGTAGTGAGAATTGGTTAAGTCATACAACTCAGGCCGAACGCAGACCACTATTATCAGCTTTTCTTCCATGTTGAATGAAATCTGCTTTTTATATATATTTCAAACAGCCACATTTGTGCTTCATCCAAGTGAGGAACAGTCTATTGCATACTTTCAGCCAACTGACAACAGGTCGGGGAGGGGCAGAGCTGCATGGCTTTACGCTTCCTGCAGTCAGAGGAAACACTGGTAACTAAGACACTTTCTCTGGTATCTTATCCAAAGAATATCAAACCATATTAATGGCATGATGAAAATATAACTTGCTTCCGCACCAGAACTTTTCTAGCTGTGACACCAGTAACTGAACCACGCCTGCTTATTTTCCTGTGGAAGGACGCCGTTTCAGTGGAGCATCCTCTGTCCTGTGGCAGCAGAACACCTCAAAAGTGAGACTTCCACTACTGTCCTTACAGTAAGGTTCTGAACTGATATGTTCATCACGGTCAGACATCTCTATTTTAGTCTCATTTCTTCAAAGCATATTTTTAAGAAGTCTTGTGTTCATCCTGATTCAACTTTACTGTTCTGTTCAATTTTGAGACCTGAGGTGTTCTTCTGGCAGACCTTGCAACAAGGGAACTAAAAATAAGTAACATGTTCTTGAAATTAGTGCATTTGTCCTTGAAATACGATAATGGAGATGAGTGGTTCCTATTTTGAGTGCAAAAATCTCATTTCATTGGCAGATCATTTAAACTTGCCTCCTTAAATCAAGGATATATACACTCATTTCAAGACAATTGCACTTAATTTTAGTTCCCCTTTTGCAGTCCAACAAGCTGCACTTATTCATTCCACTACTAAGCTCTACAATTGGAAACTTTTTCCCCCACTCTCCTGCTGCCCAATATGACTATGGCCACAAATTCCAGTTATAAATCAGAATGTGTAGTTGTGAATCCCTTTTCCCACATTGTAAACCAAAATGTGAGAGAATTCTATCTTTGTGCATCCATAGATAGGATTTTTTTTTGTGTGCAGAAAATATTAGTATTTGCAGAACATAATTAAACCAGCTACACCTTTTTACACAAGCTACAATTGTTTTGTTAATTTACAGATACAAAGCAAAAACCTATGTGTAAAACTCTGCTGTGAATTGTGGCATAAGAGTACAAATATTGACCAGCTTTTTCCTCCTCTCAGCTGATTGGTCGCTGTCATGTCAATCACAAGTTTAACGGTCCAATCAGAAAACAGGTGGGCTTGGCTGTGGGGTTGTGCTCTACAGTGCTGACTGTAAAAAGATGGAGGACAGCAGTAGAACTTCTGCTGCTCAAGAAGACAGAAGCTTATCTTTTAGAGGAACACAAACAAACCCATGCGCCATTTACATATTTGTTTTGAAAATCAAGTTTTGAACCAGGGCACCATCAACATGTCCTCAGCAAGAAGAGAGATGGTTTTCCTTACAATCTTTTTAATGTGTATAAACCCTTAAGCCAGCTAATGGTGTTTTTCTTGCAGACTAGCCCCAAATATAAAGAACACTCACCTGTCCCCTGAGGCTCCACGCTGCCCTTACCATCAAGATATGCCACATTAACTGCAAGGAGTCAAGAGACGGAATTAGTGCTTGAAGACAAAGGGTACGTTTACATCCAACAATCTGAGTCTAAAAGTGGTAAAAAGCAACTCACCTCGCACCATGGTCTCAGCACAACCTTTAGGAATGTTGGTGGCCAGGGCCAGCTCAATCAGGTTAATTTCCCGATCCTCGACAAAGAAAAGCTCTCCCTCTTTGACCGAACGGAAGGGCAGCGTGTCCTGCGCCCCATAACCGCAGACGGCCTGATACGAAAGCAGACGCCAACAAAGGTCACACCACAAGCTGACTGCTCATGACGGACGGCCATGTAAGGACTCACCTCCACCCGGCTCCAACGAAGAGCTCTGTTCAGATCCTCCACAGTCAGCTTCCTCCTTTTGGCATGTCTCATAAACTGAGAACCCGTCTGTTTGGGCCAGAAACAGAACCCAGACAACCAGGGGTGTTAAATAGAAAAAACACAAATGTTTTTTTTATTTTAATTATGCATTCAAGTCCAGAACAATTAGAATTAAACTCTTAGAATAAGTGACAAGTTTCACCTGGCAGGTTCCAGGACACATGCCGGTGTGTTTAATATATGCTGCTTCAACATATGCATGTAGAAATAAGCTCACAGAGAGCAGCTATCAGGTCGCACATGTAAATTAGTCACGCCATTAGCTAGTTCTTAATGTTCTGAAGGTCAATCCATGCAGCTCTGACCTGTGCCGCCTCCCTGAGTCGGTAACACACATCCTCAGCAAGAAGAGCAGCTACATCATCCGGGAGATCCACACCGGTGCTCTCTGCCATGAGTTTGACGGAGTCGCGGGAAACCTCGGCGAAGCGCCGCTCCTCACGGTCCGCCATGGTTACGCTGACCACACAGAAGCTGCCAAAGCAGAGGCGTCAGGATATCGCACCTCTTAGGCTTCAACTTCCCCACCAATAACCATGGAGCAAAGGCTGTCTAAAATGCAAAAAATAAAGAAATAATCAAATCTCCATTTTCGTTTCCTGTAACAAAATAAGTGTCACAAAGTGTGTAAAAAAAAAGGGAAGAGTTAAAGTTAAACCATTAAAGTTGTGTAGAATTTAGTTCAGGTTTAACAAATGTGTCAGAGATCATGAGTTCGTATTAACGTATCTGCCACCGAAGTTAATATTTGACCATTTTAAGAACTGCAGGTTTTTAAGCCTTAAAACAGATACTTTAATGCACAGATTGAGAATTCATTTACGCATTAATTTGATTGGCCCCATACTTGTCTGATAGAGCCTTCTTGGCTGCTTCAACCTACAGAGCTGATCCTCAGCTGTTAAATTTGGTGTTCTTCAGGGCTCTGTTCTGGGACCGTTGTTATTTTTGCTTTAGCTGCTCCCTCTTGGTCCCAGACTGCCATCTTCTAAGGACCTTTTTGGTCATTGCTAGGCAGATGATATCCAATCACATAGTTCCTTTCTTCCATTTCCATTTCTTGATGGGAGGTACTGAAATGCAACCTGCTACAGTGTTTTCTTTAGTTAAATGAAGAAAACACTGAAGTAATCATCTTTGCACCACTAAAAAATATGTTAAACATAAAGCAGATCCTGCAATGTGCTTTACATACATCTTACCAAAACCTCCCTATAGACCGTAGCAGTCTGTACAAAATGCAGATGCTCGGCTCCTGACTAGATGTTCAGCATTTTGTCATGAGACTGCAATGCTAATGCAACTTCATTGGCTCCCAGTTTATTATAGAGTTCATTTCAAGATCTTAGTTTTGACTTTGAGAGCTCTGCAGGGACAGACATCAGTCTGCTTTTGATTCATTGTCTTGTGTAAGTTTCACCTTTTGTTTTTGGAAGCACTTTGTGATTTTCACCTTGAAAGGTGCCATATAAATAAAGTTTTAATTAAAATTCAATTCAGCTTGTTTATATAGAACCGTACAAAAGACAGCAAACAGGTCCGATTCCTATTCCAATATACAGAACAAAATCAGTCCAACACACACACACACACAGATTCAAACCCAATAACCTGCTTTAAACCAAATTCTGATATACAATGCTGTCAAATTCAGCTGAAGGCAGAAAGGTATCAGTAGAGAAACCTGGCCACTTCCAGCAAGATTGACTCTGCAGCAATAATCATGCTGGGCAAGCATGTGGTGCCCGTTGGAAGGAACAACAGCCCTTTAACAGGAAGAAAGCTCCACCAGAACCAGGCTCATGTTGCATTCCATTTGCAGTCAGAACTCGGAAATCCTGGCTTCTGATGGTAAAAATCAACTGGAACAGGCGCTATAGTCGGACTTTCCCCTCAGAAAATATTTTTTAATGTTTATTTCACAAGAAACAGTTGTAAGAGTGTGTCTAAAATCAATCTTACACGTAGTGGCTGCAACTTTGAACCGGACAAATCAGGAGTGGTGTTTGAATGTGGAAAGTACAACTTTAAACGACCTTCATAAGAGTTACTACGAACAAAACAGCAGCTTTCCTGGTCGTCGCCATGTTGGAATCCCAACCTTTTGGTTTTCTGTTTTTATTTTGGAATCCTGATTTTTCCAAATGTGTTAACTGGAACGCTTTTTACTCGGGTTCACCCAATTTCCAGCTCCCATTTTTGATTTCCGAGGCAAATGGAACGCATCAGTGTGAAAGGCCATCTGCTGCCACTGACGGGGGCTGAGGGAACAGAGCAAAACTGCGCAAAGAAAAACACGAAATGTGCAAGAAAATGGGAAACTGCGTTAAAAAACAAAACTACACAGTGGACTAAACGAGTAAGAAACGGCTTTAAAACTGCGACACTACGATTTTGACACGATGGAGTCAAAAACAATCCTTAAAAAAACTAACTTTCTCTTCCCACCCCCCAGACAAAACAAACGTTTAAGAAATCCCAAACCGAGGCTTAAAGCGTCTTTTTTCCACCCAGAGCAGGTTGGACTTTTTAAAACTGCAGATTTAAAACCAAAAAGTTGTTTTCAGTGACAGGACGAGGGATCCGCAGGTCAGACGGTGTTCTGCCTTCAGTGGACCAGATCCAGTATCTGACATTCTAAGCAGGACCTCAGAGGAAGTCCTGGTTCTTAAAAGGTTGCAAAGCTCCTTACCGGGTAGCGACAGTCCACGTTAAAGATGTCAGAAAGAACGTTTTATAAGTAAAAGATGAAATGAGCTAGAATGAAAGTGGCTGACGTTGTGATGAGGTAAAGAGCAGAGCTGAGAGACAGGAGCACAGACTGCAGCCTTTAGATGTAGCTGGCTCATAAAACAGATACAAACAGTTTATAAAACCTAAATCAGTCTAAAACGTATTAACTTTCAGTACATTTACCTTTTAAGTCCACTGGAAACTGTGCATGATTACTTCTTCTTCTTCATCAGCATCATCTTCTTCTTCTGTAGGTTTTATTGGCGGTTTACAATCACCGCGTTTTACCGCCACCTGCCGGACTGAGGTGTGCTCCACTAAATATAAACTATTCATTCTAACTTAAATTTAATTTAAAACAATCTTTCAACTAGTTTTGTGTCCTTTAAACACTTTACTGTTACTTTAACTATAGAATGGGACTCAGGCATACCTAATATATTAAGCCGAGTGATTGGAAGTCTTATTGCCCTTCTCATTTCCTCTCTTTCTTGCATATTTTACTACATTCTACCAAAACATGCTCAACTCTTTCTCCATAATATGCACAGATGGATGTTGCCCTATATTTAAGCCAACATTTAGACGTGTGTGCCCAGTCCTTCATACTTCCTCTGGCCTCATTAGGCAAGGCAAGGCAAGGCAAGGCAAGGCAAGGCAAGGCAAATTTATTTATATAGCACAATAGAACAATCAGTACAGAGACAATGCAAAGTGCTTTACATGATTAAAATATAGGAAAATAAAACAGAATAAAAGCAAGTAGGGATAGTATAGAAACAAAAAAGAACATTTGAAAACAGTAAAACATTTTAACTTGAACATTCAAAGGCAATTCTAAACAAATGTGTTTTTAATCTCGATTTAAAGGAACTCAGGCTTTCTGCACTTTTACAGTTTTCTGGAAGTTTGTTCCAGATCAGTGGAGCATAGGAACTAAATGCTGCTTCTCCATGTTTAGTTCTGGTTCTGGTTCTAGGTATGCAGAGTAGGCTGGAGCCAGAAAACCTGAGTGGTCTGGAGGGTTGATGCACTGATAACAAGTCTGTGATGTATTTAGGTGCTAAGCCATTCAGGGATTTATAGACTAACAGAAGGATTTTAAAGTCTATTCTCTGAGATACAGGGAGCCAGTGTAAGGACTTTAGAACTGGGGTGATGTGCTCTACTTTCTTAGTCTTAGTGAGAACGCGGGCAGCAGCGTTCTGGATCAGCTGCAGCTGTCTGACCCACTTTTTAGGCAGACCTGTGAAAACACCGTTGCAGTAATCAATTCTACTAAAAATAAACGCATGGATTAGTCATTAGTCCTTTAATCCTGGAAATGTTCCTCAGGTGATAGAAAACCGACCTTGTAATTGTCTTTAGATGCTTTTGGAGGTTCAGGTCTGAGTCCATCACTACACCCAGGTTTCGGGCCTGATTTGTGGTTTTTAGCTGAAGCGACTGAAGCTGTGTGCTAACTTTTGATCTCTCCTCTATTGGTCCAAAGAGTATTACTTCAGTTTTGTTTTTATTCAATTGAAGAAAGTTTTGACAAATCCATGCATTGATTTCTTCTAGGCATTTACTCAGTGCCTGAACTGGTTCATAGTCACCTGGTGACATAGTGATGTAGAGCTGTGTGTCGTCTGCATAGTTATGGTAGCTGATGTTGTTGTTTTTTATGATCTGAGCTAGAGGGAGCATGTAGATATTGAATAGGAGGGGACCCACGATGGACCCTTGGGGAACCCCACATGTGATTTCTGTCATCTCTGATGTAAAGTTACCTACTGACACAAAAAAGTCCCTGTCCTTTAAGTAGAATTTAAACCAGTTGAGAGCTGTACCAGAGAGGCCGACCCAGTTCTCCAGGCGTTCTAACAGAATGGAGTGATCGACAGTATCAAATGCTGCACTGAGGTCCAATAGAACCAGCACGGTGGTTCTTCCACAGTCTGTATTTATATGGATGTCATTAAACACCTTGATAAGGGCGGTCTCTTTATTGTGGTGAGCACGGAAGCCAGACTGGAAAACGTCAAAGCGGCTGGTCGTAGTTAAGAAGGTGTTTAATTGTTGAAATACAGCTTTTTCAATAATCTTACTGATAAAGGGGAGGTTTGAGATGGGCCTATAGTTCTGGAGTAGTAGTTTGTCTAAATTGTTCTTTTTCAGCAGTGGTTTGATAATTGCTGTTTTTAGGGACTGGGGGAAAACACCTGACAGAAGGGACGTGTTTATTATCTGAGTCAAATCAGAAGCTATGACAGGTAAAACTTTTATAAAGAAAGCTGTGGGTAGAACATCAAGGCAGCAGGAGGAGGAACTTAACTGCTGAATGATCTGCTCTAAGCTTTTGTGGTTTATATCGCTGAAATGGGACATTTTGTCAGAAATAGTTCCAGCTGAATAAAGCATTGGTTCTGGTGTTGATATGGATGTACAAACTGATCCTCTAATCTTTAGGATTTTTTCAGTAAAGAAGTTAGCAAATTCATTGCAGGCCCTGGTGGAGTGGAGTTCGGAAGTCACGGACACAGGAGGATTTGTTAACCTGTCGACTGTGGCAAATAAGACACGAGCATTATTATTATTATTATTATCATGCTGCATCGTCCTGCAATTACCTCCTTTTGTAGTTTATATGAATACTGTCCTTTCCCCTCTGCATTTCCTCTTTCCTGACAATTTATTCATGTTATCTTTCATAATTACTATCATTTTTATTTTACTTAATGCATCTCCAAATTAAATTTCACTTGCTTTGCTTGCTCCTCTGGCTAACCTATCCTCCCTTTCATTACCCTCAACACCCTTAGTATTGGAACCCATGTGAATTGTATATTTTTTGTTGATTAGCTTTATTTACTGTGCTTTACAGAGTAGTACTCTTGTTTCATTTCCTTTCACACCAAAACATACTGGTCCTAAGAGAAAAGTCCATCCCATCATTTGTGTCCATGCATTCATTTGTGTAGTGCAGAAATGCACACTCCCTGGAATTGTGACTGCTACTAACCTGGCAAGCCAGATTGATACCGTGTAGCACTCTTGGTTCAGGCAGGAGCACAACTAGATGGATTCTCATGAGACTGAACACATACTGTGATAATTCAGCTTGCAGGCAAGGTTATGCTGCTTCTGTATTGCCAGATGCACTCAGATCTAAAAAGGTTCACATTGTCAAAAATCAATGTAAACCTGCACTGAGAATTAAAATGTCTAGATTCCTTCTACTATAAAGTGTTTAATTGGGAGAGTTTTTTTTCCTGTAAATTTAATCCAGTTTAGTGTATTGTCCATCTAAAAGAGGTATGTCCACCCTCTGGGCTAGAGAGCAAATTATACTCAAGTCTACCTTTTAAAAAAAAATAAAAAATAAAAATTCCCCTATACCTGACCTTTAACACACTTTAGGACTTTGCACCATCAGTTCAACTCAAAACCTCAATGCTGCCTGGTGTGGTGGCAATAATTTAAGGGTTTGATTTAATGCATAGCACCCTGATTGCAACCCATTAAGTACCCTTTCTTCCCACGCTTACGTTCCTGTTGTTCTGCATTTGAGCTGCCAGTATTCCCTCCACACGGCATGATTACGCAGGAATCCAGTGATTGAATTGGTGTTAGGGCTGCACAGTTAGACCAGGTTGTCGCACCCAATTTCTAGGATTAGCCCCCACCCTGCATTAGACTTTGTGTACAGAAAGGGTCCTTGATCACTTCCATCTTGTTAACCCTGAATTTAAAGAGGCAGTATTTACTACAACATTTTAAGCAGCATAAAAGTGCCAAATCATGAAGTCTAAAGGAACAAAGCTTGATCTGTGCAGGTCAAATACAAGCAAGTCAGTTGCTTTTTAGACTGGTCTGAGGCAAAAAGCTGCTCTTGTTTTTACACACGCTGGAAAATGCATTAAGAGTTGTTTAAAATTTTATTTACAAGCACTCACAGATCATCGTTATGCACAACAGTTAAAAACTTAAGTTACACTCAAAACTGGAAAAAGACTTGCTGTTCAGAGACACAGAACAGTTTGAGCTCTTTGACTTACTGTTCAGCAGGTCAAACAACTGTAGTTTGAAAAAAAAAAAAAAGGGTATATGTACACATCCCCTTTAAAAATATAAAAATGATTAAAGAAAAACCCTTCAAGGGCTCATGCAAATTGTAACCACATCAACTCAGAGTGCCCTGCTGTCCCAGACCTCCTGGTTTTTGGTGCCATCCAGTTGTTGCAAATGGAGAGCCAGCAGGAGGTCACTCAAGTGCTGGCTGGAGAAAGTGAAGGCATTGTGGACCATGGCCTCTGGGGATGGGGTGGGAAGAGGAGAGGTTGATGAAGAGCTTGAACCATTAGAAGATAATGAAGGTAAACCTGTAGTGCTTGGTGAAGGCTGAGAAGACGCGTATCCTCCATCGCTGAGGTCAGAGTTCTTGATTTTGCTCGGGAGCCCATGCTGAAAGAGACAGCTTGTGCCATAAAGGCAGAAACCAAAAGTGCGGAAGGTGTGGCACAATGCTCCTCGAGGCTTCCACTCCTTAGGCTGGGCTTGACTCTGGGTGGTAGGAGCAGATGGGTTAGGGGGCTCAGCAGCAGGTGAATGGCTGCCCTCCATCTCCCCATCCTCAACATGCAGGAAGTTACAGCGTTTGCCAAAAGGACAGACTCCATTGGCGAGGAACCTGCGACAGGGGACCTTCCTGCGGTGGTGCGACACCTGCCGCAGCTCCATGGGGTTGTGGACAAACAGGCAGCGGCCTCCGTAGTAGCAGTAGCCTGTGGTGTGGTAGTTGCGACAGAGCTCAGTCTTGTACTTGGGGTGACGGAACGGCACGTGGAGCTCCCGGAGTCCATGAGCAAACTGGCAGCGCTCAGCGTACTTACAGCAGCCACTGGCTGCATAGCTGGTGCACAGCTCCGTCTTGTAGCGGGTGGAGCAGACCCAGGGCACAAGGTGAGGAGAGGTGGGCTCCAACAGGGGGAGCAGGTCTTTCGTCAGCGAGGACCCAGTTTCACCAGCATCCTCAGAGTCCTCACTGCACAGCAGGTTGTCCACCAGTTCTTCACCTTGAGATGACGGCAGGAACAGGTCGTCACAACCGTTCTAGGATTAGAAATAATATGTCAAGCACAACGTCTTCTATACAGCTAGGAACATTAAAGTTAATAGGCTTCATGTCTGGTCCACAGAAAAGTCAACTTTGACCTTACTCAGGTCCAACTACATGGTCGTCGCCCAAATACAGACAAGCTGCCAGTTAAACACACAGCTTCCCAAGATACATTATGAAAAAAAATGAATTTGGTCAGGCTGGAATTGTAACATCACCTTGGTCATTATTCCCTGAGTTTATGAGATTACCTGCATGCAGATGCTTGCAAACAATTGGTACCATTTGAGATATGTGCAGTTAGGGAAGGAAACCCTAACCGAAAGTTAAACAGCATAAATCATATAATACACATATTTTATTTGAAGCCATTTGTGTTTAATGTTGAGGCTTGGCAAGACTGGTTGTCCTGGAGCAAAATCCACTCAGGCTCACTGAATCAGACACCACCAAGGTGAATAAGCTAAACACTTGTTAAAACCACTAGTATGATAGGGTTTAGCAAGCCTTGATCTGTTCCAATAGTAGGTGAGAAAACTTATGAAAGTCTCCTTTTGATCTTACATACAGATTCCAAAGATTATGAAGGATTTTACCTACCGCTTAGCTTTCCATCAACTATGTCACTGAAGGCAAAAAGTTAGCCTTCAGTTAAAGCTACAAGTCCGTCAGCTCATTAATGTCAGATCTTACCTCAAACATGACTGCAGACAGGGTGTTACTTGTGATTGGTGGCAGTAATAAAGGCAGAGCAGATCATCAGCATGCACGCATCTGCTGAAGGCCACTAAACCGGTAGAGGTTTTTTTGGGGGGGGGGTTGTTGTTTTCACTGCAGCATGAAGACTTGGACTATGTTGGTCACAAGCAAGGGACTCAAACCTTGGGTTGGTCTTTTAAGCAACCACACACCTCTAATCTTTATGCCATATGGATATCAGGTGTGCTAGAGTCTAGCAGCCAATCACATCCATACACTGTCTTTATGATGGACCAATCCAATTGAAGCATCTTTTCTGATTGTTGGTCTTTGGCCATGTTAGAATAACATATTGGTTGATTTGAGAAATTGTTTTAAAATTATTTTTGGCATCAAACAGAGCACCCAACCCACTCATATTGGTTTCTCTTAAATTATTTAAATGATCTCAACTGAGAAAACAGAGCCTCCTGATGAATTATAACTTATTGAGTGGAATCTGAAAAAGTTTGTTTTACAACAAGACAATTTAGAAAATAGTTTACATAACCAAAACAAGCCTCATATTCGTGAAGTAAGTCTGAATAATGTGGTTAAAGAGTAATTTAATTTAATTAATTTAATGTAATGTAATAAAAAAGTTCTCATTCCATTGTCATGTAGAATGTCTTCTGGGTCACCCCAGAGTCTCCTCCACCCCCCCCCCCCCCCCCCCCTGTGAGATGTCGTTGAAAACTCCAGATTATAGAATTCAGGGAAAGCCCTCAGAAGATGCATGTAGATCATCAACTTTTTAATGTGAGAAGCGATTGCTCCACTCAGAGCTCCTCATAGATGTCTGAGATCCTCATTCTCTCACCGTGCTACCCATTCCTACATTTCAACTACTTATTGGATCAGTCAGGATTTATATGTCATATTTATTTATCTACCGTTATTTAACCAGAAAGTCTCTCTACACATTTACAGTCAGAGGAAGAGCAGAACCGAAACCAGACAGAGATGCAGCTGATCAGTACCCTCTCTATTGTCCATCTGTGAAGAGCATTGAGCTCAGTACGCAGCCCTGGACAGACTGGGGTCCATCAGCCAGTTATATAGGGAATGTTGATTCCAGAATCAGAAACACCACACAGATGTGGGTGTTGTTCTCTAGATGTCAACATGGGCTACACATTAACGCTGACATTCCTCCTTTGCTGCATCCTTTATGATATTCCTAATATGAATGTTTGTAAAAGCAACTGCTGTGAGCAAAGTAAATAGTAGGTAGAGCGGATAGAAGGTACTGTGGGAGTTTACCTGGTTTTATAGAGGATCAAACCACTAATGTTGCCTTTGGTGATTGATGTTCAGCCAATCAAATCCAAAAGAGTGCAGCAAGTTAGTAACTCTACAAACTTGCATTTATTGTGAAGGAACTTTGGCTTTGAACTTCGTCCTTGAAACTTGCCTTAAGTTTGTTGAGGCACTGTTCTCTCATGGTTCTGCTACATCTGAACTCTGAGTGGACCATTGCAACCTCACTGGACAGAATTTAGGTCACGCTTCAGCTCACAGTTGACTTCATATTGAGTTCTTTTGAGGGCAGATGAGTTTGCATTTCACTCAATGACTGCATGGTGCTAGAGCCTGAACCATCAACCATCCACCGCCATGCTTTACTGCGGATATAAAGGGTTGCCATTTTACCAACATGCTGCAATGATTTCATTTGTTTTACTGGTCTAAAGGAGACGGTTCCAGAATACTGGGGCCTATTGAGCATCCTGAGGAAAATAAAGTCTAAGATATAGATGACTGGATGTTGGGCAGCACTGGCAAAATGGCTACTGCATTTAAGCTACTTCAGGAGTGAAGGTATTGAAGGTGATTGGGTTTAACTACCTGGCCTCAACCAGCTGACACAGAGGTCTGCAATGTGCAGCGCTAGAGCCAGATGTGGCTCCTCCAGCCCTCCACAGTGGCTCCTGATAACTTAGCCTCAAATAATAGAAGCAGTACTTTTAGAAAGGCATAAAATGCCCTGGTGGATTTAGCTAAACCTCTTTCTGAACGCAATATCTGCATAAAATTTCACATTATGATTTATGATACTATGAATGTTTATTCAGTTTATTACATTTATTTTTATGATTGTGGTGCAAAACATCTACTTTAAAAATCTACCTACATGTATGTTCCTAACAAGAAAATGTTTTATGTTTTTGTTTTCTTTTCTTTATGCCAGTCCATAAAAACCATGCACACACACCTATGGGCAATTTAGAGCAACCAGTGAATTCATGTTTTTGGACTGTAGGAGGAAGCCAGAGTACCCGGAGAGAACCCACGCATGCACAGGGAGAACACACAAACTCCAGGTAGACACCCCCAGGCACAGGTTAAACCCAGGACCTTATTGCTGCAAGGCAACATTACAGTCCATGTTAATACAGTAGGTAATTCTAAAACTTAATAGGGATTTTGAAAGATCGTGTAGGTTTTGAGTAGATCGATTTTATCAATGACAACTTTATTTCAATACTAGCCAGGGTAAAAATGTATTTTTGAAATGTAAATGTAACATACAAAGGATTCCTGGATCAATGTGTGCTTTGTGCTTTTTTGTCTCTCTTGTTGTGTCTCTGCTCTGTCTTCTGTAACCCCCAGTCGGTCGAGGCAGATGACCATTCATACTGAGCCTGGTCCTGCCGGAGGTTTTTCCTTCCCGTTAAACGGGAGTTTTCCTCTCCACTGTCACTTCATGCTTGCTTAGTATGAGGGATTGCTGCAAGCCAAGGAGAATGCAGACGACTGTCCACTGTGGCTCTACGCTCTTTCAGGAGGAGTGAATGCTGCTTGGAGAGACTTGATGCAACCTGCTGGGTTTCCTTAGAGAGGAAACTTTTTGACCAATCTGTATAATTTGATTGAATTTGACTTTGTAAAGTGCCTTGAGATTACGTGTGTCATGAATTGGCGCTATATAAGTAAAACTGAATTGAATTGAAGGTTGCTAACCCCGGAGCTAGACCAAGACTGGAGCATTAGGTGCAGGTGGGCGCAGCAAGCTAAACAGGACGCTACCTAGATCTTCTGAAGGGTTTGGAGATGAAGGAGAAAGCAGAAAATTCAGAGGCAGTCGTTTCAATCCACTGTGGGACCTTCTAAAGGTAGCAGCAGAAACAGTGAGCAACATCAGGAACATCCAATCTGCAGGAACCTTGTACTGGTCCTCAGAACACTCACTTTCAAATATTGCTTCTTCAATCATCCCTTATGTACATAATTGCGCCTATTTAGTATTTTCACAATAAAAATTCTGCTACCTCAAACTAGGCATGACCTGGTTTCCAACATTCTCCCCTAGTTTTTGGGGCAACCCTGAAGGCTGCCTTTAAAAATAAGGCGAAATTTATGACAATAGTTAAGTTTTACGAAATAAGGCAGAAAAATGAAAACAGCTGTGATTAAACCAGGTCTGAACACAAAGAAAAAGGAAATCTTTATTTTTCTTAACAAGATACGTTTAAGGATACAGACAGATAAAAAAAACTTAAAAAAAAAAAAACTTATTGTGGCATGTTAGTCTCTTCTTTTACAAAAATCAGCCCCCAGTCCCTCCTGAATGTCACCCCTCCCCAACCTGTTCAAAGGAACACGTCTGTGCCATGTGATCTCCATGATTACGAAGCACAGCTGCACAGTTTCCGTTTCATTTTTGAAAAAGGAGCCTTTTTTTTTTAGATTTACATGGCTTTATGTGTGCTCGCCCTTCTAATAAAACAAACTGGGGGAACAAAGTCAACGATGCAAAGGGAGGCGGTAATCAACAGCAATCAGAAACCTGGCTTCTGTTCAGACAGTTGTACAGAAGAGAGTTAAAGCCACGTGAAGAACCTCCTGGTCAACATTCTGAAAATAAGACAAAAATAAAATCTCCTCAGTTCATTTTTTATTGCTGCTTAATCTTTTTAGGTGACAGGTTGCATAAAACCATTCATTCTTCAATCCGATGGCAGGCGGTCAGAAATATGTGTGTGGGGGGGTGTTAACAGTGATGGTTTGGTGCGGGTGAACTTCTGTCTCGTTTCGGATCTCTTGCACACCTTCAGCCATTAACTTCACAGCTAACGGCATGCTAACAATACGGCAGGTCACGCAGCCACAGATGAGCCCCGGCCCTTTCTACAGGCTGCCTGGTCGACAGAGAGCTTTTCAGGCGCTGTAATTACAGGAGGAGGCGTGATTTATCAGACTGCTGCCTTCCTGTCAATCTTCATAAAGGTCCAGCTGGAAGGTTTTGTTGCTCATAAATATCTACCTTGATACCAGATTTAGTAACCAAACAGAAAAAGATTAATCCAGGCTAGCTTGGACCAGTGTCAGGGTGACAGTGGCACAGGAGCCACGGGTGGACGGCTGACCGTCTCAGTCAGCCATCTTTACCTGCTAGCGGTGGCGCCGATTATCTGGCAGCCCCGCCTCTGTCAGTCTGCCACAGGGCAGCTGTGGCTACGATGTAGCTCACCACCGTCAGGGTGTGAATGACTGACTGTAGTGTAAAGCGCTTTAGGTTCCTCAGGACTCGATAAAGCGCTATACAAGTACAGGCCATTTACCATTTTACCACTTTCCTCCTGTTCCGGTAAAATGGAAGAATTAAAAGTCTTTGCTTGCTTAAATATTGATGGCCGACACAGAGTTTGGTTATAATTTATTTCTATTTGCAACCTAACTTTCGTTCAGCTTAAACCCTTTATGATGGCTTCTAGCTTGAGCCACAGAGGGAGCTGTAGGCGCCTCTCAGATCAAACCAGAACGATGACAGATGGACCAGACTCTGATCACTCTAAGGACACGTCTCCTAAACCAGTCCAGTCACCTGCTCCTCCCACTGCACTCCGCAGCAGGCTGAATGGGAGAGGGAAATCTATTTACAAAAACAGACCAGATGCAGAAGAAAACCAAAGTGTGCTTCATCATCATTGTTTTGGGGTGAGAAATACCAGAATTTAAATTATACGTTTAAAAACAGTTGCTATTAAAAGGGCTATTTAATAATCCAGGATCTGCGATAAAAACACTACAAACCCTGTGAGTGACAGCATGGTGATGTGGATCTGCTTTTATTAAATAACCAAAAATATTCTGTCATCTGTGTGTGTGTGAGAGTGTGTGTGAGTGTGTGTGTGTGTGTGAGCGCTGAACAAGACAACTTTAGGGAGGAAAACAAGTAAACAAGAAACTAAAGAAAACAGGAAAGATCAGAGTACTTTATGGCAATGTTTGCTGCCTGGAAGTCAGAGCCAGAGCATAAACCCTCAACTGTTCCCTCCCCAACCCCATGTCCCGTTAAAATAACCCCCATCAGGCTTCAGTCTTCCAGCACAATGGGCTCGCTGGTGCTTGAGGGAAGAAGCGGCATGGCCAGAGAGCGGGGTGGGGGTGGCAGCTTGATCCGGACCATGAGGTGAGGTTTCCGTGCTGCCCTGCGCATCTCGGACTGGGTGAGGTGTTTCCTCAGAGCCCTGATGGAACAAGAGCATTTATCAACCTATTTATGGTGGGTGTCCTGCTTATTAATAATCTGACATACAAAAATCAACATCAGTCAACCTAAGTATGGTATAATCTGAATAAAACCTCCTAGCTGAGCCTCCTTTAAGCTCAGACATATATGAACATCTATACTTTAACCTACTGTGGTGGCCTGAATATTTAGCACAATGGATATGAACGTGTGAAAAACCTTACGATAAGGCCAGTTTATTTTTGCAGCAGCACAATCTCATATGGTGCATTTTAGAAAAAGTCTCATTTGAGTTTGTTTCATCGCCGGGTGTTGTGCAATTACCATGAGGGCTAAATCAGACTAAAGTTTAAAGCCACTGAAATGTGAAACCTTTAAGGGGCCCCCAGTGGACTGCCTCTCACTGCAGGGGGCTGACTGTATAAAGACGAGCTGCCCAGGTTTATCACCCTCATTTTCTCACTGCTTGGAGCAGCATCGAGGAGAACACTCATCTCTTTGCCAATCAGCCTTTGTGACGAGTGGTTGGCCCCGGGGAAACACGCCATGGACCCGCATGGTGGTTCCACTACCATGCGGGCACTACTATATATGCCGATTCCTATTTCCTTTTTTGTATTTTTTGGTATTCTTTTTGATCCATTGTATATATGAAGATTCACTGTATATAACTGAATGCACCTTCCCTACTCTGCACCTTCTGTATGAGCCGATGTGACGAGTGAATTTCTCCATTGTGAGATCAATAAAGACTATCTTATCTTATCAGTAGTAATGTTTCCATCCAATAGTCAGGAGAATTTTTAACAAACTTTGAACACATCTCAAAACGAAAAAAGCTTCACTGCTAAAGAACCGCAGCTCTTTTTTAACCTCCTTTACTATTAGTGACAAGATAAATATGGGTCCTACAATCACAATATTTTCTTTCTTAACATGAGATTTTCTCCACTACATAAATGAACTCCAATCACATTTTCAGCAGAAGAATATGCTACTGTAATAAGAAATAAGTTATTTCAATGCTGTGAACAGATCGTTACAACAAATATGACCCTAGGCCGGACAGTGATTATGATACTAATCAGCTGGCGGGATCATGGATTCATAAAGGGTCTGAAAAGAGTCTGGTGGCGGTACAGGTGACGTTTACCTGGTGTCCTTTGTGGCCACGAACACCACAGGATTGGGAGCTTCTCCCTGGCTGACCTTCTGCCGCTTGATGACTGACTGGGAGGTGGTTCTCATGCCTGATGTGTACGGCCTCCCATTGGCCGGGTAGGGCACCCCCGCGGCCTGTCAACCACCAGAAGAAGAAGTAAGCACACCAAGCTAAGGCAACACCACATTACATGCGGTGTGTGAGAAACACTGACCACATCAAAGCCTCTCTTTCCCAGCAGGCTTTGGGCTACTCGAGGCTGGCTGGCCTGGTTCCTGTTGATGGGTGTTGGAGGACCTCTGGATGCCTTCAGTTTCAGAGGAGCTGAGATGGCTGTGGAAAGAGCGAGCAGAAGCCCTGATGAGGCCAAACAGCCAGAACATCCAGCACACCGCAGGGTTCAAAAACAAGCCAATGAGAGGGGATTCTACAGAACCATAAGGTTTCAAAGTACTCGTTGCAAAGCCTGCACCAGAACACGATGCACTGCAAAAATACAACTCAAAATAAGAAATTATTTTTGCATTATTTTCTTGAAATGAGTGTATTTTTCCTGGATTTGAACAGGTAAATTAGATTATTTGCCAATGGACTAAGATTTTTGCACTTAAAATAGGAATTCATCTCCATCATCTTATTTCAAGTGAAGTATATCTAATTATCCTATTT
The DNA here is from genome assembly GCF_011125445.2 of Fundulus heteroclitus. Taxonomy (NCBI): domain Eukaryota; kingdom Metazoa; phylum Chordata; class Actinopteri; order Cyprinodontiformes; family Fundulidae; genus Fundulus; species Fundulus heteroclitus. The sequence continues at coordinate 4,672,668 of NC_046374.1, read as the reverse complement.
TAGGGGTAAAAATACTCATTCTATTGGCAAATATTTACCTGCTCAAATCAAGGACAAACACACTGATTTCAATTTTTTTTTTTAACTTATTTTTAGTTTTTGCAGTGTGTGTTTTTAGCTAACAGAGAAGTGTCAACCGTGATATTAGAAAGGAAACTGCTTTAAATGTGGGACCGGGCACATTCTCTGTCTTTAGTGGCACAACCTGGAAATATGAATAAGCTAAACATACCAACCTCAACTTTTGTTTCAAAGTAAATGAATACTTTTTTCCTGATACCATGACTCACCTAAATCCTTCACTATAGTGGCCAGAGACTGTCGAGGTATCACCTTGCTCTTTATAGGAGATTTGGTGGCTTTGGGCAGCCTGATCATACCTGAGGAAATAGACGCAGACATTCAGCTGAAACATGATCTTTCTCAGAAGGCACTCATTCATCAGTCTGCTGAAGTGTGTTTTCGTACACTCAGCCTTGACGGCATTGGCGTTGATGGAGGCGTAGGGTCTGCGTGCTGCGCGTCGTGGCTGCAGGATGTCCTCACACACCCTCCGTGCAATGCGAGTAAGCTTGGTGGTCTGCAGGATGAAAGTCTGGCGGTTCTTGGCCAGCAGCTTGGCTCGGCCCTCGTTGCGAGTGAACGGCGACAAGCCCTGGACCTCCTGGCGGGTCATGTGAGCGCGGGGGCCTGGCTCCTACACAGAAGGTGGAAAGCAGACAAATGGAGACGAAGATGCAAGATGCGTCCGAGGACGTTACCAGAACAATGTGCGTGAATAGCTCACTTACAGAGCCGGCTCTAGCTGCTCCTTCTAGCTGAGTGGGGGTCTTTAGACCTCCATATTTCTTCCAGTAGATCCAACAAGAAGCACATAGTCTGCATTGCATGTTTGGGGGTCCCCAGGCATACCACTGAGGAGACTGGGCCGCTGGATGAGGCAGGAGTTACAGGTTAGAGGCCAATACTTCACCAATACGTTGATGAGAAAAGCACAGTAGTGGGAAAGCTTCCAGCAGCTTTATGAAAACCACAGCAATTAAGCCCAGTGTTTCATAAAAAATCTCATTTCACATCAGCAGTGCCTTGCCAAAGTTTCGTTAGAGCTGGAACTATTCCACATTTCGTCACATTAAATCTACAAATTTTTATTATGGAGATTCCATGTGATAGACCGGCAGAAAGTAGTGGATTGTTTACGAAGAACTAAATATCAACCAGTTTTCAATATCCGACCTGAAGAATGCAGTCTGCGCTTGTATTGGGCCCCTTTTCTCTGATACATAAATAAAATCCAGTGCGACATATAGTGCTTGATAAAGCCTCCTCATTGGTAAATTAAGATCCATTGTTTCTAATTTAATCTGAGTCTAACTGCAGCTGTTCTGGACGAGGGAGAGCCAGGGGGAGAGGGAGAGGGAGGGGGAGCAGACCACAGGCTCAATCATCTGATCATGAAAAGCTGCAGGAAGTTCAACAAAGGAGAAGAGTGACATGCAGGATTGTGAACTATATTTACCGTATTTTGTCATAATAACAACAGAAAAGTAGTAGCATGTAAGGTTAGCGCTGGTGTTTAAAGCTATAGTTGGCAATCCTGTTCAGAAAGCCTTTTTGTAATACTGGGTATAATGGTCCTTCCATCCTGAAAATATTTAATACATTATGTATTTAGAAAATGGAGGTTAAACAATTGTTTTCTGTGGGAGCTGCAGGCCTGTAAAAACTAACCAACCCATGCCCCTTTGTCCGAAGTTCAAAGGGTATCACCTTATCTATTGGTTGTCCCACTTGCCAATCATTATGACGAGCTCAAATGTTCTTTGCTAGTTTACACTTGCTGGCTGCGCACTCATAGTGTTTATGTATCTGGTTAGCTTAGCGGCTAGGTTAGTAGTGCATTGTAGCTCCACTGCTCTCACTATAGACTTTGATCACGGCTGAGAGTCGCATGAAGCGAACCGTGTTCATGTTTATCAGAAGAAGAGGAAGGACCAGTAGAAAGAAATAAGACCAGAGTGGATTTGGGAGATTTTTTTTCACGCGTGCGGATGAGCAAGGTTAGACAGTCTTGCGCACAGGCAGTTATTCAAAAAGGGACTTGGGGAAACTTCCGGAAAAATAAACATCCATCCATTTTCCAAACCGCTTAATCTCTCATGGGGTCGAGGGGGTTGCTGGTGCCTATCTCCAGCTGTCACTGGGTGAGAGGCGGGGTACACCCTGGACAGGTCGCCAGTCTGTCGCAGGGCAACACAGAGACAGACAGAACAAACAACCATTCACACCTAAGGACAATTTGGAGAAGCCAATTAACCTAACAGTCATGTTTTTGGTCTGTGGGAGGAAGCCAGAGTACCCGGAGAGAACGCACGCATGCACAGGGAGAACATACAAACTCCATGCAGAAAGACCCGGGGGTGTACTTGAACCCAGGACCTTCTTGCTGCAAGGCAACAGCGCTACCCACTGCGCCACTGTGAAAAATAAACAACCCTAGCTTTAAGGGGAGGTCAGACTGCCTTAAAGCGGCGCTCTAGGTCACATGACCCATTCAGTGACGGATCCAACCCTCTCAAGTTACATAGGTGAGTTTTTGAGAAGGGCAGCCCGTGTGGAGCATTGATACCCACCAAGTACCGAATTCTAACCTGAAAAATCCTTTAACATCTCAAATTGAGCTAATACCTGGATCAAAACTTACACAGTATTGCTTTAATTATATAAAAAAAAAAATAGTTTTTGTTTTTCCAGCAGCAGGACAGACTTTTTATCATCTGGGGTCTACGTTGTCTATCAACCCAAAGCAGATAGTAAGACAACTCCTATTCTTGTCACAACTTTCACAAATATTTGTACATATCTGATTGTTCACAGATGCTTGCCATCCAATATGACATTTCTTTCCAAGATAGCTCAAGCTCAGTTTCTACATGTGTACAGCTGGTAGAGACACACCCAAACACACTTGTGCTTCTACAATGTGTTGACTAGGAAGCACTGAAGGCACACAACAATGTTCTCATTTTTATCTGTTAAAAATGAGAGAAATCATGTCATCCTTTTAGTTTCTGTTTGTTATTTAAAGCAGTAATCCCTGCAATCAGAACTGCTAGAACCATAGCTGAGATCCTCAGATATCCCCTTTCAGCTTCTATTCATGACCTTGTAAATACCTGTTGGCTGCATCCGAAACGTTCCAATTATCAGATGGCCGTTCACACTGAGCCTGGTTCTGCTGGAGATTTCTTCCTGTTGAAGGGGAGTTTTCCTCTCCACTGTCGCTTCATGCTTGCTCAGTATGAGGGATTGCTGCAAAGCCATCAACAATGCAGACGACTCTCCCTGTGGCTCTACGCTCTTTCAGGAGGAGTGAATGCTACTTGTCAAGACTTGATGCAATCTGCTGGGTTTCCTTAGATAAAAAACTTTTTGACCAATCTGTCTGGATGCTTTGATTGAACTTGACTTAGTACAGTGCCTTGAGATGACGTGTGTTGTGAATGGGTGCTATATAAATAAAACTGAATTGAATTAACTGATGAACTGTTTAAAACAATCATTGCTTTTATGCAATGCTTCTATGCTTTATTATTTTCTGTCACCAGGGATTACCTTGTGTATAGATAGTAGACCTGCCTTACCCTTCACAGTCATCCACTACTTTCTGTTGGTCTATTATATAAAATCCAGATAAAGTTTGTAGTTGTAATGTGACACAATGAAAAGGTTTAGTGGATGTGAAAACGTTTTCGAGGCACTGAATGCTACAAGGATCTACTCAACATCTCCATTCAGATCAGGATAGATCATAGGAGGGAGGTTTGTTGTCAGCACTTACTGTGACAGCTCTCACAGCTCAGTCCTTTCTGGAAGCCTGCCGCTCCATTCAGGCCGGGCTTGCTGCCTGGCATCATGATCTGATTAGGGTTGGGTTTGGTACTGAGGAACAGAGAGCATATGGAGTTATTTTAAAGATGCTTACGCTGGAAGCAGACACTCTGTAGAGCTGCTGATACTCACTAGGTGGGAATGTACACCTGTTTGAGCTTGCTGTCTGCCTCTGCGGCCTTTAGTCGTTTCTGAGAAAAAACATTTATGGTTGGCAAAAAGCTTGTTACTGTCATGGAGAAAAACTGTGTCACTTCAAGCCTTGTTTTGTTGTGTGGTTTTTTGCAGACAGACCTGTTGAATGTAGCGGTCAGTAGTCTTCCACATATAGTAGAACTGGACCACACTGGCCAGAGATTTCCAGGGCAGCTGGTGGCAAAGAACGAAGAAGATGTTTGATTAAAACATTACTGCCTGTTGCATCAACTCTGCAGCACGGCTGATAAAAGGAGAGCTCACAAAGTCCTGACGGATGTCATTGAAGTCTTTGCCGTATTTCTCCAGAGCCTCCTCAAACAGCATGGCCTCCGAGGCGCTCCACTCCTCCATCTCGTCCCGACACAGCACTGGGCCGCCCTGAGGAACCAGGGTGGACATGGCTTTGGCCAGGTCATAGCTGTTCTTCTGCAACGTGTCCATAGCATGGAACTAACAGGGGAGAGGAGGACAGGACAGGACAGGGTGTAAAACACTCCATCCATGATTACAATGGCTGTCTGTTGCAAATTACCCTTTTCTATATTTAAGACTCAATGAGCAATACTGCGTGCAGAATAAATGTGGAAAGAAAGACTAAATACTTTCTAGCTGCACTATACATCTGCATTCACTATTCAAGTTTCAGCCTCATTCCAGAAATTATTTAATTCAATTGTTCACTGAGAAATTTACACCTGACACCCCAAAATGACCATTTGAAAAAAAAAAGTAACATAAATTAAAACCGCAAGCGGTGATGAGCGGCCCTCGCAGCAAAGCGCCGCTCTGGCCTATTGGCCACAGCTAGGATTTGCGCGGCGCTGGCCGCCCGCCACCGCAGATGCTGTCACGCATTTTGCCCGCCCGTCCACTGGGCGATTCACACGAACGTGTTCGGCAGCGCTCCCCCACGACTCACAAAAAATCTGGTGCAGATCGCTCGATGCAGCGAGGAGATACAGCCGTTGAATAATGATAATGCATTTGGCCACCGGACCGGACTAAATCGTTCGGCGGGCCAAATTCGGCCCGCGGGCCGTAGCTTTGACACCCCTGGTTTAAACATTAGTATACCAATTTAATCAAAGGTATCTTACTAGCTGTTAATCCAGCTTAATGTGAAAAGTTAACAAAACCATTTTAGTTTTTTAAAGTTACTTGCTATTTCATGTGTCTAATGGTTTTGTTTCTTGCATTAAGACAGCTTTTATGAAAGTTTAACATCTAAATTGGTGGATACACACCCAAAAGTAATGTTAAAGTAACACTTTAGCAATTGGACTATTGCCAAAGGAACACTTTAGCAATATCGCGGGGGTAGCAGCTTTATAAAGGAGGCCCAGACGTCCCTCTCCCCAGCCACTTGGGCCAGCTCCTCAGGAGGAACCCCAAGGCGTTCCCAGGCCAGCCGAGAGACATAGTCCCTCCAGCGTGTCCTGGGGCTTCCCCTGGGCCTCCTCCCGGTGGGACGTGCCCGGAACACCTCACCAGGGAGGCGTCCAGGAGGCATCCTGACCAGATGCCCGAGCCACCTCAACTGGCTCCTCTGGGCGTGAAGAAGCAGTGGCTCTACTCTGAGTCCTCCCCGGATGACTGAGCTCCTCACCTTATCTCTAAGGGAGAGCTCACACACACTATGGAGAAAACTCATTTCGGGATCTTGTATCCAGGATCTCGTTCTTTCGGTCACGACCCAAAGCTCGTGACCATAGATGAAGGTAGGAACGTAGATCGACCGGTAAATCGAGAGCTTCGCCTTTTGGCTCAGCTCTCTCTTCACCACAACGAACCGGTACAGCGCCCGCTTCACAGCAGATGCTGCACCAATCCGCCTGTCGATCTCCCGCTCCATCTTCCCCTCATTCATGAACAAGACCCCAAGATACTTGATCTTCTCCACTAGAAGCTGGCTCTTTGGACTTTCCTTTTTTAAAAAGCTTATAGTTAGAGTGGCTCATGTTACCCTGAGCTACCTCTATAGTTATGCTGCTATACGTTTAGGCTACTGCAGGACATCAGGATCTATTGTTCTTCAATTTTGAATGACTGTTGTCATTTCAGCTTTTAACTTTTTGATTTTTGTTTTTTTCTTCATAGTAGGTACACCTGGTCCGGCTTTCTGTTAGCTGTGGCATCATCCAGGGAAGACAGATCACCCGCTACTACCATCTAATGTAGAACTTCTGTGCTTTTTTGTCTCTCTTGTTGTGTCTCTGCTCTGTCTTCTGTAACCCCCAGTCTGTCGAGGCAGATGACCGTTCATACTGAGCCTGGTTCTGCTGGAGGTTTTTCTATCACGTTAATGGGGAGTTTTTTTCCCGCTGTTGCTTCATGCTTGTTAAGTAGGTAGGATTGCTGCAAAGCCATGGAGAATGTAGATGACTCTCCCTGTGGCTCTACGCTTCTTCAAGAGAGAATGCTACTTGTCAAGACTTTGATGCAATGAACTGGTTCCCTTGTATAGGAATTTTTTTGACCAATGTGTATAATCTGACCCAATCTGTATAATCTGATTGATTTTGACTTTGTAAAGTGCCTTGAGATGATATATTTCATGAATTGGCGCTATATAAATAACATTGAATTGAATCATCTCTTTAGACCAAGTAAACTATCACATTTTATGAGACCGTTATCTCATTTTAAGGATATAATCATCTAACGTTATTACTCTTAGCAAGTTAAAGCTCCATAAAAATTTTAGACCAGCTTTTAGTTCCACTCTTTTATTATGCACATCTAGGCTACCTATAAATATAAAGTATGGCATGCCAAAAAATATTTTCAAGAAAACGGCAATTTTAGTAATTACCTTGCAATTTTATATCTGAGCATTAAAAATGATAATATTTCACCAATTTTCACAGCAAGATGGAAATAACAACTATCCAACATTTTAAGATTTTGTAAAAACCTTTTTCCTCTTTTACCTACCTTTTGAAATTAATACTTGTTTCTACTTCTCCAAAATTATACTTCAAGAAAACTATTGTGCTGTCCTGTCTTGGTGTTGTCTGTCAAACCCAATCTTCTTAAGCTGAAAATTCAGTAAAGTTACAAGATATATATAACAGTTGCAGTTACAGCTCAAACGTCGTAACAACACTTCTAAATCTGAGTCTGACGCAAAATTTCAAATACAAACACGAAGCAGTTTGATTTTTGTCCGATGACGAGCGAGCGAGCGAGAGAGAGAGAACTGGTAAAGCAGCACATAGTAACAATAAGTCCAGCGCTCCATAAAGATGTTATTAATCAAGGAAATCTTTCTGATTGTTTCACAGCGGTTACCTGCAGCGGGTAAACACGCCCACGACAACACACTTAGGCTCCCCGCAGCCCATTTCTATCGGAATATGCGCCAAAACTGCCTCTTTAAAATGAACTGCACGGTGCAGTCTGCGCCTGTCTGAATTGCAATGAGAAGTATTACACATCTATGCGTGAGCATTATTAAAAAAATTCCCCCCAGGACCCGCGGTAACGACAGCGGTGTTCTTACGATGGAGTATTAGGGCCACACATGAAGAGAAAAAATAATTTTGCCATGATGAGATTAAACTGGTGTAGATCAGTTGATGCAGCGATGCATTTGGCCACCGGAGGCAGTGGCGACCCACCATCTTAAAATCTATGTATTGACATCTTAAAAATGGTCTTATAGCTTAAAAGATCATCCTGTTTTGGTTGATTTTGTAGCCGAATAGAAGAGATGTTCTCAAAGCATTAAATAAGCCTTTTGACTTTTAAAAATGTTGTCCTTTTAAGGTAATTTTAAGTTACTTTTTATTAAATTTGTCAATATCCTATGGAAGTCTGGACATATGGCAGCGGTGTTTCAGGTGACTTCGCCACACCGCCACGCCGCACTGCTACATGGAATCCAGTTGGGCCTGCAATCTACAACACAGCAACATGTCTTCTGTCTGTGGACACAGTTTCATGTTGATTAGCTCAGAGGGGTAACATAGCGACTGTTAACAATAAAACATGACACTTCCTGTTGTCAGGGGGCGTGGCCTAAGAAATGTCATCATTTGCCCTTTGGATATTGTAGGAGACCTAGTGGTGATCAACTACTGAAAGTTTGGTGGCTTTGTGAGTTTTTGTGTATGAAATATAACAGTTTTGTTTTTCATGGCGAGTAGGTGAACTTTGACCCCTGCTCACGCCCCTTCAGCATGCTCAAAAACTCACCATTTTGATAACTTTTAATTGGCCATGCCATGAAATATAACAGTTTTGTTTTTCATGGCGAGTAGGTGAACTTTGACCCCTGCTCACGCCCCTTCAGCATGCTCAAAAACTCACCATTTTGATAACTTTTAATTGGCCATGCCTTATGATCAGACTGCCCGAGTTTCAAGCCGCTCGCTCAAAATCTCTAGGAGGAGTTCGATCAAATACCAATGCTGTAAACGTCAGAAATGGGGTCAAAATCAGACCTTCAATCTAAAATGGCCGACTTCCTGTGATATTTACACTATGACATTAATTGTAAATTCTGAGCGTCTTGGTGAGCTCTACCACTGTACCAAATCTCATGTCTCTACGATGAAGTAAGTGAATAGCAAAGGGTCCTTTGAAAATTGCTAGGTGGCGCCGTTGAGGCATTAGTTCACGCCCACCAAAGTTTGTTATGGATTCCTGTTGGGGGGTGGATAAGGATGCATCCAAGTGAGTTTTAAGCAGCTCGGCCCAAAAATGTGGAATTCAGAGCCAAACGTATGGCAGCGGCGTTTGAGGTGACTTCACCACGCCGCCACGCTCTCCTGCTCCATCGAATCCACTTGGGGCTGGAATCCACAACACATCAACATGTCTTCTGTCTCTGGACACAGTTTCATGTTGATTAGCTCAGAGGGGTAACATAGCGACAGTTTACAGCAAAACATGACACTTCCTGTTGTCAGGGGGCGTGGCCTAAGTGATGTCATCATTTGACCATTGGATATTAAAGAAGACCCGATGATGATCAATCACAGAACGTTTGGTGCCTCTGTGTGTTTCTGAATAGGAGATATAATAGTTTTATTTTTTGTGGCGAGTAGGTGAACTTTGACCCCTGCTAATGCCCCTTCAACAAGCTCAAAAACTCACCGTTTTGATAACTTTTAATTGGCCATGCCTTATGATCAGACTGACCGAGTTTCAAGCCGCTCGCTCAAAATCTCTAGGAGGAGTTCGATCAAATACCACTGCTGTACACGTCAAAAATGGGGTCAAAATCAGACATTCAATCTAAAATGGCCGACTTCCTGTGATATTTGCACTATGACATTAATTGTAAATTCTGAGCGTCTTGGTGAGCTCTACCACTGTACCAAATCACATGTCTCTACGATGAAGTAAGTGAATAGCAAAGGGTCCTTTGAAAATTGCTAGGTGGCGCCGTTGAGGCATTTTTCTTTTGATTTTTGTGACGACCTTAAAATACAAAATTTTTAAACAGTCACCATGCACCTGCAAAGTTTGGTGAGTTTTTGAGTATGATAAAGCCCCCAAAAAGGCCCCTCTTTAGGGGGGCAGAATAAAAATAATAAGAAACAACACAGAAACAATAGGCCTTCGCAGCGCTTCGCTGCTCGGGCCTAATTATAAATCTTAGAAATCACGTCTAGAAAACTATTTACAGGGTTTGCCATGAAACTCATCTGTTTCCACCGATCATATTTAGATGCCTTTCCAGCCTAACTGGACTCCACTAGTGCTAAGACACACATGTTTGTTTGCTTGTTAGAGCACAAACCAAGCTTGGCCCCTCCTAGAGCTGAACCCTGTGGTCATTCTGTTCGAGATCCATCGTTGCTCTGTGGAGAGAGGAGAGCCTTCCACAAGCACAACCTTCTGTGGTCTGATGAGACAAGACTCAATTCCTTGGCATGAATGCCAGCCGTCATGATTGGAGGAAACCTGTCATCACCTGACCAATAGCATCGCTACAGTGAAGCATGGCGGTGGCAGCATCATGGCTCAAACTGGGGACAACGGTTCGTCTTTCAGCAAGACTCCAAGAATACAGTCAAGAATGGAGAGTAGCCGGGCCCCAGATTTAAATCTGACTGAACATCTCTGGGAAGATCCACAGATGGCTTTGCACCACCGTTTCCCATCCAACCTGATGGAGCCTGAGAGGTTCTGCTAAGACGGATGGGCCCAAAGACAGGTAGGCCAAGCTTACTGCATCATATCCACCAAAACCTGAGGCTGTAATTGGTGCCAAAACAACAAAGTATTGAGCAAAGCATGGAAATACATCTGTACAGCTGATCTTTTACTTTTTATTTTCCATGTATACAGAGGTAAAAAAAAAATTTTTTTTACATAGTCATTAAGGGGTGATGTGTGTAGAGTTTAGAGGGAACAAATGAATTTCAATCATCTTAGAATAATGCTCTAAGATAAAATATGGAAAAGAGAACTCTGGGGACTTCCTGGATGTACTGGTAAGTAAACTAACATTTTAACATACAGACATGGTCCCACCTACAAAACTCTTTAGGAAGCGTTTAATATGAAATGACGGACAGAGGAGACAAAGACAGAGAAAACTAAAGAGGAAGCAAACTGGAAACCCCAACAGACTCACTAAACAGGCTGAACAGATCCTGATAAATTACAGCCCACTCTCTTCCTCTAGACTTATGTTTATACTTTTCACTATAAGTCAAGTATACTTCACCATACTATTGATTGTTAAGTACATGACATATAGTTTATTAAAGGTAAACTTCAAGTACACCGCCTCATTTTAAGTATGAAATAACTATACTTGTAGTTCACTTGAATAAACTACTTTTTGCTAAGGGTAATCACACTGACTCCTTTATTGTGACTGATCTCAGAATGTAAAGAATGTGTTAATGATGCCCTGGTAGCACAATGGAGAGACAGTCAGCGTAGCTAATTTTTTTAATCTTTTTTTTTAATTCTTTTGTTTTAAACATGCCAAGAGAAAACCTTAATCCATTGAAACGGTTGGATAGGAAGGAGTGTAGAGTGTGTGGACGTTCAGGTCTAACCAGGGTTATGTCTCTGGAGGCTGCAGCTGCACTCATGTGGAGGCTGGGCTGACGGATGGAGCTGCTGCAGTCCAAGGCCCGAGCAAATGTGCCCACCGCTCTGAAACAAAACGGTCACAAGGAGACATCATTAAGACCCTTTGGAACATTTTTACTGGTTCTGGTGTTACTGTGCCACTGCTTCATCACACAACCACTAGAGGGAGCACTGGGCTGAGGAACGACCAGTGTCTGCAACAGATTTGATCAAAAAACAAGCATTACACTTATTTCTAAATGGAAATAAACTAACTAAAACAAACACAGAGGTCATAAAAACATCAGTAGTGCACCATTAGACATGTTTCAGCAGTATCTAATGGTGGGAGCGGTTGTCTAGTGCAAAGTTCCCTGGTTCAAATCCCACAGATTGTTACTCTGAGCCTGTCACACTTAGACTTAGACAACTTTATTTATCATTTTGTATGCACAGAGTGCGTACAGAACATACAGTGACAGCCCACTGATGGGTTCAATTCAGAGGTTTCCAATTTCACAGTAATGTATGTTGAGATAAACATAAAGATGAATATTCTACATATTCTAACATGTTAGATTTTTCACAAAACAGAATCCACCTTCACTGCGTGTTCAGTTAAGACTTAGACTGGTTTGCCCCACTCCAGCGACAGCTTTAATGCTGGATGTTAAGCTCTGTCTCCAACTGATGAAAGTTTGCTAAGAAGCTACCATGGTAACTGGGTCTATACTGGTGATGTAGCAGGGTGGCAGATGGTGGGGAAGTGCTACCTTGCAACAACAAGGAACTGGTCGATCTGTGCATCTTTGAGCTGGTTGTTGGGGTCCCAAACTTTAGTCTCCATCTTCTCCTGGACCCGGGTGTCAAGTTCACCTGAGACACAGATGAACAAAAGCTCAAGGTTATAATTCTGATCATTCTGGATATATCTGTGTATGTTATGAAAACCCATTAATAATAAACCTGTTCTGTCTGAAGTAACAAGAGAATGTGTGGTTGAAAGCACAGATTGACATAAAATGTGTAAAAATGAATAAAAACCTTATTTTCTCTTCCTGTCTGACATTAAATCAGACCAAGCCTTTTCTGCTTCAGGTCGGATTTAATCATGCCAAAAGGATTCACAGAATACTGCCAGAGATTTTTTTAAATAACTTTTAACAAAGTCTGAAATTTACATACGCAAAGATACTTACTATCCCTTAAAAACAATCTGGGAAAGCCCAGATGATGATGACTGTGTAAGCTTCTGGTAGGTTCATTTAAAAGATTTGAGTTAAACAGACTTGACTGTGAAAGGGATAAAGGCTTCAGTGTTCTGCTGCAGGAGGTCCAGGTCCAGGTCAAATTTATTTATATGGGATATTTCCTACAGCTCTAGCTGGGCTTTAATGGAAAATAGCTCAATGTTAACTGAACAGAGTAAAAACTAGAAGAAGAAAAATCAATCAAACAGAAACAGAAAAACTACCACCTAAAAACAACAGCCATAAAAACAAAACACTTGGGTCATCTTGTACTAATAGCCAGGTTGTAGAAATGAGTCTTTAGAAGTTATTTAAAATGCCCAAGAGTTTGTGCTGATTTAACGTTTGGAAGTAGTTAAAAGGGTTTAAAAATATTAGGTACAACCACTGTTTCACATGTTGAAGACTGAAAGGAGTATTTCCCTGCTTTTAAGGACAGATAAATCTGAAGGTCATCTGCAAAACATTGGAATCAAAGTTTGTAACTTAAAAAAAAGTTGATCCCAAGGGCAACCTTTACAGTGCAAACAAGGCTGGACCCAGGACTGAGCCTTGGGGCACACCATAACTCAGAGGGGCTATTTCCAAGGTGAAGGGATTGATGTTCACATGAACATAAAGGGATGGGTGAACTTCACAAAATACCCCAACCCAACATAAAGAAGGAACATTATGCAGAAACAGTACAGCAACATGAGAATACATCAGCCAGAGCACAGGTGGCTCTTTCTAAATGATCCCATACATACCGCTAAACTAGCTAGCAGGAGGCTTAAGGACAACACAGTCAGCGCTTCAGAGAGCCCATCACAAACCCTGACCTCAGTCCTAGTGGGAATCTGTGGGCAGAGCTGAGGAGGTGTCTGAGACCCAGTTCTGCCAGGAGCAATGGGCCAAAAATCCAGCAAACCTTTGTGAATGGCTTTGACCCAAGTCATCCAGAACAAAGGGAACGCTACTAATTATTAAGGAAATGCATGGAAAGCTCTGAATCTGAAGAAAGATAAAAGCATGATCTAACAAAATTAACCAGAATCATTATTCTGGCATTTAGCAAAAATAAATCATTTTAGAAATCTTAACAGAATGAAACCATCGAACGTTTAAATCTGACGTAAGAGAAACAAGGATTAGGGACCTTCTCATACGGTGCATGTGAGGATCTTGTTTCAACTCTAGACATCTTCAGTCTTAAAGAAAACAAACCTTCAGCCAGTTTGTCAGGAATCTCAGCCTGGTATTTAGAGCCCACTCGGATCTCCCCCTGGTCTGCCAGCAGCGTCTTTTGGACTGGGTCAAACACCAACGAGTAGAAGAAACAGTCCTGGACACAAGATGTTGGAGAGTATAGCTGAGTGCTCCAGCTGCCATTAAACTATCGCTCATGTGATGAGGAACAGGAACAAACAGCCCCTGATTAATCCCTAAGCTGTGCCTTACTTCTTTCTCCAGGTAACCAGCCAGAACATCAGTTTCATTGAGAAGGGTGACGTTACATTTCCCTCTGCAGAGACAAAGAGGAGAAGCTGTAAAATCACAGAAATTAAAGTACAGTTTCATAAAACAGATCATCATACATCAAACAGTGTATGGCTGCTTGTCACTTTTCTATGGGTTTGACACAATCAAACTCATAGAAAAGGAATTTGTTCTTGCCCAGCCAGGAAAGAAGGGCCTCATGAGAGAAGCAACGTCCTCTACAGCAGTGTTGCTGATCTGAGAGGAGACCAGCTTAAAGCTGCTTCACATGGCTTCAAGTGTTGGGCTGCAGTTAACCTTACAATGGTCTGCAGATAAGGTTACAGCTTCTCTCATCCTCTTCACTCACACACAACTTTTCAACATTTTAGTACATTTAAACTGCTGTTGACAAACGTTCTACTTTAAAAAGTGAAAATAACAGAGTTGAAGCTGGACGATGAAATCGGGCTGTATAAAGCTGCTGGGCCACACATGCATGAAGACCGTCGCTCACCTCCGCGTTGTTTGGTAGAACAGCTTAAAGAACCGCCTTGAAATATTTAGAATTCGTGTGGTTTTGTTAACGTACAGAACTGAGGAAAGTGCTCCCTTACAGATTTCTTTTGTTTTTGCTTATTTGTTGCACTATAATGTTTCAGATCATCAACCAAAGTTTTATACTGGATAGACAACCTGAGTAAATACTAAAAGCATTTTTCAAATGGTTTAACTCATTAAGGGGAAAAAAAAGCTCTCCAAACCAAGAGGAGAGATGATCCTGCTTGTTAAATCATGAATGAACTGGAAATAAACTTGATTTCTTTATTTTTTTTTTAGAAACTTGAGCTCTATTTGAGAAGTCAACCCTAGGCCTGATTTATACCTGACCTGCAGATATAATTCAAACAATCTCTCTGGTGGGTGACAGATCTAAAGAAAAATCTCAAAAATAAATTGAAAAACAATAGAAAAACAAAATCATCATAATCTATCAGTCTAGAAAGAGTTACAAACCATCTCTAAGACTTTAGGGCACCAGCGAACAGCAGTGGGAGCCATGATCTACAACTGGAGGAAATATGCTGAACGTTCCCAGGAGAGGCCGGTCGACCACAATTACTCCAAGAGCAAAATCAATGATTCATCCAGGAGGTCACAAAACAACCCAGGATGACGTCCAAAGCTCTGCAGGCCTCAGTTAGATCTGACCCTAAACTAACAAACCATCGTACTTCTACTAAACATGGTGGTGGTAGTGGGATGGTTTGGGTCTGCTTTGCTTCCTCAGGACCAGGACAATTTGCCATAACCCATGAAATGGTGAACTTTGTTCTCTACCAGAAAATCCTACATGAGAATATCCAGGAATATTTATTACAGAACCATAAACCCAATCACTCATAGGTTCTGCAGCAGTACTATAACCCAAAGTACAGCAGGAAGATCATCTCTGAACGTCAAAGATAATGCTGGAGAATCCTCCAACATGGCTGAATTAAAACATTTGTGTGAAGGAGAGTGGGCCAAAATTCCTCAGCATGGACTTTAAAGACTTCTCACCAGTTTCATAAACTCTTGCTGTCAGTCGTGGCACAACTAGTTATCAGGTTTAGAAGTGATTATTTCCCCCAGAGGGTCAGCTTGCTCTGGAGAGCTTCACTTCCCTTAATGAACGAGGGAATCTGTAGTTACTCAGGTTGTCTTTGTCCAATGTTGAACATCTGTCCCATGATTGAAACATTTAAGTGATTTGAAGGTTAATGCTGTTCATACACACACAGGAATTATTTGTGAATGAAGTAAGAACGTCCCATCATCCTGTAATAGCGACCAGTTAATAGAACTAACTTTATATTCACTGAAATAACAGGAGATATGTTGGCTAAGTGTACATTTAGTGAGATTGTCTGTAACAGTGGTTGGCAGGTGTCAGGTTAAACTGCTGACTCTACAATAATCCATACCGTATATGAGTGGCAGGAAGAGACTCAAACTGTCGAGAGAGGAAGAGCTCCCTGTGTTTCAGCTGGTGTTTCTGTTGTTCAGCCAGGGACGGCTGCTTGGACTCCTCCTCAAACTCTCCTGCAAACACAAACAGCAGACAATCAGAGCCGCTTCTCCACAACAAACGGAAAATACCTGCTCCGCTGACTAAACATCGGCCATCTGCTAACTATGTGGTGGGACATTACCAAGCAGTTTAATTCACAACCTGGTAGGGGTGTAATAGAAGCATATTAGATCGTGAAGGATTAGAACTATTAAATGTCACTTTTACCTGACACCAGCACATAATGTGCAGAAAGGGATTAAAATTTATATAGAAATGTTCTTTGATCTAAATGCTCTGTTATGTTTATCTTTGGGATATGTTTTATCCCTGGAAAATGTGATAAAATTGTGGTTTACCTGTACAAGAAAAATAAAATCATGATAAGAGAGGTTGGCATGTTGCACACATCTACCAACCAACTACCTGACAGCATTTAGTCCCAGACAGAATTTTGGCCTGTCATGTAATATTGCTAAACAGGTCTACTTCTCTAGAAAATCAACCAGGACTAAGCAACTATGGAAAAGATTTATATTATTGAACAATATTTTACTTCCAGTTTCCTTCCCTGGGGTTACCCACTATGGACTTAGTCAATCAGGTGTATGTGAAAAGATACTAGGCCCGGGCGACCCTAAGCCAAAAATGTACCTAAACCGACATCTACCACAATAAAAATATCTATCTATATCTATATATATATATATATATCTATATCTATATCTATATATATATATCTATATATATATATATATATATATATATATATATATATATCTATCTATATATATATATATCTCTATATATATATCTATCTATATATATATATATCTCTATCTATATATATATATATATATCTCTATCTATCTATCTATCTATCTATCTATCTATCTATCTATCTATCTATCTATCTATCTATCTATATATATATATATATATATATATATATATATATACAAAAAGAAGTGGTTTTTGTCTTTTTTGGCTGTGTATAGGTAGGTTATATTCAGGTCCCTTTAAGACGCTACGCTACATGTACAGTCTGTAGTTGAGGTCGACCCGTACATCGGCTGGCTAATATTTTGGGCCAATATTTCAGCTTCTTCCCTGTATTGACAGGGAAGCCACTGTTCATAAGTCATGTAGCCATCCCACTACAGCAAGTTTCATCTGCAACCACTTCACTTCTGGTCAGCTTGTTAGGCCAAAACAAATCTTAACTACCATCAGCTCTAGGGCTTCAGGTTCCTCTGCAGGACGTTTGCTTGACATTTAAAGACTGAAGTGCAGACATAAGAGAGCGAGAAGTAGTTCAGATACTTCCTGGTGTGTTTTGAGTTGGACTTTATCTCAGCCATTTGTCATCTCATGCGCACTCACAACTATTATAAGTCCAAAGCAAAGCAATTATTTCACATGAACTAAACTCAAAACCCCCGCTTTTTTTCTGCATAACAATTGTAAGAAATCAACTGATCCACAGATGGCTGTGTTTTAGGTGCACTTGGCCACTAGACTGTGCATTTCTAATTTCAGCAGCCGGGTGAGTAATTTGTGGTAAACTGAAGGGGAGGGCTGATTCCGCTCAATCTCTGTGGACTCCGCCCCTGCACTTGGCCAAAGGAAACCCTGTCAGTGAGGGCATGGAGGGGAGGGGGGGAAGACACAGTAAGACACAGTAAGGACAGTAACTCAAGCCACACCCCTTTTTCCTCTTAACCTCTCAACCCCTCCCCCCTCCCTTCTCCCCCCTGTCCGACTGGTCCCTGCCAGATAAAGTGGGAGACCCTGTGTACCAAACCTGAGGCGCCCATCCCCCCCAAACATGTATCCTCTTCTCTCTCTCACTACACACACACACACACACACACACACACACACACACACACACACATTAAAGGAGTGACAGGCACCTTAATCGGATATAATCTAAAAGCAAGACACACACACACACACGCACACGCACACGCACACACACACCTTCTGTAATGAGGAACAAAATCTGTCTGAATTAACTCGTGTGTGGGCCTCAGTGACAGATCAACGGGCTTTTGTTTTGCACAAAGAACTGGTGTGTGTGTGATGTGTGTGTGTGTGTGTGTGTGTGTGAGTGCGGGCACTGAAGGAGGAAGAGGAGGGAAGCTGTGGTGAAAAGCAGCAATAAGCTGAAGCAATTAAGACAAACCAACAGTAGCAGAGAGACTCTGAGGGGTTAGAACTATTGCCGGACCACAGCAGCCCAAACCTGACCTGAAGGTCCTATACACAGCAGGTACATGCCAGGTTAATGGCTTTAGGAATGTATTGACATGTCAGCAGGGTGTTGGGTTAGGTTGAACCTTTCTCACTGCTTTATGCAGGCATACGGACAACAGTCACACAGGAGACATGAGTGTGGACAGTTGGACGGGCCAAACACGATCCATGTCAGAGATCTTGTGCTGCAGCGTGACAGCCCCAGCTGTCATGTTCATTTCTATTAGCCAGACAAGCCTGGTGTGGTTCTGTGAACCGCTGCAGCGTCTGCAGGTAGGACTTGGTTTCGTTCTCACTAACTGGAAGATTTTTATACAGCTGATGTTTCAGCACCCGTGTTTTTGCTTCGTCACTTTCCAAACACGCAGCTGGGCAAACTTCATCATGGAGAGTGGTTGCTTTTGTCAAAGGATGTGAGAAAACAAAAAGTCTCACTTGGTGAACATTTTCAACTCTGTCACTCGACTCAAGCACACTACTAAGTGAGCAGCTATTGTTCACTTTGTGAAGGAGGAAGTAAGCGTACCATACTTTCCCTTCAAGGTAGCCGAGCCAGGGGCTAGAGACGTCTGGAGCAGAAAACAGACAGGCCTGCTTCATTATTGTTCATTTACCACATTAACACAGCCTTGTTTCTGTCACGACGGTTGTTACTGACAACAGAGTACTAGTGATCAGTATAAAAATGCAACACAATTACAACACAGTAGGTTTCAAACCCACCTTGATGTTAGGCTTGTGTATCGACCTAAAAAGTACCATCCAATGGAATGAAATACATTTTAAGGCATAACAAAAAGTGATGCTACCAATCAAATCATAGGAGAACCATTTAACAAAAATTCCTGAGTTAGTTCCATTTTGACCTAATGTGGTGAGGGAGATAATGTAATGGGCTCACTGCCTGTTACCTTCCTGCTGTTTATTTTGGTATTACCCATCAGGCAGTGTAAATAAGTCCAATGCCATTATCAGTAAAAGAAGGAAACCAGAACAGTAACAATGTGGCGTTACATTCCAGGTGCTAAGTAGGGGACAGATAGAAGGGTTACTCCAGAAGAGTAAAGGGAAGAACTCATAATAAATAGAAGTGTGGTGGCCTAGTGGCCTTAACTGAGCGCCACACAGTGGAAACCCACTTCTCCACAAGAGGATGGGTTAAATGAAGTGAACAAAATTCATTAGAATGTACGTTGCAATGACAATAAAGATTATCCATCCATCTATTTTCTAACATGTCTATCCCTGCTGGGGTCACGAAGGGTGCTGGTGACTATCTCCAGCTGTCAATGGGCGAGAGGCAGGGTACACCCTGGACAGGTCACCAGTCCATCACAGGGCAACACAGAGACACACAGGACACACAACTATTCTTACACACACTCACAGAGAGCTAACAGTCCTAACAGTGAAGTTTATGGACAGTGGGAGGAAGCCGGAGAGAACCCACGCAAACACCATGCAGAAAGACCATGGAGCAAGGGTAGGACTTGAACCCAGGACCTTCTTGCTGCAAGGCAACAGCGCTACCCACTGTGGATATGGAGAAAAACTGACCGTGGCGAGTTACGAGACTGGCTCGTTTCTTATTAGAGCAGTGGGTCAGTGTTTAGTTCCCACTGTTGGCAGGACGTGTCTTCCACCAGCAAGACTACTGGCTTTATTGTCGGCGCAAAGAAAAAGTGAAATTGAAGGCTATCAAGGAGCAGGAATCGTCTAAATGCCACAAGGAGGTGAAATGCATCATTCAAGGAATAGCAGCTCAGAGGAGACCTGCTGCTACAGTTAACCAACTGTAGAGCCATTTGCTGCGTGTTAGAATTGTCTTGGGTTCATATATTTGTGCATCAGACTCCAGAGGTATCAGTGTCTCAGAGGTGACGAACCTCACCACACGTCAGTGCTTTAACACCAGTGCCCAGATGTGCTTGGGTTGGCAGACCTTGTCCACTCCAGTCCAGCCTCCACCTCCGACTGTGAGGGGATTTAATGGGATGAAGCTTAATAAAAGTGGCTAGAGGTCTAGATTTTCAGTAGCTGTTCTCCCTGACCCCATGATGGTCCAGCTGTCAGTCCTGAATATTGAGGGTTTTAACCCCAGCCCTGCTATCCAGCTGTGGCAGCAGGACAGCATAAGACCCAGAAGGCCTGATTTCATGTGTGGGAGGAAGGGAAAGGAAATAAAAACATGGTCAGAATCTGATTCTGAATCAGATACAAATTAGGGAAATTGAAGCCCCAAAGTAAGGAAATAACTTTGTAAATGTCAGGGTTGTGCACCCTGTTACAGTTTGGTGTCAGTAATTCATTAAAAAGAAGGCATTACAGTGCACAACTAAGGGGTCTATACTGTTATTTTACGTTCCTCTTTATAACTGCCAATTTGTGGTAAATAGTTAAATTTCCTTTACAGTCAAGTTTTTCTTGGAGAGTTAAGAATAATAGTTTTGAACCAAGGCAAATGTTACACTTAAAAACTGAAAAATAGTGGCTGGTAAAATGTTTGAGTCGCTGACACCCATTTTTTTCCACCAGCCTGTTTCCTGCTCAGGTGTTGCAGCATCGGGGACGTGTTATTATGGAATGCTAATTCAGTTTAGCAGGTGCATGCACTGTATTGTCTTCTTTTCTGTTAAGGTTTAAGTCATTTCTCTGTGCTACTTTTTGCTGCTTGCCATCTCCTTCTATAACTGATAACCACACCTGGCATCCAGGTATCTGCAGAGTGCCGGGCAATACTAATAACCACCTGGCCAGACCACAATGGACTGAAAAGCTAGAATTTAAGGAAGGGTTGAGGCAGACCATTTCCCTCGGGGAAATTTAGTAAACTATTTGAAATATTGGAGGAATCTTTTCGGCTGTACAGGTAATCACACCTAAATAACTCTGGGCTGATATTTACTGAAGTCATGTCTCCATGAAGCAAAATATAGCTGATTATAGAAAATTACATTAAAGCTGCAGTGGGTAACTTTTGTAAACATGTATTTTTTAAACATTTTGTTAAACCTGTCATTATGTCCTGACAGTATAATATGAGACAGATGATCTGTGAATAAAACTAAACTAATTAAGCTCCTCTAGCTCCTCCCAGTGGTCCTATTTTCTTCAATTGAACAAAAAACAAAACTGAAGTTATACTTTTTGGACCAATAGAGGAGTGATCAAAATTAAGCACACAGCTTCAGCTAGAAACCACTAATCAGACCCGAAATCTGGGAGTAGTGATGGACTCAGACCTGAACCTCCAAAAGCATCTAAAGACAATTACAAGGTCGGCTTTCTATCACCTGAAGAACATTTCCAGGATTAAAGGACTGATGTCTCAGCAGGATCTGAAAAAACTAATCCATGCGTATATTTTTAGTCGAATTGATTACTGCAACGGTGTTTTCACAGGTCTGCCTAAAAAGTGGATCAGACAGCTGCAGCTGATCCAGAACGCTGCTGCCCGCGTCCTCACTAAGACTAAGAAAGTAAAGAACATCACCCCAGTTCTAAAATCCTTACACTGGCTCCCTGTAGCTCAGAGAATAGACTTTAAAATACTTTTTAATACTCAGACTAAATACTGTTAGTCTATAAATCCATGAATGGCTTAGCACATAAATACATCACAGACTTGTTATCAGTGTATCAACCCTCCAGACCACTAAGGTCTTCTGGCTCCAGCCTGCTCTGCAGAACCAGAACCAGAACTAAACACGGAGAAGCAGCATTTAGTTCCTTTTCTCCGCTGATCTGGAACAAACTTCCAGAAAACTGTAAAAGTGCTGAAAGCCTGAGTTCTTTTAAATCAAAATTAAAAACACATTTGTTTAGGATTGCCTTCAACTGTTCTAGTTGAACAGTTCTGCTGAAACATCACTAGTTCAACCTTTTTAGTCCAACTATTTTTAATGTTCTATTTGGTTTCTACATTTTATTCCTACTTGCTTTTATTCTGTTTTATTTTCCTATATTTTAATCATGTAAAGCACTTTGCATTGTCTCTGTACTGAAATGTGCTATACAAATAAATTTGCCTTGCCTATTGTTATTAGCATAAATACACCGCTCCCGGTCAGAAACAACCAATCAGAGCCAGGAGGAGTGTCTTAGCAGTCTCAATCATACCCGTCTATGCGCTGCTTACACCCCGTCCCCCACACAGTACTACCGTCATTTTAGCTCAAGATTAGCGGTGGGCTGCAGTTATGCAGGGAAATAGCAGAGAAACAACCTGCTTTACAGGAAAACTACCAATTTTGCAAATGGTACCTGCTCAGGCAACAAAGACTGATGATAAAAAGCAAGCTAAACAGAAAGAATTAGACCGAGGCTGAATAAAATGAGGGTAAACATTGAAGCAGCACGGCAGGCTCCACTGTGGAGGGAGCTTCCTACTGCAGCTTTAAAGCGGTGGTTTTCAAAGTGGAACAAAGCCTCCTCCTTGTGAGTATGAACGGACCTATAGTCTGTCTAAAACGTCCTGCATCAGATGGCTTCATTTTATAAGAAAAACACTGGCTACAAAAATCAACCTAACTCGCTTAGGTGGCAAAATGGTGAAAGGACTGAATTTATTTAATGCGGTTCTGGTCATACTGACCAATCAAAAATCTTTACACAACAGCCACATTAAAGCAGGAGGTTTTCCTTCCCGTTAATGGGGAGTTTTTCTTCCCACTGTCGCTTCATGCTTGCTCAGTATGAGGGATTGCAGCAAAGCCATGGACAATGCAGACGACTCTCCCTGTGGCTCTACGGTTCCCCAGGAGTGAATGCTGCTTGTCGGGACTTTGATCCAATTAACTGGTTCCCTTATATAGGACATTTTTGACCAATCTGTATAATCTGACCCAATCTGTATAATAAGATTGAACTTGATTTTGTAAAGTGCCTTGAGATGACATGTTTCATGATTTGGCGCTATATAAATAAAATTGAATTGAAAATTGAATTTAAAAATTGAATTGAATTAATCCAGCCTCACTTATAAACCCTCACACATGTATACAGCAGTATGTGGATGGGTAGGTGGAGTTAAGTGCCTTGCTCAGTGGCAGAGGAGGAAGCTAAGATCAAACTGACAACTTTCTACCTGTAAGATGACTTCTCTTCTCATAAAGCCACAGAGGCCTCCAACAAAATGAGCAGGGGTCAGTCCCTGCATCACGCTGCCAGTTTGGGACTTAGTCCTCCGCATGGTCATGCGTTCAAAATATCATCAAATCACAAAGTAATACTAAAACACAGGAGGTACTGGAAAGGCAACACATCTGAGGGGTTCTGTTTAACAGCACTAGGTGCAACACCTTGCTTACTTTACAAGAAAAATGGAAAAGGAATCCCTCTAAATGCAGCATTTTTCAATTGAGTTTACAGTTAAACAGAAAAATCTGTTCAGCTCTGTAGTTATCGTCAATTCACCCAAGAATGTACAAAAAAAAATATAACATTTGCTGGTTTTCATAGCTCTGAAGAAGGTGCTTGTGGAAAGAAATCTGAATCTGCAGATATCAGAAGCTATAAAGCGTTACAAAAATATTAAAATCCAAATCGGTCAAGAACATTGAAATCAGCGCAAAACCTGCCAGGTATCCTAGTAACCTTGCTGATGGTGCAGCTGGATTAATGCTGCATCCCAGCTGTACACGTAACTAATCTACAGGAAGGTCCCGGCATCCCTGTGTCAGTCCAGACAGTTTTATGGCTTGCAGTTGGAGCTCAGCTACATCCACATCTTCATTCAGTCTCTTTACAAGGGCATGCCAAAGCAGCCAGCAGGCACGGTGACATCACACAAAGAAATTAGAGTCATTCTAATCAGCTACTATCCAGGCAACACACACACACACACACACACACACACACACACACACACACACACACACACACACACGATTGGAGACCAATCACAGTCTGACGGTGGCGGCAGCACAGAGAAACGTGCCAACATGACTGCATCCATCTTGAGCTACTGTATGTGTTTTAATGTCTTTGTTAAGAGCACTGGAGACCAGGAGGAGGGGGGCTGGGCTGTTGTTGGAGGTGGGGCGGGTCTAATGTATGCGATCCAATTCTTGCTAGTCTGCATGGCATTGGCACCACCCGCTGGCTCCCTACCCTCCCTCCGTCTACACTGATCAAACAAGGAGGAGACTGGACTGGATCAGG